>NC_132859.1:2846472-3156472 GCF_048164855.1 Canis lupus baileyi
TAGAAGGTAAGTTCCAGGAATTGCCGGCATCCGGTTGGGTTGTTATACATGGGTAAGAAGGTGGCAGGTGAACAAATGTTGAAAATAGAAGATGAGAAATAGTTTGTAGGGCCTTCAATGTAGCTGGACTCACACTGCAGAGAGTTGAGGAGCCATGGGAGCTGATCAACAGGGAAGAGGTGAGATTAGATTTGTGTTTTTAGGAAATTAATCTGGCTGTTGGGATCTCTTTCCCTTTTTGATAATATATTCACTGTCTATCAAGAATTTTCTTTGCCTTAACCCAAACAATCAATCTTATGGTGTAGGTTTGAGTAGCCCCGATAGACATTTCTTTTTCCAAAAGAGCTCAAACCTGCACATGTCTAGATCAGCCTTGAATGTTGTTTTGTAATTTTTTTCAAATAATTAGTCTTTATGCTGCTCCTCAAGCCAGTAACCACATTATTTTGATGCAACACCCTGAAATTAATTCTGAACTGCTCCCCAAGGCCCAGCATGTGGTTACCAGCAAATGTTCACCCACAGCAGGGAGCGTCACTAGTGACTTCTATATGAGATTCTCTTATAAGACAACATTTGCTGATAGGAATTCCAGTCATATTTTTTACTAGAAATAATTTTTAAATGACACATTCGAATGAAATCTTGCCATTTGCAACAACATGGCTGGAGCTAGAGAGTATAATGCTAAGCAAAATAAGTCAGCCAGAGAAAGACAATTACCATATGATCTCACTCATATGTGGAATTTAAGACACAAAACAAATGAGCAAAAGTTAAAAAAGAGAGAGGAAAACCAAGAAACAGACTCTTAACTATAGAGAACAAACTGATGGTCATCAGAGGGGAGTTGTGGGGGCGGGGGGGGCCGGGAAGGGTGAAATAGGTGACGGGGATTAAGGAGGGCACTTGTTATGGTGAGCACTGGGTATTGTATAGAATTTTTGAATCACTATATTATACACCTGAAACTAATATTACATTTGATGTCTCTAAGTGGAGTGTGAATTAGATAGATGATAGAGAGAGAGAGAGAGAATACATTTGCCCAAAGAGAAAAATTATCTTTCAATGTTATAAGAACCATTTTAATACTTGATAAGTAATTGAATAGATCAACAATAAAAATTAGACCATCATCTTTGACAATTACGTATTATTCAACTCATCTGCCATAAGCCAGTCTCTGTGACAATGCATGCGTGCCAGATCAACAAGCAATAACTTCAGATAATTTTAGATAAAAGTTGTATCTTAAAATGTTAAAGTTTTACAAGTAAACATTAAAGTTAAGCATGCAAATTCGGTTGATACTTTGTTTTTAATAACATTTATTTTCTCTGGTTTCCCAAACTTATTGCTGATCTGAAAAATAAATAATTACAAAGAACATAAGTCCAATAAGGCAGCATTACTGAGCCATGTGGTATGAAAGGAGATAATGAAGCCTTTGATATTGCCCAGATGTACCTCTGGAGGCAACTTTTTAGATGTCTTATATTCAGTCATCAACATTTCAGAAAAGAAATGGATTACTCTGAGATTGAAATATTTTGAATTTGAAGTAAGGCAAATCACTAGACTTCAGTGATCTTTCAGCATTTTTTAAAACTCCAAGATGGAACATTGAAAAGACTCAAGTTGCATGATAACTGAACAAGAAGTCAACTCAGATTCTCATTTTCCTATTGATACTTGTATAAAAAACCATCCTCTCTTTTCCAAAGTCCATTCCTGGGTCAAGTAGAGGGCAAAGAAACAATCTCCCCACTCTTCATGCTGTGATATGGGCTCTTCTCTAAGAATCCAAGCGCTGTGACACAAAGCACTGTAGAAGTTTTGGAGATGGGTGGGTGAATAGATGCTAACCCACAAAGCACTGGGGTACCATTAGCCCTCCAGGAAATGAGCTCATTTTTGAGGCTTGCTGGACCTTGGTATAAACTTCCTATTTAAATTACAGGAAGTTCATCCCCTTCATCTGGTCTGGAATCATCTTTACTTAAAAATAAATCAATAAATTCCTGACAGATCTGTCCTGCTAAACTAGCCATCATGGTTTCACTTTTTGCTCCAACCTGTGTGCATCTCTCTGCCCAGTTTGGTTAATTGATATTCACAAGTTCTCTTAAATCAAGAGCTCTTTCTGATCTTGCTGGTGTCCTAGAGTCAAGTATGCACATGGGTATCTGGTTTATCAGTATTTCTACAAATTCTGTTTTTCCACACATTTCATTCATATGCACATAAATCTATGTAGCTCATTTTTAAAGTTTTGTACCTGGAAGAAGATTGAACCTATTTTTATAACAATCCAGTTAACTCTGGATAATGAAAGAGTAAATATCTATCATTTAATTTATTCTAAAAAATCTTGCATTCTAAGGTATAAGAGCAGGTATACTCTAGTTCATGTTGCTATTGGGTATTCACTATATAATCAACATAACAATTGCTTTGCTGATATCCTAATTCCCCTCATTTTTACTTTTTAAGCACAAAAATGTTTTGAAACTCAAATATTTTACTACTATTATCTAGGAAAAGCTGGAGAAAGGGGCCTTACCTTCCCCCGGGAAGATATATGTCTATTCCCATTATGAATTCGAGAAGGAACTGGGCTTTGTTCACAGTTCTTTCAATATTATCTATATGCTGCAGAGTCCTTTGAAACACAAATTCTCTTATCAAATACTCTGCTCTGAGGGAAAGTTTATGAGCAATTCTTACCTCAGTCCAAATAAAACTATCTATTCCATATAAGCATTAACAAGATGTCTCTTTTGGTCCCCACAAGGTGACTATGTTTGATGTACATTTTTAGACCAGATACCCATGATATAAAAATAAATATATTCAAGAGACAGGTTTTTTTTTTTTAATTCATCCTTTTAGGTTACTCGTACCCTCCACATTACACTCCTCATACCAAAGTATTATGAAATTTTTGAATGGAGTTGTTTATAGTTTCAATAGTAACAGGTATTCTAATTGCTAAATGGTATCTTAGAGATTTCACATTCCATGCCAGGATCATACTAGTAGAACCCAAATCTTCAGTATTACCCAGAGCATGAGCAGGCTGCAGGAGCAACCTGAAAGGGAACACTGAACCATATCACCATTGCAGCACTGAAGGACACATGTAACTCACAACTCTAGTCATCCACAACAGTTGACTCTGTGGAATTATTAAGCTTACTGCTTACAGAGGCTGAAGTCAGTTGGATGCTCTTATCTATAGTGGAGACTCTTCCACCCACAATTTCATCAGTGGTCCTTGTTGTCCTCAGCAAAACAATGAAACACTCAGGAGCAAGTACACAACGCAACAAACCATAGCTAGATGTCAAGATTGCAAATATTTCCACAGCTCCTTTGAACTTGCCTTCAGTGCTCAAGCAAGCAGGGACAAAAGAGATCCAGATGATGAAAAAGACCAGCATTCCAAACGAGATGCATTTTCCTTCATAGTAATTATCCGGCAATAGGCGAGCAACAAAGGTTGTTAGAAAGCATAGCAAGGCCAGGAAGATATCAATCCCAAACATAGAGCATAAAAACTCTATAGAACCTTTATCACATTCCAAAATGATCTTTCTAGGGCAGCCTGGGTGGCTCAGCGGTTTAGCGCCACCTTCAGCCCAGGGTGTGATCCTGGAGACCTGGGATGGAGTCCCATGTCAGGCTCCTTGCATGGAGCCTGCTTCTTCCTCTGCCTGTGTCTCTGCCCCTCTCTCTCTGTCTCTCATGAATGAATAAATAACCTTTAAAAAAATTATCTTTCTATTTTGAGATTCTATGTTCTTGTACAATATTGGGAGCTCTAATACTAAGTAGGCTAAACATATGCCAATCTCAAGTAAAACAAGAGATCAGCAAAGACTTCCCGATAATGGGAGTGGATGGATATAAGTTGGGTTTTAGAATTAGAAATCCTGTAGGCTTAAAACAGTAAAATAGTCTTTCCAAGAATGTAAGACAGGCAAAGAGAAAAACCTATTGCCAAGTGACCTGGCAGGTCACGCAGGACCAGTTGTATGGCTTGCCAATGAAGAGCATGGAAGACAGCAGTGGGATGACAAGAAAGCTGAATGAGAAAGCCTGGCTCCCGGTCACTGGCGTTCACAAGTGGCGTATGCCTGTATATCACGTACACAATTGTGACTGCCAAGACCGAAGCACCCCAAAGATGGAGCGAATGACAAGCGTGTCGCCCAGGGCCTCATCATAAGCAAAGAATTCCACCTCTTTCAGCACACACATTCTCTTTTGTGCATTTGACCAATAGTCTTCATTACATTGTTCACACTCCCTTTGACCTAATGAACAAAGAAGAGGATGGACTGCAAGAAAATCAATTGTCCCCTTCATCTGCGAATAGCTCAGAGCAGCCAAAGACCTAGTGCAGGACTCATTGAGATCTTTTGTATAGAATGTACTAATATCTTAAAAAAAAAAAAAAAGAAAGAAAGAAAGAAAGAAAGAAAGAAAGAAAGAAAGAAAGAAAGAAAGAAAGAAAGAAAAAAGAAAAAAGCAAAAGCAGCAGTACAATTGTCTTAGAGTGTGCAACTAATATTACAGATAGAGAATTATTTTCAGTGTTGGGAATTCAGTCCGCCTTCTTGGTTTCTGCCTTTCCTATACGGGCCTTTTCCAGTAAGATCCCTCTTTCTTTTCCAATTATCCAGTTGAGAAGGGAGGTGTGTATCCTCATAAACCCGAGAACAATCCACAAATGGCTTCCCACTTATGAGAAAATTAAGCTACAAAGGTGAAACAATCAAGAGGGTTGTGATAAGGTTGATTAAGATACAAGTGTTTTCAACCTTCCATTCAACATTACTCCCACCTGCTGAGAGCTTCCTCCGCTTCCCCCTCTCTACTCTCCAGATGCAGATTCCAGAGAGAATAGGCAGCGAAAGAGTGAGAATTGAGGAGGAAAACAAAAATAGTAACCATGTTGACCAAAGTTGAGAAAAAGTTGGCAGCCTTCAGCTGGCCAGAGGCTCTGAGGGAGATTATTACAACATAAGAAAAAGCTATTTGAGATGAATTCATGGCAAATTATCAAATGGATCTCTTTAAGGTTCTTTGAAAGGTGCAGCTGAAGATTGGAATTCCCTTCCAATCGCTCTGACTACTGGACTGGACTTCTCTTGATGTAGCGCAGTGCGGAGACTGTGTCACGTGGGGTCCAGGGAGTTGTTCAGGTTACAGTGCGCCTGTTTTCCATTTAGGGAAAATTTTACATGTTTAAAAATTCTCCTTGAAATAAATTGCTATTGAGGGTCTTTTGGCAAAGGACAAGGACAACTTGTGTTATCTTTAAGGAAAGAGATAAGTGGAGGTAATAGTACACCTGATCCAACATGCTTCATAAGGCTGAGCATACCAAACCCCACTAAAATCCCGGTCACGAAGAGCAGCATTTCAGCAGGTTGTGGAGAAGAATTCATAGAGCGGCAGTTACAGAATTCATCTGTAAGATTCATCCTGCAAACCTTAAGTAACTATGGCCTTGAGTCCATTGGGGATAGAATTCGTGATCCTATAATTCCATATTAGAGATAATACAGTAGAATATAGAACTGTAATTCACTTATTTTTCCAATTATTCACTATTTTTTACGTAACTAATGCTTAATCTATTTTAGAAATTGAAATAATTTTAAGTACGTTTCATGAATCCATTTATTCACATTTCATCTTTTAACATTCTTTTCTCTTAAATTCACAGTTGATCTTTTTCCCAACTGCAGCAGCTTTAGAACTAAAGCCTAAGATTATTGTTTTTTTCACACCACACAGTATATCCAACAGCTTGATAGATTATAATGATTTTTGTTATAAGTTGTTCACACCTATTTAGAAAGATGACGCCTAAAGCCCTCTTTACCAAAACATGCTTACTCTAATTGCATTTCAATATCATTGGAAAATACGGCCATCTCTACCTGGTTCCCGTGACTCCTGTCCATTAGCACATGGGATGCAGTCAAAGCGACATACGGGTTCCCCTGATGAATCCCCTTCCTTCCAGGATGACGTAGATCAGTACACACCAAATGAGGAAGCTTGCAAAGAGAAATACAATGCATGGAACAAAGTTTCTTCTCTTAAAAACAAACAAAACGCTGAGGGAATTCACATCTGGATTTCTATGGCTTTTGTGATATATTGGGGAACCCAGTTAGCTGGACAAGGATCAGACAAAGAGAATGAATGACATCTGTAGAGCCTCGAGAGGAATTTTGCTGAAAGTCAGGCTTGTGGTTGAACCTAGAAATTCAGAGTTCATCTTCAAGCTAGGTCATTCCAATTTTGGGGCCTCAGACCAGCCTCCGTGCCCATGGTACTCTGGGGAAGGGACAATTTGACCTACCTACTACTGCTTGGGGGGGGGGGGCAGTGACCCCCAAGAATTTTGTCTTAAGAACCTGGAAAAGATTTCTTCTCACAAGGTCATCCCAACATGGTCTCAAAGTCAAAGATGTGTCATAAAGGGTCAGTAAAAAGGAAAAACAAAAGATCTTTTCCATGGGAAAAATTGACAGGGCAAAAATGGATATGTGGACAAGGCATAACACTCAAATATTTTCTCATCAATAAAAAATGAATTAAAAAAAAAGAGTTTAGGGAGCTCAATGGCAAATACAAGTGTCCCTCTACATTCCACATGGATGTGCACTTTGAAACCAAGAACAAATGCAAGGCCTGTACATCAGCTTGTATCTTAATGTAAATGAAGAGCTTCATATTTCAAAAGGAGATAAAATGTCGTTTCCATGAAGAAATAAATATTTTGGAAAGTGAATGATCACATTGATGTTTATTTTGGAAAACAGAATTTTCCTATATTGAGTTTTTACATTAAATCTGAATTAGATAACAATTAAAAAAAAAAAAAACATTAGAAATCTCTGGAACCAGTTACGGTACGTAGCAGTACGAAGCGTGTATTAGGTAGGCTTCTTGGAAGGTATGTGCATGACCACAGAATGAACAGGATTTCCTCTCCCCTGACCCAGTTTTCTGCAAAGAGCTCTCCATCTATCTTTCTTTGAAAATCATCATGAACAATGAGCTGATGCCTTTCAATTCCATCTCTCAGTATCCCCAGGATACTAGCTTCTAATCCACTCAACTCACTAAAATGTTACCTGCCACGTCTGCTAGTTTTTCCTCTAGCTACATTTCTCTTTCGTTTCTCTTCAATGTTTGGCATCTTGAGCAACCCCTCCTTGAAATGCAGGCTCCCCTGGCTTCCATTGGGCCTTTTATTTATTTTGTTGGTTCCACATCCTCCACCTTTCTTGTCAACTGTGGGTATTTTCTTAGGTTTGGTCTTTAATCTGCTGCTTTTATCTCTTGATATAAAGCAGCTCATTCGCTCTTTGCCTTCAACCAGCAGCTCTAGTTAAGAACTCCCAAACCTTGATGTCCACCACCTGTCCCACCTGAACTCTAATTCCATATTCTCAACTTCCAACATGTCCCTACATTGCATTTCCACCATCACTTCAAATTCAACATGTCCAAAGCTATCCCTATTAATGCCATTCCTTCTCCCAAATTCCCCATTTCTGTCACTGACACCACCATTCTCATCCATAACCTCCAACCTTATCCTGCATTATTTGCCTATATATACCATCTCCTTCACTCGGGCCCATCTGTTCACCAACCTCCAGACTCAGTTTACCATCATGAGTTATACTGTCCTATACTGTCCTATACTGTCCACTAATTATTTGATGCAGGACACTTCCAAGTCCAGTCTATCAACAAATCCTGCAGCTTCTAACTGAAAGATACCCAGAATCTGACTATTACATCCCACGTCTGTCACATCTATCTTGGCTCAAGCCCCCACCTTATTTTGGATTATATTTTTTTGCTCCTCTAATTGGTTTTCTAGTTTATACTTTTGTCTCCCACCCCAGCCCACTCCTTCAGTTTATTTGCAACATGGCAGACAGGTGATACTTTAAAGATTTTATGTATTTATGTATTTATTTATTTATTTATTTATTTATTTATTTATTTATTTAAGAAACAGGGGGCACAAGTAGAGGGGGGAGGAGGAGCAGAGGGAGAGAGAGAGAGAATATCAAGCAGACTCCAAGCTGATCATGGAGCCCAACGTGGGGCTCAATCTCACAATCCTAAAATCATGACTTAACCCCCAAAAATCATCAGTCCCTTAACTGACTGAGCCACTGGGGTGCCCCAAGAGATGATCCTTTAAACCCTGGGTCAGACCATTACTCTCCTCTCACAAGACTCTTCAGTGGCTCCCCTTTTCACTCAGTGTAAAAGTCCAAGTCCTGAAACAGTCCGTAAGGCTCCATGTGACCTACTCCCTCTTGCCTCTCTTCCCTCTTCTCCCACTACTCCCATCCCCTCAGTCTTTCTACCCACACTGACCTCTTTGCTGTTCCTCCAAAATATAAAGCTCGCCTCCACCTCAGGGCTTTAAAGTTGCTATTCCCTCTGCTGCAAAGCTCCTCCCCCAGATAATGCATGGACAGACTTCCAAGGTCACTGCAGGGAGGCCTTCCCAGACCACATTATGTGAAGTTATAACCGTCTCCCCCATCACTCCCTATTTCAATCCTTACTACTTTTTTCCCTCGAGTACTACCACCCTTTAAAATAACACATAATTTATCTATTTGTCTTGTTTATAGCCTATTTTCTCCCACTGAAATGTTAGGTCCATTAGTAAGGGATTTGTTCTGTTTTGTACAGTGACATATCCCTCGTTCTTAGGATAGCATCTAGCATCTATAATACTGTGCTCAATAAATATTGGCCCGATTAATTAATTACACTCTAAGTGCTGTGAAGGCAATGTTTTGGGGGTCTCTGTGTGTATTTTACTTCTTTTCCTGTATCTTGTAGTTTCTGAAATAATAGGTTGGTTCCAAAGAATCCTCCAAAGCTGGTTAATTTTGGAAGGAGGAGAATATCATTTTGAACTTATGAATTTAAAAATGTATGTTCTTTTACTGTATTTATTTTCCTTATTGATGCTCAAGTGGTCCAATTTTGACCAGGGAAAACTTCTGCTTGGCTCCCATGTTCTTTGTCTTTTTTTTTTTTTTTAAGTATAGCTGACAAACAATGTGACATTAGTTTCAGATGCACAAAATAGTGATTCTACAAGTCTCTATGTTACCCTACGCTCACCACAAATGTAGCCACCACCTGTCACCGTACAACACTATTGCAGACCACTGACTATATTCTCTGTGCTGTAGCTTTCATCCCCATGACCTACTCATTCCTTACCTGGAAGCTTGTATGTCCCATTCCCTTTCACCCATTTTGTCCATCCTCCCACCTCCCCCTTCCATCTGGCAACCATCAGTTTGTTCTATTTTTTGGTTCATTTTTGCTTTTTGCTTGTTTGTGTGTTTATTTTGTTTTTTAGATTCCACATATATGTAAAATCATATAGTATTTGTCTTTTTCTCTCTAACTTATTTCACCTAGCATCTCATGACTTATTTCACGTCTAGGTTCATTTATGTGGTCATAAATGACAAAATGTCATTTTTTTTTTATGGCTGAGTAATACCCCATTATATACATATACACACCACTTCTTTATCCATTCGTCTGTGGATGGACATTTGGGCTGCTTCCATATATTGGCTATTGTAAATAATGCTGCAATCAACATAGAAATGTATACCTCTTTTTGAATTAGTGTTTTTGTTTTTGTCTATGGGTAAATACCAGTAGTGGAATTATTGGATCATATGGTATTTGTTTTTTTTTATTTTTTGAAGAAACTCCATACTGTTTTCCACAGTGGCTGCACCAATTTACATTCTCACCAATAGTGCACAAGCGTTCCTTTTTCTCCACATCTTCACCAACACTTGTTATTTCTTATCTTTTTGATTCTAGCCATTATGGTAGGTGTGAGGTGATATCTTACTGCAGTTTTCATTTGCATTTCCCTAGTGGTAAGTTACATTGAGCATCTTTTCATGTGTCTGTTTGCCATCTGTATCTTTTTTGAAAATATGTCTATTTGGGTCGTCTGCCCATTTTTTAGTTAGATTATTTGCTTTTTGGTGTTAAGTTGTATAAATTCTTTACATATTTTGGATATTAATCCCTTATCAGATATATAATTTGCAATATCTTCTCCCAAGTTGGTTGCCTTCTCATTTTGTCAATGGGTTCCTTTGTCATGCAAAAGCTTTTTATTTTGTTGTGGTCCCAATAGCTTATTTTTGCTTCCATTTCCCTTGTCCGAGGAAACATATCTAGGAAAATGTTGCTAAGATCTATGTCAAAGAAATTTCTGCCTGTTTTTTTTTTCCCTAGGAGTTTTATGGTTTCAAGCCTCACATTTAGGTCTTCAATACATTTTGAATTTATTTCTGTATATGGTGTAAGCAAGTGGTCCAACTTCATGCTTTTGAATGTAGCCTCCTTTGTCATAGATTAATTGGCCATTTTAGTGTGGGTTTATTTCTGGGCTTTCTATCCTGTTCCATTGATTCTATATGTCTATTTTTGTACCAGATCCATACTGTTTTGATTACTACAGCTCTGTGGTATATTTTAAAATCTGGAATTCTAGTACCTCCAGCTTCATTCTTCTTCTCAAAATTGCTTTGGCTATTTAGGGTCTTTTGTGGTTCCATACAAATTTTCATATTATTTGTTTTAGTTCTAAGAAAAATGCTGCTAGTATTTGGTAGGGATTGCATTGACTGTAGATTGCTTTGGGTAGCATGAATTTTTAATATTAATTATTCCAATCCATGAGAATGGAGTATCTTTCCATTTGTTTGTGTTGTCTTCAATTTTTTTCAACAATGCTTTATAGTTTTCAAAGTACAGGTCTTTCACCTTCTTGGTTAAGTTTGTTCCTAGATATTTAATCTTTTTTGGTGCAATTGTAAACGGAACGGTTTTCTTAATTCTCTTTCTGCTATTTTGTTATTAGTATATAGAAACACAACCAATTTCTGTATTAATTTTGTATTCTGTAATTTTACCAAATTCTTTATTAGTTCTAATAGGGTTTTTTGGGGGGTAGTCCTCAGGGTTTTCTATGATTAGTATCATAGCATCTGCAAAGAGTAACAATTTAACTTCTTACCAATTTTGATGTCTTTTATTTATTTTTCTTTTCTGATTGTTGTGGCTAGAATTTCCAGTACTATACTGAATAAAGCACTGAGAGTGGACATCTTTGTCTTGTTCCTGATCTTAGAGGAAAAGGTCTCAGTTATTCACCATTGAATATGACATTTGCTGTGGGTTTTTCATATATGGCCTTTATTATACTGAGGTATGTTCCTTCTAAACCCACTTTGGTGAGAGTTTTTATCATGATGGATGTTAAATTTTGTCAAATGCTGTTTTTGCATCTGTTGAAATGATCATATGATTTTTATCTTTCATTTTGTTGATATGGTGGATCATGTCAACTGTTTTGTGAATATTGAACCATCCTCAGATTCCCAGAATAAATCCCACTTGATTGTGGTGAATGATCCTTTTAATGTATTGTTCACTGTGATTTGCTAATATTTTTGAGGATTTTTGCAATAGAGTTATTAATCTCTCCTCATTTTAAAAAGTTCTTTTTTTTCTTTTTTCTGTTTTGCTTAGGTGCTTTCCATTACCCTATCTTCCAGATGTCTAATCTGTTCTTCTGTATCTGCTAATCTGTCCATTTCCTCTAACATATTTTTCATTTCCGTTATTGTATGCTTCAACTCTGATTAGTTCTTTTTTATATTTTCTACCTCTTTGTTGAAGTTCTGAGTTCTTCCACTTTTCTTTCCAGTCCCATGAACATCTTAATGATCATTACTTTAGATTTTATCTCCGTTTCATTTAGTTTTTTTTTTCTTTTCTTTTTTTTTTTTTTTTTTTGGACAGATTATTTTTGTTTAATTTAAATTCAATTTGTCAACATATACTATACCACCCAGGGCTCATCCCATGAAGTGCCCTCCTTAGTCCTTGTTACCCAGTTCATTTCATTTAGTTCTTTTTCTGAGGTTTTCTCTTGTTTTTTATTTAGAGCATAAATAAATGTCTCCCCATTTTGCTTGACTTTCTATGTTTGTTTCTATAAACTAGGTGGAACAGTGATTTCTCCTACACTTGAAAGAATGGTCTTATGATGGTTGTTCCCTGTATAGACTATGCCTGGTGATTGGCTGGCAGGCTAGAGCTATGTGGGCTGGGGGTCCCAAGGCATTCTGTGCTGGGGCTGCCCTGGTGAAATGGCGGGAGCTGAAATGGACATGGACTGGGATATTCCTGGGGCTCTTCATAGAGAGGTTACCTTGGTAGGACAGCTTAAGCTGAATGAGTGCAAGGTGGGGGGCCGCTGAGCTGTCTACACAGAGGGTGCCCTGGCAGGACAGCTGAAGCTAAAGGGAGTATAAGCCAGAATGCCCCAGGGTGCTTGGCACAGAAGTTGCCCTAGTGGGGCAGCTGGAACTGGGGTAGGATGTGGGCTGGAAGGTCCTAGGGTGCTCCATGCAGGGGATGCTCTGATGGGGTGGCTAAAACTGAGGCAGGCACAGGCCAGGTGTTCCCAGGGTGTTCTGAACAGGGAGCACTGTTGGCAAGGTAGCTGGAGCTAAAGCAGGCATAGCCAGGAAGTTCCAGAGTGCTTTGTACCAGTGGTGTCCTGGTGAGCCACCTGGAGCTGAAATGGCATGGGCCTGGTGTCTTCTGCTGTGCTCTGCTCCTGTGTCACCTTGGTGTGATAGCTGGAGCTGGAGTTGGCACTGACTAGAAATGTTCTGATATGCACTGCCCTGTGACCTCCTTGGAGAGATGGCTGGAGCTGGTGTGGGCTAGGGGCCCAGAAAACACTGAGGCAACAGGCTGGCAGGGTGCCCAGACTCTGTTCCCATCTACACTATCAAGGTGGAAGGGGACCATAAACCCTGGCACTCACTAGCCCCTCCAACCCAGAGAAAGTTCCAGCAGCTCCCTCCCTCTTTGGCACAGTTCTAAGGCTAATCTATTCATATTCTAGTTGCTTTTTAAAATCTCAGCTTTTTTTTTCTGTGCCCCAGGGCAGACAAATCTGCTCTAGGTCATCTCGGGGCGGTATCCCTCCCTACTGTAGTTCTCAGTGTCGGGGGCGGGCGTTACCTTTGTTACCACGTCTCCATCTCTCTTAGTCTCAATGTGGACTCTATCTTTTGTTGTGCAGAAGCTGTTCAGTCAGCCTTCAGTTCTTCTTCAGGAGGAAATGCTCTATAAACAGGTATAGATTTGGTGTGTCCATAGATGAGGTGAGTTCAGTGTCTTCCTATGTTGCCATCTCAGGCTGGAATTCAGGAAAGTGGTTTTTTAGAGGTGGACTCATAGTAGATGCTTAGTTAATTTGTATCAAATTCATTCAAACCGATTTCATTATATAAATATATCCCCAATTTTAATAAAGAAGATAAGAAAAATAAAATTATTATGTTCTAATGAAATATTATTAAAATGGAACTCTACTGTGGCATTTTACTATCCTTCCATCAATTTTTAGTAGAACAAGTTTTCTTTTTTTAGATTTTATTTATTCATGAGAGACACACAGAGAGGGAGGCAGAAACACAGGCAGAGGGAGAAGCAGGGAGCCCAATGTGGGACTCAATCCTGAGACCCCAGGATCATGCCCCGAGCAGAAGCCAGTCGCCCAACTGCTGAGCCACCCAGGTGTCTCTAGAACTTGTTTTCTATGAACCTTATCTAAACAAGTAGTAACATCTCTTTTTTCATGTAAAACATTATATTGAGTACTTACTATATGCTTAGCACTAGGAATACAAAGTGAAAAATCTCAGGCCCCATTCAGGTAGAGAGTTCCAGATCACAGAAGATAGTTAATACTCTAGGCCTAGGGCAGCTCTGTCTTTCTGCAATGATAGAGTGTTACATATCCAGTATGGTACTGCTAGCCACAGGTGGCCAGTGTGACTAAGGAACTGACTTTTAAATTTAATTTAATTTAATTTTTAATTAATTTAAATTTAAAAGCTACTTGTGAATAGGGGCTACCAATTTGGACAGAACAGCTCCAGGTCAAAGAAATAAAATGCAGAAGAGAGCTGTGGCTGGTACTACAGTGACCAATGCTGATAATCTTTTTTTTTTGTAACCTGTAAATAACGTACTTAAGTGCTGCCTAAGGATGGGCCAAGAAAGGAGGGAACTGGTGTGTGTGTGTGTGTGTGTGTGTGTGTGTGTGTGTGTATGCTTTTGTGAGTATGTATGAGTTTATATATGTTTACTGCCACCCATGGAAAGCAGAGAATAAAAAGAAAAAGAAAGATGAAAAGATAGATTAAAAAGATCTCCTAGGTGTCTAGCACAGCGTAGGAGCTCAGCAATCTTAATTTCCTTGTCACTTTTTCTCAGATCTTTTCCCAGTAGGATTTGGAAACTTAGATCTAGGGGATCTTAGGAAGATCCCTCAGGAAGAGAGAAGATACATGAATAGGAATCTAGATGAAAACAGACCCTACAACCCTGAAAAAAAGTCTGCGGCAGCAGCAAAGACAAACCACTGGCTGCACTGATGCCCACACTCAGCTCTCTCGCTCCTGCTGGTCCCTTCATTCTGAGATCCACATGGAAGATTAAATTGCCGTTGTTTTTCCACCACCCTATCATTTTACTGTGACCTATAGTAAACACTGAACTTGAATATCAAGGGCCCTAGAGTCCCACTCTCCTAGAACTAAGGTTTCATTAAAGGTAAAAAGTTCAGCTGTCTGGGAAGTAATGGGGTTTCTTCATGACTTCTAGTAAGTAGTGAGGTTTCCCCTTAACTTTCTCCAATACTCCTGCAGGTGCTAACTTTATGTCATACCCAGGGGAACCAATCTCTAGCTCACCAACCACTTCTCAGTCCTACATTTAAGCCCTCCTGTTGCTATCAAAGGAGGAGGATAAAATTTGTAATAAGAAGTCAAATAAATAACAATAATTCAATATCAATAATAATCATAATAATAAGGAAAATAATCATTTTTTTTACATAGGGTACCTGGTTTACCTCCAAAGATAATGCATGTAATCCTCAAACCTTATTTCTACTACCTTTCAGAACAATTTTGACAACAGTATTTTAGAAAGAATTTTGAAGCTTGTGAATCTTTCTCTCCTATAATCTCTCAATAAAAGATTTCTTGAATGACACATCAAAGCTTGTTGACATATATGTGTACCCACATATATACTCTACTGGTAAGCTAGTGTTCCCTACCCCAAATTATATTATGAATTTGTGAATTCTCCCTCACATTCTTTGACCCTGAGAATAAATAAGAAAAAAGGGACGAAGAAATGAACTTCCTCTAGAACTACCATCAGGAAGGGAAAGAAGGACTTCTGGGCTGTCCCAAGATAATGGTAGCTGCTAGACTAGGGAGTCTCTCCACACATCTGCTCAAAAAGACCATACAAACTCAAAAAAATAGGGATCCCTGGGTGGCGCAGTGGTTTGGCGCCTGCCTTTGGCCCGGGGCGTGATCCTGGAGACCCGGGATCGAATCCCACGTCGGGCTCCCGGTGCATGGAGCCTGCTTCTCCCTCTGCCTGTGTCTCTGCCTCTCTCTCTCTCTCTCTCTTTCTCTGTGACTATCATAAATAAAATAAAATAAAAAAACTCAAAAAAATAAAAAAAGTAAATAAAACCACACATAACCCATGACTTTAGCATCATAAAGAACCTGAGAATACTATGAACTTAAAGTTCTTGTATGTAGAGAAATAGCCATTAAATTCCAGCAAGGCCATTTCTAGAGTCCCTCCCTCATCCCTGGGTATGTAGGAAATGGACAGAATCTTGAAAAACTGTGCAGGACAGAGTAAGAGAAAACAGAGAACTTAAGGTTGATGGAGAGCAGACAAATCATTCCTAGAAAGAAAATGTCCCGGCCTATGTTAAAACAGGTCCAAAACTAGAGAGACAGTACCAGCTCCAGGGAAAAGTCTTGAAAGTGGGACTTGAGGTGCCAGTCTCAGGATGGCACGACTTCAACCGGGGTTAGAAGGTATATGGAGAGGGAGAAGTGCCTTTTTGAGATGTGGTAGAAAGAGAAAGAAGAGGGGAAAATTAAGAATCCTGCAGAAACAAGAGAGAACCATAAAACTGAAAGACACATTAGGCTTTCCCTTACGGCAAAAAGCCATATCTTACATGAACTACTCTTCACTCTACTAATAGAAGAAGGCAGTCTAGAATCATGCATTTGTAAAATACCAGAAGCTCTCATCCTTTGTCTATGAACAAAGATAGGTGTAAGTGCCTTGATGTGAGTTTACTGTAAGAAGAAAACAGAAAATGAAAATTAAGACATTGCAGCAGGTCCCT
The DNA here is from genome assembly GCF_048164855.1 of Canis lupus baileyi. NCBI lineage: Eukaryota > Metazoa > Chordata > Mammalia > Carnivora > Canidae > Canis > Canis lupus. Next base: position 2,862,851 of record NC_132859.1, read on the forward strand.
CCCATCAACACACAGACACACAACCATTGCCCAGAAGAATAATGTAACATAGCATTTTAAATAAATTTTCTGGCACTACAATTAAACAGTCTCCGAAACATACTTGGAGAAGTGCAAAAATATGCTGAGTCAGGTATTTTAAAATTTAAAACATAAACAAATATACAACTGGAAGAAATGGAAAAAAAAAACATTTTACTCAGGAAAGAAACTGAAGAGAAACCCAATTCAGAAACTAAAATTGATAAGGCATTCCAAAACAAAGATATTTGAGTGCAAAGTTATTAAGAGGCCTCGAATAAAAGCAGGAAAACAATGAAAAGAATTGGACAAATCAAGAAAAAGGCAAAAATGGTCAGAGAGGAAGTGGATAAAACAAGACAAAGGAAGTCAAAGCCTTTGATTGGAGTATGTGGAGAAGAAAAACAAAAGGATAGAATGAATAAACTATAGTCCAAGAAAAAAACACTCCAAAAACAAAATACCTGAATCTGTATATAGAAAAGATATGTACTGTATTTGAAAAAAAATGACTTGGAATAGCCAACTCCAGAGGGCTGATATTCCATAGTGCCTGAAACAATATAGAAATGCAATTCTCTGTGTCTATAAACAGAAGAAGATGTCAAAGTAACTCACCTTTGCTGATTCTGTCTTCCAAAATATCGTTGCATTCTTTTTCATCATGAGTTCAAACTTAGAGTTTGTGACTATATATTCTCCGACCTTCACAAAGGCAATCTCTCCGTGATCACCTACTTGCCAGTTCAGAATATCATAGTGCCCAGTCACATCTCCGTTTTCATCAATTTCTCTTCCCTCTCCATTATGGGCAGCGAACTTAAATGTCTCCAAATTGTACATTCACTAGAAAACAAAGAGAAAAAAAATAAGAATAAAAAAGCAGTTTGTAAATATCTGATTGTCTAGAGAATGGGGTTTATGAAGAAATAGGTACTAATGATAAAATGAAGAAATAGGTACTAATGATAAAATGTGCCTCTATGTTCCTGTTGTGAAAAGAGTGTTGAAAGGCAAAGGTGGGAACCCTGGGTGGCGCAGCGGTTTAGCGCCTGCCTTTGGCCCAGGGCATCCTGGAGACCCGGAATCAAACCCCACGTCGGGCTCCCGGTGCATGGAGCCTGCTTCTCCCTCTGCCTGTGTCTCTGCCTCTGTCTCTCTCTGTGTGACTATTATAAATAAATAAAAATTAAAAAAAAGAAAAAAAGAAAAGGCAAAGGTGAGGGAATACTAATTGTCTTAGGAAAATTTAGTTTTCCCCAGGAAGTAGCCATCTGAGCTAGGTTTTTAAAAATTAGTAGAAATTTGCCTGACAAATATGGGGGACATGGAGAATCTGAGCCAAGGGTATAACATGTGGGACAAGGACCCCTCCCCAAACCAGAAAGGCCAAACAACTTGGTGGAAAGAGTCTGAATTGTGATGTCTGATGATCTGACATCATATTTTGGCTCTTTCAAACATCGTGACCTTGGGCAAGTCATACATCTGAATAATCACTAGTTTTCTGGTCTGTAAAGGGAGGGAAATTATTCCTGCCCTATCTCTGTCATTAGAGCTTAATATAAATTTAAGCCTTTAGTAAGTCAATATCCCAACGTTGTGAAAATCACTATCCGTCCTGGCCACTCCGGGTCACCTGCCCTTGTACCTCTCCTTCCTTTTACCATATGTTGTTCTCAAGCAACATAAGGTCTACATCAGAGTTCACAAGCGGATGACTGTTACCGGCAAGTCCACTGGGAAGAGGCCTTTTTTTTTTTTCCTTTTCCAATCTTCAGAAGAGTTAAGAAAGGAAATGTTCAAAGGCTCTCAGTCCCTGACCGTTCTCTAGAACAACACTGACATAATTCCATCTGTTTATCACCATTGGATGGTAGGACACAGATCCCTACCATCCAGGTATGAAAGAGAATTTAGAGATGTGTCCAAATAAGAGTAAAAGGGCTTTACAAATATACATACTCTGATCAAACCTGCTAACGGAGAAGCTGAGAAGAATGAGCATGGTGTACATTGTCATTTTAGTCGTAAGTTAAAAAATTATACTTCAGTTTGTTTACGAAGCATTCTCTCTTTTTTTTTTTTTTAATGAAGCATTCTTAATGAGCCTGTTAATCCTCTCCTGTTGAGGTCTTCCCTTTCAGTTTTAACTTACTGATACTGCACGGGGTTTGTGTCAAGTAGTGTGAATCGTGCCATGGACTATCCCACCAACATTCACCCTGACACTGTGTGGCCCCAGTCTCTTCTGTGTCATTCTATTTTTTTTTTTAAGATTTTATTTATTCATGAGAGAGAGAGAGAGAGAGAGAGGCAGAGACACAGGCAGAGGGAGAAGCAGGCTCCATGCCGGGAGCCCGATGCGGGACTCGATCCCGGGTCTTCAGAATCACACCCTGGGCCAAAGGCTGAGCCACCCAGGGATCCCCTCTTCTGTGTCATTCTAATACATATTTGTTGCTCTTTGAGAAAATTTAAATTATAATATTGAAATATTCAAATAATGAATTAGAGGATTCTTATTTACCACATAGGATTCTTTTTATTCTATCAAAAAAAAAAAAAGCACCCAAAGAATTTCTTTTAAAACGAAAGAACTGCCCTATGACCTTTAAAATATAACTTAATTTCTCATTCTGAATTTGCCACAACGTCCCCCGTACCAAGGAACACACCTGGCACTCAGATCTTGGTTTACAAATTCCATTCTCGGGTAATTGGAAACAGGAGTCTTCGGAGAAACGGCCGACTACTGACCTGAGGCAGAGAAAGTACAAGATGAGCGCGGAACATCTTGAGGTTCCAGAAAATAAGGAAGTGCCCACAAATGATAAAGACGTGTCAAAAGGAAACAAAAGCCACTCAAAGTGGCTCCTAGCAGTCAAATCTGGGAAATTTTGAGCAACAGAATAAATAATGAGAGTTTTGGATTATTCTACTCAAAGAGAGATAAACATCCTTGAGTCCCTATTGATATCAGTAAATCAGAGGTGGGGAGTAGAATTCTAGCTAATAAATGTAGAAGGGATGAGGGGAAATGGGAAATCACCAGTTTTTTAAACAACTCGGTAAGGGCTGTTTCAGGCAAGAATCATCATCAATGGATGTTAAAATTTGTGGCCAAGCCATGATGAGAAACATTATTTTCAGATCCTCAAAATATTGCCCCTACGAGGTAATTGTTAATCACAAAGGGAAACAGAGATACTTTAGAGTGGAAAAGCATGGTGACATCACTGGGTGATGAAAGTTAACGTCCAGAATAATAATTCATAATGACATCACGTACCTCTTGATATGAGACATAAGAATACATCGCTTCTATGGTATTCTTGCCAGAAACGCGTAACCTTAATGTAATCATAAGAAAAAAAATTAGAAAAACCTGAAACATTTCAAAATAACTGGCCAACACTTATTAAAAAAACACATGTCCAAGTCATGAAAAGCAAGGGAAGAATGGAGAAGTGCCACAGACTGGAGGAGATGAGATGGACACAAAACTAAAGGCCTGTGGGGTCCACTGGAAAATAAAAATAAAGCTGTGGTGGTTCTTACGACTGTGGGCCCTGCTGGGAAGGACAAGCACTGTGGTGCTGCTCAAGAATAGAGTCAGGAAAGGAATGATGCCATCGAGGACGCTGGCAGTGCCAGACCGCCCGCAGCGTGCGTGGTCCCTTCTGGCGGTACTGAAGGTGTAAGCAGAGGAGCGCTCTGATAAGGTGTGCATCTTGCTGAGATCATCCGGGCTGCTGCGTCCAACCACGAATTGCGGGGCCATCAGAACTGAGGCAGGAGATCGGAGGGCCCCATGTCCCAGATGACCTTGGGTAGCCTTCTCCAGCCGGCCTCCGTGCCTTCGCATGGAGGCTGAAGTCTCCCTCACAGTAGGGATGGCCATGTAACCAGGTTCCGGCTAATGGGGTGTCAGGATGACTGTCACTTCCAGGAAGCATCCTAATACGGAGGGGTCCAACATCTTTGCCCTTTGTCCTTCCTGCTGGTTACAGGCCCGACGTGGTGGTCGACGTCCAAGTAACATCGGGAACAGAGAAACAAGGTAGAGGGAGTCAGATCCCTAGGCCATCCTCCAGCCCTGGAATGCTGCTCTCTGACTCCACTCCCATGGAGGGGAAAAAAACAAACAAAAAAACGACTTTGCATCAGGTGCTGTTTGGGAGGGATTTTCCGTCGTTCACAACGAACCTGAGAAGAGCTCTGGGAACAAACGGAGACTTAAAAATGTTCCTTCAGGTCCCACAGACAAGCTATTCCTGCAGACGGGCGTGTGATAAAATCACGGCTATTCCACACAAAAGCAAGTCAAAGGTCTTACTAGTGTGAGTTCTTTCAGTGTCAAACTACATCATGAAGTCAAACCAACCAATGGCTGAGCTGCCACGGTTCAAAGCCAGGTGCACGTGCACAGGTGCTTCCCGCAGTGAGGCCGTGTCCTTCCTCAAGGTCATCCCTTCAATAGGACCTCCTATATATGATTCCATAGCCCGATGACCGCCAATTCCTTTATAAGTGACAAACTGTTCCTACTTTCTCTTTTCTCTACTACTTGTCCTATTCCTACTCCGATAGCGAAAGTTTACATGCTTCTTTGGAATCTCACCAGCGGCAGCGGCATGGAGATCATATGTAGAAAAGAATCTCATTTAGGAAGCACAGATGCCTGATTTTTAATCCTGGCTCCATCATTAGTGTAAGATCCTGGACAAGTTCCTTAAACTCCCTGAACCTGTTTCCTCATGAGTAGAATCAGGGTGATGCTATCTACATCTTAAGTACATTAAGTACACCTAACATATATCCAGTATATTAAAATAAAATCTTGGGCTGCCCCGGTGGCACAGCGGTTTAGCACTGCCTGCAGCCCGGGGTGTGATCCTGGAGACCTGGGATCGACTCCCACATCAGGCTCCCTGTGTGGAGCCTGCCTCTCCCTCTGCCTGTGTCTCTGCCTCTCTCTCTCTCTCTCTGTGTCTCTATAAATAAATAAAATCTTTAAAATAAATAAATAAATAAAATCCTTAAAAAAATAAAATAAAATCTTTAAAATATATATATATATCCAGTATATTATAATGAATAATACACTCATTAAATTAATATATGTGATAGTACAACAATTTAATATAATCAGTATATTAGGTGGAACAACCAGTGTGAAAATGTCACATAGAAGATTTCTTTTCCAGGGGCGCCTGGGTGGCTCAGTGAGTTAAGCGTCTGCCCTCAGCTTGGGTCATGATCCCAGGGTCCTGGCCGGGCTCTCTGCTTAGCCGGAAGCCTGCTTCTCCCTCTCCCTGCTGTTCCCCCTGCTTGTGCTTTCTCACACTATCAAATAAATAAAATCTTAAAAAATTGATAATATAACATGGGTAGGGGGGAAGGACTTCTTTTCCTTCTTTGCAGATCTACTGCAAGGATTTAATTGAGAAAATCAGTCTAGAGTTTTCTAGCCAGTGTCTGGACCACCTTTGGTTTTTGATGGAAGACAGAGCTCATGGCAACCATTCCACTGAACTGCAGGAAGCACACAGCTAAGGTGTCAGCTGTGTCACCCAACCCCTCCTCTCAGTTCAGTTTCTCAGTATTTTCCTGTTCCTCCTACATTTGTATCTGCAGCTTGATAACATAAATATGCTGTAAATGCTATTTTTTACAATTACTTCAAACTCTCCCATTACTTTAGTAACACAAATAAGCTTAGCCATCAGTCACATTAATAAATCTTGGCTATGGGGATGCCTGGGTGGCTCAGTGGTTGAGCGTCTGCCTTTGGCTCAGGGTGCTTATCCCAGAGTCCCAGGATCGAGTCCCATGTCAGGTTCCTTGCATGGAGCCTGCTTCTCCCTCTGCCTCTCTCTCTGTGTGTCTCTCATGAATAAATAAAATCTAGGGATCCCTGGGTGGCGCAGCGGTTTGGCGCCTGCCTTTGGCCCAGGGCGCGATCCTGGAGACCCAGGATCGAATCCCACATCGGGCTCCCGGTGCATGGAGCCTGCTTCTCCCTCTGCCTGTGTCTCTGCCTCTCTCTCTCTCTCTGTGACTATCATAAATAAAAAAAATAATAAATAAATAAATAAATAAAATCTTAAAAATAATAATAATAAAATAAAAAATAAATCTTGGCTAGATTTTAATGACCCATCCTTAGAAATAGTTTAACAGTTTTGTTTATATTTTCTTTTTTAAATCAGAATATTTTATTTTATTTACTTATTTTTTATATTTTCTTAATAGTCCATTCTTCCTGTTCTTAAGTTAAAACATGTCACAAGTCTCTGAATTTAAAAATAATCTGGGGATCCCTGGGTGGCGCAGAGGTTTGGCGCCTGTCTTTGGCCCAGGGCGCAATCCTGGAGACCGGGGATCGAATCCCACGTCAGGCTCCCGGTGCATGGAGCCTGCTTCTCCCTCTGCCTATGTCTCTGCCTCTCTCTCTCTCTCTCTCTCTCTCTGTGACTATCATAAATAAAAATAAAAATTAAAAAAAATAATAATAATAATCTGATGGTCACCAGAGGTGGGTGGGAGGACGTGTGTAAAATAGACGATGGGGATTAAGGAGTGCACTTGTTGCAAAGAGCACAGGGTGATGTATGGAACCATTAAACTACTATATTATATGCCTGAACCTAATATAACACTGTATGTTAACAGAAATTGAAATAAAAACTTAAGGAAAAAAAATAAAAACAAAAAATATTTTAAGTAAAAAAAAAAAAAAAGTCCGTAAAGTTAACATCTCAAAATTCTAGCTATCTCGTGAACTGTGCTGGCTCATTTCAGTATGTTATTGTATGGAATACAAAGAGCAATGAGTAATAAGTTTTAATATAGGCAAGAAACACAATGAGTTCCTTATATCACCTAGCAACCAACCAACCAACCAACCAACCAACCAAGCAGTACTTTCCCATCACTACTCTGTGCCTCCCCACCAGCTACGGGGTGTGGTGCCTGGTGAGATGCTAACATACAAATCAACAACTCACAACCTCAAGGCAAAAAGTAAAGCAGGATCCGAAGGGCCGTAGGAGAGTCTGCAATGCGGGCCTGGGTGGCTCAGTCCTAAATAATCCTCAATACATTCTCTCCGTTCATTGGAAGTCCTTGATGCTATATGACTCTCCTTTCTCTCCTTACTTTCCTATAGGTTTCTCTTGCTTTCTTCTGGACATTAATTATAATAAAAATTATGAAAATACAAAAAAAAATAAAATAAATTATGAAAATACAATAATACAACACAAAATTTCTATATACTATATACACCATGACTCCAATTTATTCATTTTTCCTGCCATGATTTGATTGTTAAAGTGGAGAGGGGTTTTTGTTTGTTTGTTTTAAATTTAAATTTAATTTAGTTAACATATAGTGTATTATTACTTTCAGGGGTAGAGTTTAGTGATTCATCAGTTGCATATAACACTCAGTACCCCTTCTATCAAGTGTGCTCCTTAATGCCCATCACCCAGTTACCCCATCCCCCCACCCATCTCCCCTCCAGCAACCCACGTTGAGAGATTTTTTTAACTGAAGAATGTCTTCTTCTCACCATTCTCACATATAACCATAATTAAGATGCCTCCCCCTTTCCATCGCCAGGTATTAAAGGGAAAAATATTTCTCTTATAACCCACTACCACATTTTTTTCAATTTCTTCTCCATTGAAAAATAACTATTCTATTCCCAACTCTTGTTCTTTAAACTTTAAAAGCAAGGGGGCACCTGAATGGTTCAGTTGGTTAAACATTTGACTCTTGAGCTTGGCTCAGGTCTTTTTTTTTTTTTTTTTTTTTAAGATTTTATTTATTTATTCATGAGAGACAGAGAGAGACACACAGAGACACAGGCAGAGGGAGAAGCAGGCTCCATGCAGGGAACCTGATGTGGGACTTGATCCCAGGACCCCAGGACCTGAGCCAAAGGCAGATGCTCAACCATTGACCCACTCTAGTGCCTCTCAACTCAGGTCTTGATCTCACAGTGGTGAGTTCAATCCCCACATGAGGCTCCACACTGGGTGTGGTGTCTACTTTAAAAATGTTTTAAAATTTAAAAAATAAAATAAAATAAAATAAAATAAAATAAAATAAAGGCAAGGACCCCAAGAATTTTTGTCTTACTAGTTTCTATAGCTATAGTATCTAACTCCACATCTTCTACTCAATAAATGTTTTTCATTAAATGTCTAATAGCAAATTGCCTTGCTGGCAAATTAGATTTCTCCTCCATGTTTCTTTGTGGGGGGGGGAGGGGACGGAGGGAGGTTAGTTTAGTTTTTTTATTTATTAAGTAGTTACTGAGTTCTATGAGTGCTAGACATGATAAGTCCAACACAGAACAAGATAGACACTGCCGTGTACACGTGAAGAAACAGAAAAATACCCAAGCAGTGACCAAATCATAAAAACAGTGATAGAATGAATGTAGGGGCCATAAGATAGAAAGGATGGATTATACCCTGGAGGACAAAACAGCCAAGCTGAGGCTTGAAGGATGACATAACAGGGATGAGAGCTGCAGACAAAGGGGACAGTAGGTGTGAAGGCACGTTCTCAGAAATACAACATGAAACATTCTAGGAATGGAAAGATCGGTACTTTGAGAGGATAAAGTGGGAGTGGGTATGGCACAGGAAAATGGAGACTGGGGAACCAGAAGGTGCCAGAACACGAAGGGCTTCATCATCCTAAGGTAGTTGGTTTCCAAATTGACTCAGGGGGCGATATGCATCAGCATATATGTTTTTGAAATAAATATAGCAATATCTTGTTTAAGGTAATATAGCAATATATTTTAAGAGCTAGAAAAATGTTCACCTGCTTTGAGTCAATAATTTTACCCCTGAGAATTTATCTGAGCAAACTGTTCTTCCCCCAAGGAAAAAGCTCTATATACCCCCAAACTGTTCATTGCAAAATGATCTATAATATTGAAAAACTTACATGCAAGAACTTACATGCTCAGTGATAATAAATTACTGTATAATGACGTGATGGGAACATTTCTATCATTAAAAAACTATAATTAGAAAGATCACACAGCAGCACGCATATACTATGAAGTGAAACAGGCCATATGCAATGTTATTTCTGTCCTATAATTAAAACTACATATAAATTACATGAACATTTGGACAAGTATCACAGGGAAATTTTTATTTTTATTTTTATTAAAGATTTATTTATTTTAGAGAGAGAGGAAGAGAGCAGGGGGCAGGGGCAAAGAGAGAGGCAGTGAGAATCTTAAGCAGACTCCTTACTGAGTGCAGGGCCCTCAGGTAGGGCTTGATCTCATGACCCTGACATCACGACCTGAGCCAAAACCAAGAGCCCAAAGCTCAATGGTCTGCACGACCCAGGTGCCCCCAACGGGAAAATTTTTTAAATAAGCACAGGAGGGGATCCCTGGGTGGCTCAGCGGTTGAGCGCCTGCCTTTGGCCCAAAGCATGATCCTGGAGTCCCGGGATCGAGTCCCACATCTGGCTCCCTGCATGGAGCCCGCTTCTCCCTCTGCCTGTGTCTCTGCCTTTCTCTCTCTCTCTCTCTCTCTCTTTCTCTCTGTGTGTCTCTCATGAATAAATAAATAAAATCTTAAAAAAAAATAAGCACAGAAGAATTATTGGAAGGGTGGGATTTGGGGCAATTTTTCTTTCATTCTCTAATTTCCATTATGATATTCACAGTCCATCGTACACCATATATCTCCTCCCCCCACCCCAGAAAATTTCTCTAAATCATAACTTCATTTAGATCAACCAAAACAAGAATTAAAACACTCTCTCTCTTTCTCCTTCCAGTTCACGGCCTTTCTCTTGTCTGAGCAACATGCTCAGAATAGAAAAGCCTTCCTCCACTTGATGGGATGAGCACTGGGTGTTATTCTATATGTTGGCAAATTGAACACCAATAAAAAATAAATTAAGAAAGAAAGAAAGAAAGAAAGAAAGAAAGAAAGAAAGAAAGAAAGAAAGAAAGAAAGAAAGAAAGAAAGAAAGAAAGAAAGAAAGAAAGAAAGAAAGAAAGAAAGAAAGAAAGAAAGAAAGGAAGGAAGGAAGGAAGGAAGGAAGGAAGGAAGGAAGGAAGGAAGGAAGGAAGGAAGGAAGGAAGGAAGGAAGGAAGGAAGGAAAGAAAAGTCTTCCTTTTCAATGTAGCTGATGACCAAGCAAAACTAGTATCTTGTTAACTTTGGAGAACTTCTCCAAACCCAGCTTGAATTTCCACACCTGGTCTAGTTAGGTTAACGATGCCAAAATGAAATTACTACCAGATTAGAAACACTTTGGACCCTGAGCACATCCTAAACTGGGCCAGTCCGCTTGGGACTCTCCCACAGGGAGGGCAATTGCATCACAGGGAGGAGCATTAAGGGTCTTGGAGAACACTGGAGACGGAGATGAGAGGGGACTGCTGACAGTATGGATGACAGTGAATTGTAATTTTGAAGGCCATATATCAGGTTTTAAAACAGAATGTTAATATCCAAAATGTATAGACATATTCAAGATGGATTAAAGTGCTGGGGAAAGTTTTAGCCTCGTACGGCATAACCATGAGCAATTTGGGATTCAGTCAAAAAGGCTAGGAGACAAGCAGAAGCCCCACAATGAGGCCTTGCATGACTGAGCCACACTGGAGACAAGGAACTGACTTTTTGGATGCCCTGGACCACATGAAACAAGCTTCACACACAACATCATGAGTCACAGTGTCATCAGACTTCTCAGCAGCAACACTGAAAGTCAGAAGGTGCTGAAGAAATCCTTCAAAGACGCCTCAGAGTTCATATTAAGGTTAAAAACGGAATAAGCACACACCTTCTCTCTGCCACTGATTATAATTAAACTCGCTGGACAGAACAAGTGAAGCGACTACCAATTACTCTGAAAATTAAATAAGAACAGATGGACTACGTAGGAAAAATCAAAATATCCCTTACATGGAGAATTTTTTTTTTTAAGATTTTATTTACTTGTAAATGGAAGACACGGAGAGAGAGGCAGAGACACAGGCAGAGGGGGAAGCAGGCTCCACGCAAGGAGCCCGACGTGGGACTCGATCCCAGGACCCCGGGGTCACTCCCTGGGCTGAAGGGGCACTAAACCGCTGAGCCACCCAGGCTGCTCATGGCAAATTATTTTTTAAATGGGACATACTTACTTCTCTGTCTCTCTCTCTCTCTCTCTCTCTCTCTCTCTCTCACACACACACACACACACACACACACACTTTAGTTATGGAAAGAACATCAGGATTTCAACCACAATGGACGTGAAAGGGGGGATTTTTATTTAAAAACTTACCGATTGGCTTTTTTTCCCCAATACGCCTTGCTAGGAAGATAACCTTCAGAAATTCTGTTGAACAGTGAGGAAGAAATTAAGTGTATTTACAAAACATAAGTGTACTATGACAAACCCTAGTTTTCATTCTATATTTTAGAGACTGAATGTGTAAAGTTTGGTAATAAATAATGGACTGACTCTACAGCAACGTGGCCGTGAGCAAAAGCCCTTCTCATCCCTCTTTCCTTTGCTTCCCTGTAAGAATGAGGAGGTCCAGGAAAGAGATAAGTAGATTTATTGCAAGACTTTCCTTTTGCCAACATTACTGTTTATCCATCCCTCCAATGATACTTCAGATATGTAGCATGAAATAAGATCAAAGGAAAAGAGCTGTGATCAGTAAAGATTTAATTGTACAAGGAGTTGCTAAGGGTCTGCCTTTGGCTCAGATCATGATGCTGGGGTCCTGGGATCGAGCCCGACGTTGGGCCCTCTGCTCAGCAAGGAGTCAGATTCTCCCCCTCTCTCTCTCTCTCTCTCACTCTCTCTCAAATAACAAATCATCTTAAAAAAGAAGAAGTTGCTAAAAGTTTTACAGCATGCATTTATAATCATGATTAGCAGGCAGCATCATAGAAATGCTTACTGTATAATGTGCGATGCCCAAAATAAAATTGTGTCCATACAAACATTATATGGTCTCATTCATTTGGGGACTATAAAAAATAGTGAAAGGGAATAAAGGGGAAAGGAGAAAAAATAAGTGGGAAATATCAGAAAGGGAGACAGAACATGAAAGACTCCTAACTCTGGGAACTAGGGGTGGTGGAAGGGGAGGTGGGCGAGGGGTGGGGGTGACTGGGTGGCGGGCACTGAGGTGGGCACTTGATGGGATGAGCGCTGGGTGTTATTCTGTATGTTGGCAAATTGAACACCAATAAAAAATTTATTTAAAAAATTGTGTCCATACTGTGGTCAGAACTACGCAAAAATTATGGCTGCATTTATATACAGGGCTGAGAAAGAACATAGGAAAAAGCTGCTTTGTTATGGTAGCAAAGTAGTGGATAGTTGTTTTCCTTTGTTTTAACTTCTGGCATTCTTTTCAGAGCTGAAGTGGGGGGGGGTGTGCATGCACACACACACACACACACACACACTCACATCTAAACCTTGTTTACCTTTCTTAGAATGCGTTGTTAGTAAATTCAGATTATCGGTCGTGGATCCCGTGTCCTCAGGTGACAATTTCGGCAGGAGGAGAGGAGGGCAAAAACCTTCCAGGGAAAAGACTCTCACCATGAATCTCGGCTCAGAAATAAATGGGCAGCCCCACACTTGTGTATTTTCCCTGGAGGAGAGCTTAGCACAGTAACTATTCACAATGGAGCTGCACCGCTGCATCATTTGCATCATTCTGCGTTGGAGCTTCTCAAACTTGACTGTGCCCACGAATCCCCAGCAGGTCTTGTCAAAGTGCTGCTTCGGATTCAGCAGCGGTGGGATGCAGCCTGAGATGCCACATTCTTAACAAGCTTTTAGGGGCTGCTGCTGCTGCTGCTGCTGGTCCACCATCCGAAGAGCACTGCGCTATATTGTACAAAACCCATCTTTTTTCCTTTCTGAGGTACAGAAGTAGGAAAGGACCCAGTTGAGACCGAGCTTTTCTTGTTTCCAAGAAATCCTAGGGTGTCCACCTTTGAAGAGCCTGAGACCCAGCAACAGGAAGTACCTTTCCTACCCTAAATAGTGTCAGAGTCATGGCTCCAGTTCCAGACTCTGACCCCCCACCCCCCACTCCTCCATCCCCACCACTTATGCTTCGTGCAAAAAGAAGACAAGAAGAGCAGCTTACCCTTTGCATTTTGCTGATGCTGGCTTCAAAATACACCCATCTGCCAGGATGGTCCTGCAGTGAATAGGAAACTGTCCTCTGATAACAAGCAAATGATTTGAGGCATCTATGTACCCACTCAGCTCAAACGTGCTCAGCAAATGATGGGGGTGTTCTTTCTCTTCTTTGCCTTTGATGCCATATTCAGCCCAGAAAAAAAAAAAAAAAGCAAGAAATCCTAGAGCCAAGCATGTCTTTCTGCAGGCCATTTTAATAAGGTGGGTGTGGGAGAAACAACCAAGGTTAAAAGCTTTATCAAGGCACCTTGCTAGCGCGTTACAGTTACTGTGTGCGTGCAACGTCCCAGCGGCCTCAACTTGTCACTACCTGCCACGTAATGGTCAGGCCTCAATCCATCACAGAGCCTCCCACTCACCTGCAATGTATGAATCTGGCCTAGAAGCTGAGTAATCCTTTTGAAAAGAGCCTCATAAAAATCTCCTTTATGCTTAGCAATAATATATAAGTGACAAAATAGTGAGTTTTGAGTTTAAAAGAGTCGTTTCATTTTGTAGAACTTGTTCCTTTCTTTTTGATTACATGTCAGCCTCATTCATTTTCACGTCAGTCACCCTTGGGGGAGCAGCTCGTGCCCCAAAGGTGAGGAAGGGCATTCCACTGCATCACAAAGCATTTTAAAAAGATGACACCAGGCCAACCTGTTTACTTCAGGATACAGAAAAAGTCAAGTAGAAAACCTTAGAGGATTTGGAAGACATCATCTGGAATCTGCATTCTATCACTTGCATTAGTGTGATGGTAGGAAAGCCACCTAACCCCTGTGCCTCAGGGCCTCCTCCGTGACTAGGATCATAAGCTACCCTAGAATAATTTTGTAAAGCTCATAAGAGTCCAAGGAACATTTTTCACAGGCATCATTTTCTTTAACCTCCACTTCAAGATGAGGTGCTGCCCTCCGCTCTCTTCACTGACCTTGTCACCGGTTCAGGCACAAATGTCTGAGAATTTCTAGATTCCTTGCTGAGAAGCCCCTCTCCTGCCTTCTCGCTAGGCCCCTCTCAGAGATATCCCCCAATTTCTTTCTCCGGGTCCCTTTTTGATGCTTCTCAAACATCTCCTCTTGGAGTATAAAATTTTAGAGTATTTTCAGAGAACAATCCAATAATATGTATCAGCAGCATGAAAAATGTGTATATCCTTTGATCATGTGATTTTACTTTGAAATAGTGATCTCAAGGAAGCCACGGAGATCCACACCAACATTGTGTACAAGGATATTAAGTACGGTCTTATTTATCATAGTGAAAATAGAACTAAATGTACACAATGGAGAATTCCTAAGATTAATTATAATCTATTCACATGAATAGATTCACAAAGGAGCTATTGAAATCATATTTTAGAAAAATACTCACAAGGGAAAAACAATATGCTTAAAGTGAAAATAACAGAGAACAAAACAAAGTTTTTTTCTAGGAAGATAATTTCACATTTGGTTATAATATCCATCTCCCAACAGCTTGAAATAAAAATTTCCATGGTCTTCAATTAAACTGTATGCCACTTTCTTTCTTTTTCATTGAAATACTTTCCCAATCACTCTATGTGTTCAATCTTCTGTTTAACACTCAGGTATGGGTTTTTGGAAAGGCCGCAGGTCACCAGACTATGAAGTGGCGAACTGGTCCCTGTTTTGGAAAATCTTTCAGGTGTTTATCCAGAAATATATATATATTCATGAAATTCTGAGCCATCATCATCATCAAAACCTGCTTCATTGTTCATTGGAAACTCCCACAGCTTCCCCTCTCTCGTCCACTGGATCATCTCTCCAAAACCATTCTGAGGCAACTGTTCACTTACCTTGGCTAACTGCCTAGCACATTCTATATCCCAGAGTGAAGGTGCAGTCTCTGTTTCAGGTGCCTCTACACGAACTGCCTTAAGGTCAAAAATATTAAGTCTCTTCCCTTTGAGCATATTTGTCCTAAGACTTTTTTTTAAGATCATTGATCTTCTGGCCCATGTAGTCATCAGATCCTTCATCAAATTGAGTTTGATGGCACTGTATAAATTCATGTTCTAAATTTATAAAGTTTACCAATATGTCATAGTTCTCTTTCATCCATATATTTTTATCTAAAAGCACTGGAAAAAAAAAACACTGCAAATGGAAATTTCAAAAAATAGAAAAAAGACAAAAAATCCTTTTCCCCACCATTTTAACAAGCCAATAGTCATATTTCTGTGTTCATTTCCAGTCCAGATTGACACGCATAATAGTATTTTTAATTACTTTTTGGTGGTTGATTGTGGGTGATTTTAAATTTCTTTATATTTTTCTATTGTTTTCCAATGTTCAACAATATTCTTGGATTTCTTTTATAAACAGAAAACATGAGACTGCAAAAAAAAAAAAATCCTACCTTTTTTTTTTTTCCAACTCCTCCACACATACACCTTCACCTCCCATTCCAGCCCTGCCACACACCCCCGCCCCCATATCATTAGCACTGTCAGTCACCTGGGTTCCACCAACTTCCACACAGAAGTCATTTCCTTCACCTCGACCCACTGAAGGATTTCCAGGACGTTTGTTGGTTAAGTGCAATATCTACCTGACCCTGGGGAATCCCAAAAGACAGTCTCTCCCATTACTATTATCACCCCTGGCTTAGTCTCCCCACAGCCAACAAGGCCACCATGGGTTAGCACACCACTGGCCTTTGGGTGAGTGACACTTCCATCTGCTGAACGTCTGGCTAGTCCTATTAGTTTTCTAAAATGTGGATGGTCCATGGGTTCTACCCTCAGACTTTCAAAATGAGACCAAAAAGACTTAAGGAAAAAGATTTCCAGAGACTCTCTTCCCTGATATGCTTCAGAGTCTGGCTTCATCCAAACCAACTGGCCTTTGGGGTTACAGACCACTCCTCGCTGACAGCCCGAGAATACTCCTCTTGAGTTGTAAGGGCCTAGTGCCTGGCCTTTCTCGGAACAATTTGGGACTATTCTTCACTCGGGTTTGCTCTCTTACCAGAAAGCAGCTGTTTCTAAGCAATTACCCTCTTGTTGCCAAGAGCTACCCTTGCACAAAGATATGTTTATTACCAAGCTGCTCTGTCTTAATCCTCCAGGCAAAAGCTGTGCTAGGGACCACTAAAAAAAAAAAAAAAAAAAAAATCACTAAGTTACATGAATAACAAAACCTAGCATTTTTATAGCATTTTACATTTTGCAGGTTGTTATTCTTCCTCTAGGTCAGGAACAAGACTCCATGTCGATGAGGCTTCTGATTTGTGGGGCAGCATCTGGTACCCAATGTTTTTGTAATTCCCAGGATGACAGTATATTTCAGCAGCGCCACAATGACTACAGTCTCCGAATGTAGTAGAATTCGTCAGAGAGGAGGCAAAGAATAGGAACACAACATCGGGGCTCTTGCACAGAGGGTTTTTATTAAAGGCAGTGATGGATGCTCAACACTTCATTTTTCCCTCATAACATCCTACATGACTGGTTTTCTTTTGTTCATCGTACAAATGAAGAGTGCTCACAGCTAGCACATGCTAACATGCAGATGACAAGCCCCATGTGGTAGGAGACAGGACACTGGCCGAGTCCCTAAGGGTGAGTTCCTAGATTCGGCTTCTTCACTACTCAGCCCTCTCTTCATCTCCCTGGACTGCGAGCCCCTCCTCCCCAGACAGGGGGCTTTGGACCCAAAGGCCTTCTACAGAGTCCACGGGTCCTCAAGAGTCAGTGCTGTCCTAGCTCTGGGTGAGCCTTTCCAAGGCCCATATTCAATGATAACTTGAGCATGTGCAGTAACAAGTCGTTCTGTTAACTATCATGATGAAACTGTTCTTTCAATAATACTTTGAACCTAATTATCATTTCCATAGGACTAATTTCAGGTACTCTCCATCAAGGCAAAAGACACCAGATGAATGTTAGTGCAGATGGCCATGAATATTTAGTCTCATGCGCCCACACCCAGACACCTATATCTGAATCTGTTCATTTTCACCACCCGCCACCACCCCCAAAAGTGTTTGATCCTAGTGGCTCTCCAAGGGTCCCGGTAAAGGTCAGGCTCCCTTTGAGGAACAATGACATAGTCTGTCCAGATTTGTCTCTGGCTTCAAGCAAAGGAAAACACCTGAGCCTCTAAAGGTTATGAGAACCAACTTATTAACAAAGGCTAAAAAAGTATTTAAAGGCTCTTATATGATTTACAGGAAAAGCTCAAACTCAAATCAACTGCAGATGACACTTCTGTGCGCTTCTGAAAAGCCCACGCATTATAGCCATCGGTGAAATCTTGGCTGGATTACTGTCACTTAGTCAGACACAGATTGTCAGATATTTGACTTTTTTATTCCTCTATGTCATCCCTTTAGCTTTATAATCATTTAGAATCTTAAGTAATACCCATGCCATGCCATCGGATGAATGCACACACTAATCTACCTTATTTTCTCATTTCTCATGCAGAGTTGTCCTTCCAAACAGTCAAGAATTGAATGCAACACCTAGTTAAATATGTTTAAATTGCTGTTTTTGCTTTATAAAATAAATACTAGGCTTTTTTTAATGTATGTCTCTAACAGTTAAAGAATTACTACTTGTATTGAATTTTGTGACATTATGACACTATGGCTTGCCTGTATCTTTATTGTGAGAAGAAAGGAAGACTAAAAAGAAATCCGTTTTCATAAGTCTATTACTTCGTGAAGTGCAAATTATTGATGAGCGGCCTTGGGATACATAAAAAGCAGGCTTTGGGATTTTTTTTTTTTTTAAACACGTCAATACTAACAACTCGTTACAGATAGTCTCCTGTACATCTCAATAGAGAAAGCCCTAAATTACAGTTAAGGAGAGAGACACTGAGACACTGCAGCCATAAAAAATGTTAACCAGCTGCCTTCCTGAATTGAGAAAGCCACAGGTTACTATCTCTCCTGCTGCATCTATTTTCAGGGGAACAATCTGACAGCCTGATTAATCCCCTGTCTCTAAATCAGCAGAGTCGCTAAGCAGCAGACTCTTACCATATAAAACCTAAAGCATCTCTTCTCCTTGACTGCACCACACGGGACACAGCTCCAATGTGCTGCGGCTATAGCAAAGGTTGTAAAGATGGTCAATTGACTAGAGCTGGGGAAACTGTTATAATTACAGACTTCTAGAGAATAAGCATCTATTTTTAATAAAATCTGAAATCAAAACAACCTGGCCTGCTTAAACTCACGCCTGAAAAATTTAACATGCCTGCCTGCCTCCAGTCTTGTTCCCCTGCTACTTCCATTCTCACACCCATGGAAATTGACTATGTCAATCCCCAGTACATTCTTTAAAAATTTATGCATCTCTATTGAGATACAATTTACATACCATAAAATTTACCTATTTAGAGTGTGCATTTCAAGTTTTTAGCTATTTACAGACTTATGCGACCATCACCACAATCTAATTTTAGAACATTTTTCATCACACCTAAAAGAAGCCCGTAGGCATTAGCCATCATTCCCCACTCTCCTCCACATCTACCCTCAAACCTAGACAATGACTAATCTACTTTTCTGCTGCTAAAATTTTCCCTATCCTGGATATTTATATAAGTGGAATCAGACAATATGTGATCATTGTTACCGGCATCTTTCACTTAGCATGATGTTTTCAAAGGTTATCCCCTTCTATCACTACTTGACTCCCTTTATTATATCCTTTTTATTGCCCATTCCATTGTATAGATTTACCACATCTTATTTATCCATTGACCAGTTGATGGGCATTTGGGTTCTTTCCACTCATGGCTGGATTACTGTCACTTGGTCAGACACAGATCGTCAGATATTTGGCTGTTGTGTGCAATGCTGCTGGAAATATTCTTGTAAAAGGCTTGGTTGAGGTATACATTTTCAGTTCTCTTGGGTAGATTCCTGTGAAGAATTGCTGAGTCACATATAGTTATATGTTTAATACATTTTTTTAAGATTTTATTTACTTATTCACGAGAGATACAGAGAGACAGAGAAGCAGAGACACAGGTAGTGGGAGAAGCAGGCCCCATGCAGGGAGCCTGATGTGGGACTCAATCCCGGGACTCCAGGATCATGCCCCGGGCCGAAGGCAGACACTCAACTGCTGAGCCACCCGGGCGTCCCTATGTTTAACATTTTGAGAAAGTGCCAAAGTTTTCTAAAATGGCTGTACCATCCCCACAGCAATGTATGACAGTCCCAGTATCTCCATATCTTTTCCACTACTTTTTATTATTAGTTGTCTTTTATCACAACCGCTAGTGGGTGTTATAACATGGATATGAAGGGGGTTTGATTTGCCTGTCCCTAATAGCTAATGACTCAAAGAAAGCTATCTCTTTTCTTCTAGATACATTTTGTGTTGAGTTTAAGGATGCTATCAGGTAAGGTCTAAGTTCATGCTGTTGTTATTTAAATTGTAAATAACTAACTACCCAATACCATTAGTTGGAAAGATTATTATTTCCCCATTGTATTATATTGGCTCCTTTGTCAAAAATCAATTGGCTGTAAATCCAAGGATTTTTATTCCTTTGGTCTCTACGTCTAATCTAAAGCCAGTGTTGTGCTATTTCATTACTCTAGTTTTGGAGGAAGTTCTAAAATCAAGAAATTGAAGTCCTCCAAACGTTTTATTCCTTTTCAAGATTGTTTGAACAATTCTGAGCCTTTTCCATTTCATTTTAGGATCATCACCTCATTAATTTTTAGAGGGGAAGAAAAAGAAGGTGGAATCTCAACAGGGATTGTATGAAAGCTTTAAGTCAACATAGAGGGGTGCCTGGCTGGCTCAGTTGGTGGAGCAGGGGACTCTTGATCTCAGGGTCATGAGTTCAGGCCCCACATTGGGCATAGAGTTTACTTAAAAAAGAGAGAGAGAGAGACTAATATAGATCAATGTGGGGAGTGTTGCCATAATAGCAATATTAAGTTCATGTCTCAGAAGATCCAGGTCATTTTCAAGGGCTCTGCAATTGCCTTAAGATAAAATCTTTATATGACAGGCCTGAGGTCCACCTTGATCCAGCCCCTAGATAACTAGCCAGCTTCCTTTGCAGCATCCCTCTCCCACTGCCTACTCAAAATACACTACCAGCCACATAAACCTGATGTCAGTTCCTGAAACACAGGACACTCTCTTTTATCAGCTGGTCTCTCCTAACTCACATATGCAGCACATTCCCTGTGTCAGGATTTTTCTCCCTTAGGCCCCATAACCTGATCCATTTCTTTCCCTTCATATATTTGCTTACTTTTCACTTCCTCTGAGAATCATATCCTGAGATACACAACTCCCCACAGCCTACCTTATTTATTTTTCTTTGTCCTTACATAGTAGACTTTAGGGAACTTGTGGAAAACAGGCTAGTCAAGACCTCAAATCGGTTGAAATGTCTTGGTTAAAATGGACACCATTGGCCCCTATTTTAGGCAGTATTAGAAACTGTGGCAGTTTTCCAACAGTTTATGGGTCTTTAAACATTGTTATCACTTTTCATAAATTTTTCAGGATTTTTTTTTTTTACCTAAACTATTTTACCTGTCCACCTTGTTTATGCTGGTTGTTATTGGCTGGATGAATAGTGGCCCCTCAAGATGTGCCTGGGTTAATCGCGAGGACCTAGGAATATGCTACATTACATGGCAAAAGGGCCTTTGCAGATGTAATTAAGGGTCTTGAGATGGGGAGAGTATCCTGCATTATCAAGGTGGACCCAATAATATAATCACAAGTGTCCTCATAACAGGAAACTAGGGGGGATGCTATACAAAAGAGAAGGCAATGTGACAAAAGCAGAGATAAGAATGCTGGTGGCCTCCAGAAGCTGGAAAAGCCAGGGAAATGAATTGTCTACTCACAATCTCCAGAAGGAACCAGCCCTGCTGACATCCTGACTTTAGCCCAATGAAACTGATTCAGATTTCTGATGTCTAGAACCATAAGAGAATACGTTTGTAGTTATTTTTAAGCTACTAAATTTGTAGTAATATGTTACAGCAGTAAGTAATGCAATAGTAATAAATTGGAAATAATTTAATATCCAACATTTGGAGGGGTCCCAGGTGGCTCATGCCTCTGGGACTGGGCTCTGACTTGGGCTTAGGGCATGATCTCAGGGTCCTGGAATCCAGCCCCATGTGGAGCTCCAGTCAGGCTTCATGCTCAGCAGGGAGTCTGCTTCTCCCTTTCCCTCTGCCCCTCAACCCACTCATGCTCTCTTTCCCTCAAATAAAGAAATAAAACCTTTCTTTAAAAAAAGGGACCAGTTGGAAACAACCTGGATATCCAATAAAATGGTTAGTTGGAAACAACCTAAATGTCCACAGGATGGAATTGGTTATACAGCTTCTGACAATTTTCAAGAGAATAGGTGTATTTTGAAACAAAAGTATTCCGAGAATACTTTGTAAAATGTATTAAAAATTATCCAGCAGACTATCAAGTTATTAAAGTATATAGAATAATCAGTATTCATTATGCTAATTTTTTAATTTGTTTTATTTCTTTTCTCTGCAATAAGCCTAAGGCTCATTGTTTTTGTAATAATAAGGGAGAAAAGGCAATAAAATAAACTTTAGCAACAAAATAAATGAGAAAATAAAGGACAAGGACTTGGAATTTTTAAAAACTTGATTGGATTTCATTTCTTAATTTCTAATTTATATGCATCCATCTTTTCCTGTGTTATTTGTTCAGCATTGCTTTCAAGAATTTTTCTATCTTGTAAATTGGTTGAAAATTAGTATCTCTGATCTCCAGTTCACATTTTTCAAACCTTTGGAAGTACTATACATATCATCTTAGAACCTCTACTATTTATGCACCACAAGACACAGTGCCTGCCTAGAAACGATCATTTAGGTGGAAAGAATCAATAAAACTAAGTAAAATAGAAAAGGAGGCAATGTACAATTACATGTTAAGGTATACTGCTTGGATTTTATTTATTTATTTTTTTTAATTCCTTGGATTTTAAAAGAATGATAATATGGTGTTTCATAAAACCATACACATAGCTTTGCATGTGCTTAGATTATTTACACATATCAGGTCCCCCAATTGTTAGTTCAGAATAACAACACTAATGGCAATGATAATAGTATTATATTCCATAGTATATTTGTCTAACCCTCCCCCCAAAAGTTGTCTCACTGTTCATCAACCCTTACAAAAACTATATGCAGCAAATGCTATTTTACTATTAGTTCCACTCTATACATGAAGGACCTAAAGCTCAGAAAGGTGAACCAATATTCCTAAGGTCACAAAGGTCCTTAATGGCTTGGATTCATTTTCTAGCCAATGACCTGCCCATGGGAGCACACATATCCCAGCTGCCCAACTGTCTGTAAAGACAAAAAGTAGGAAACATCACCAGTTGGTCCCCCTCTCCATTGGGAATTTCCAGTGAAGAGGAAAATGCAGCTGGACATTGCCAACTGACATCTGCTCAAGGCTCAAGGAATTTCTAGTCCCTAAGGGGCCCGGCTGGTCAGTGTGTTTTTAAAGAAGTTACCGCTCAACTTCCAATATTGTCATACAAGTCAATATGATATAGCAGAATCAGAATGTGCAGCAATTCAAACGTGTACTAAATGTCACTTTCTTTTTCACCACTGTTACCTTGCTCCAGCTTGCTCTGGCTCCATTTCCGCTGATGGCCATTCAAGCAGAGTTGGAAGCGTATTGGGAAGGACTTGGGACTCCCCAGTGGCTACGGTACTGTTTTAGGGCTGTCCATAGAAACACCTCTCCCTGACGTTACTTCTAAACTAGGCCCATGCAGTGGCACTGTGTTGAACAAGGTGCCATAACAAACTCAGGGCTTCCTTCAAGAGTTTAGAGCCTTCCCAGCCTGGACACTCTGACAGCCCCAAACCTGTGTGGATGTTTCACCACACCCACCTCCTGTTCAACCCTAAGGACACAGAGAACCAAGAAGCTCTCATCTGGCTCTCCTCTCTTTCTCAACTCACTCCTCTCTTCCCATAGCACCAGAAGGACTTTCTACTTTCTCTTCTGGGAGGAATTCTATGTCATAGCCTCCTTCTTACTTATCCAATGAACTTTTCCCTTTTTTCTTATTAATCAAAAGATTTTATCACAGTATAATTGACAATGTTACATTATTTTCAGGTGTACAACATACTGATTTGACAATTCTCTAATACGTTACTCAACCTATGAGCTTCCTTTCTACAGGTGGATGTCTTTTCCCTTCCTTAGCACAAAAAGCCTCATGATCTGACCCTAATGGTGGAAGGATTAAAGAAAAAAAAAATTAATGACTAAAAGGAAAGTACATGAAGAATTATTTCAAAATATTCATTTCTTTACAATGGCAGTGGTTAAATATAAGGCTCTGTGTCCAGGGTTTGGAACCCCAGCTGTACAACTTCCCAACAGCGTGACCTTGGGCGAGTCACTTAATTATTCTACACTTCAATTTCCTGATATGTATAAAATAGAGACAATATACTGAGCTTGTTGTGAGGATTAAGCATGACTATTAAACAGCACGCATCACAGTCACTGGCACACAATGAAGTACCCAGCTAACATTAGAGACTGAGTGTTTCTTTGTCCCTTAGTTACCCGGGTAGTTGTTCACTCACATTATTGAATTTCAAACGTGGGAAAGAATTGCTAAACAAAGGATATCCATTATTTTCTGTTCCTGCAATAATAATAAAAGTCTACCTCCAGTGTTTTAGATCTCCCTGCAGAAGGTCATTGCTGAGAATCCTGACTAACCCTGGGTGGCAATGTTGCAATGGGTAGAATTTATTTATTAAGACCTTGGAAGCTTGCATTTCTGGCTGTCTGAGAAAGGGCATAGTTCAAATCGACAAAAATCTTGAGAGGTGCCTGGGTGGCTCAGTTGGTTAAGTGTCCCACTCTTGATTTGGGCTTAGATGGTGATCTCAGGGTGGTGAAACCGAGTCCCATGTCAGGTTCTGTACTGAGTATGGAGCTTAAGATTCTCTCTCTCTCTCCCCCCCCCCATCCCTCGGTCCCTCCTCTCTCCCTTTCTAAAAAAATTAAAAATAAAAAATCTTGACAAAACGCTTAGGTGAAAATGTAGGGTGTATCACACACACACGCACATTAAAACCAACGAGAAGATATATCTAAAAAAGGTATATGCACATTTTAAATAATCTATTTAATACTATGTTTTATTAGCATTGACAAATGTCTTTTTTATACCATTTAATAAGTGAAATTAGCCATATATAGTTTTCTGTGTACAATTGTCAAGTGTTCAGTAATATCTGATTACTCTGGCTTTATTGACCAAGTCACTTCTGAATGGATAGGAAGCACTTTGAAACCTGGCTAAAATAATTTATCTCATTGTGCAAATGCAGGTCAACGAAACAACCTAATAAATTTCCTTGGCTCACGGTCATGCACTCTCAATCAAAGTTTCTTGAATAGCAAAAGATTACGGTACAGCTGCCTTGAACCAGATGCAATTCTGTAGAAATCACCATTATGGAGATATTTGGGGCATAAAATAAATCTTATTTAATTTAGTGAGACACATATAAAAACTCAAACCAGGTGATGATATCCATTTGTTCATTAGTTGATTCATTCCAACTACGTTGAGAGAGATCCTCAAAATAAGCTAGATTTGCAATTCCAATAACCCACACCAGAATGTACAATTTTTCCATTTTTCTCTTAGAACTCACCAGTCTAAATAACAAATATGTGTTAAATGTAACTAAATATTTTAATGATATTTCTTAGATGCCTGGGATATAGTTGCTCTTATAAATGTTACTCATACCCATCCCGGACACTACCAGTATCTTATTTATAGTATTAATTTTCACCATCTATGAAGAAAGGGCTTGCAGAGCAAACTTCAGACTAGTCCCTGTGGAATTTAAACTATGCAGAGTTTGAACTAGGAGACTTTATAGCATTTAGAACCAGAGCCAGAGCTGTTCCCCTGGAGGGTATCTGTCTTTAGAAATAATACTGTCTACTTCTTTTGCTTAGCAGAGTCCACATCTAAGGAAGTGTAAACAGTATTCTAATAAACAAAAGTTTTCTAAAATTTGGGGGGAGGCGGAGGAAGGGAGGTCTTTCAAAGCAAAGAAGAGGACTTAAAAAAAACTTACCCATTTCACCTAGGGGGGTGAAATGACCCCTCGACAGGGACATGTGGATGGGCACTGCCCCCGAGGAAGCAAACAGGGAAGACTCGAACTGATGCCACCTCCAGTATGTCCTTCTTACTTTAAGTTTCCAGAAGCAAATGCCTCTTGTCTGTACACCGCAAACAAATGTTGTCAGGGAGAGGTACAAACTGGTATCCTTCTCTCTCCAAGAAGCCAGCTTTACATTTATTAAGTAAATTCATTTCACCATTCCTGGCTGTCTCTATACATGTTTTTACATTTATTAAGTAAATTCATTTCACCATTCCTGGCTGTCTCTATACATGTTTACTCTTTGAATTCTCTAGAAATCATTCAGTTACACATCTCACTGATTCTACATTAATTAGAAAATCAAATAAAATCATTGCCATTTTTCATTGATATTCACGAGTCATGATTTTTAGCTTCTTATTAAAATCATCTTTTAAATTAATCCGAGACATCCACACCATCCCCTTGAGAAAGAGAATTTCACGTTTCTCTACTTAAAAAAAAAAATTCTAAAATTACCCCCTCAGAAAGAATGACCAGTGGCAAATCACACATTCCACCATCACTGCCATTTTAACATTGTTTATTTTTTGTTTTTAACAGCTTAATTAAAAAATAAATTAACCCATGCAATTTAAATAATATCTAAGTATATAAAGCAAAGAGTGACAACTTCTTCCTAAACCCTTAGGTATTGGGACGCCTGGGTGGCTCAGCGGTTGAGTGGATGCCTTTGGCCCAGGGCGTGATCCTGGGGTCCTGGGATCAAGTCCTGCATCGGGCTCCCCACAGGGAGCCTGCTTCTCCCTCTGCCTAAGTCTCTGCCTCTCTCTCTCTCTCTCTGTATCTCATGAATAAATAAAATCTTTAAAAAATAAAATAAATAAAATAAATTAAAAATAAAAATAAACCCTTAAGTATCCCATCCCAGAAGTAACTCGGAAGTTAATAGTTTACCACTCTCATTTTTATCTACATAAAATACAAATTAAAATGAAGATTATGTACATAGATTTAGACTAGATAGAGAAGGACCATAGGAAGGTAAGGGGGTGGAAAAAAGGGATAAACTTTGTCTTGGTATTGGGGAGGAAGTCTGGTCACTGGATTTAAAGTCAGGAATAGGTTGGGGAGCATGAATGGCTCAGTGGGTGAAGGGTCTGACTCTTGGTTTTGGCCCAGGTCCTGGTCTCAGGGTCCTGGCCTCAGGGTCGTGGGGTCAAGCCCTGCATCTAGGCCCAAGCCGGGCTCCATGCTCAGCATGGAGTGGGCTTGAGATTCTTTCTCATTCCTTTCCTTCCCTCTCTACTCCCCCCCCTATTCCCAAGCACATGTGCTATCTCTCTTTCTCTCTCTCCCTCTCTCTCAAATAAGTAAATAAATAACATCTAAAAAAATTATAAAGTCAGGAAATAGGAATCCTGCACTGCTTTTGCAGACTCCTCACAAGTACCTGTGAACAGACACGTGCCCAAGGAGAAGCTGCACTCTGGCTCTGAAATTGCTTCAGGCCCACACTCCATTCACTCACACCCTCCTCCCCCGATAGGCTCCACTTCTGGGCTTTGGGGGGTAGTGGTTGTTCCCGCTTTTGCTTGTGAAACTTAATTTTGGTTCTTCACATAGCCTCCCAAACCCTGTAAGGGACGGTCTGCCTTAGTGCTCAGCCTTGGCACTCTCTAGAATATGACTTCCTCGTGTCCTGGGAAAGGGGGTGAATAAATATACCCCAAACCAGGTGAGAGAGCGGCCCTGCTGGCAGCTAGGCCATGTTCTTTCCAATTGAATACAAGCACACTCAGGGAAGAGAAACGAAGTCTAAACTAGGCCACTCCTTGACCATTTTTGGAAGGAGATTGAGATAAGGCCACTCACAAAAATGATGAAACCACAAAAATGATGAAACATCCCCCTCTTCTGTCCAAGAAGAGAGACTGCTGCTCCTTTTACCAAGGAGAACACCCATCACACTGCGGTCCTCCTATCTGATCAGTAAACGTGGTTAAGATACACAATCACAAAATTGCTCCTGCTTCCTGAAATGTCCAATTCAGAATTGGCCTCCACTCCCTTAAACTCACCCTGAATCATCCAGCGTGCACCCAACTCATCGTTCTTTTGGAGTGCTTTCAGTTTGGTTACCGCCAGAAAAATGAACCTAATTTCTTTATTACTGTAGTAAGTGTGTTCCTGATGATCTTTTGTTGGTGGACTTTAATGAGGAATAAACTATTTACTTGAAGGGAATATTAAATTTCATTCTGATCTTATAGGAATCCTTAAAAATGCTTCCCTCTGCATGCTTTGTGTGCTTCCATTTCTAATAAAGAGTTTTACTGAAATGTACTTCCATATGCATTTTCTCACTATAATCTAGCATCCAACAGGGAAAGCAAGAAAAATAAGTATTTTTGTCCCCCAACATCCACTGAGGTTGAGACTTGGGCAAGTTCTTTCAGGGAACTATGAAAAATACCATGTCGAGCTCTGAGCTCCGAATCCAGAGAATTCTCTGGATTCTCTGAATCCACCCTGAGAATACTCTAACACAGGGAGATTAGTCAAGAAAAGGGCAAAATATTTAAATTTAGCTCCTCAAGAAATACACTTGGGGATGCAGGAGCTCCTAGAGGGGCGCCCCAATCGAGCTGTGCAGGGAGGGGTTCAGGAATGGTGGCTACTGACACCTTCGCAATGGACGATCCAGCATAGAGGGAAAGGCTAGCCAGAGAAGCTACCCCCGAGAACCCTAAGCATATCACCCCATTAGGGATGGTCAGACCGGAGAGATGGTCAGAACCGGAGGAAGAACAAGACCTGCATTCAAGTCCCAACTCTGCTGTTAATTAATTTATTCTCCCAGGGGAGGAATGATTAGTGCTTCCCAATCCCTAACTCCTTTACATAGTCCATCAGTCCCCTTCTCTGACGGCCACCACACCTGGAATCACCGTATTTCCAACCCTCTACCCTCCCAGTCCCACACCCCTCACCCCCAACTTCACTAATGAAGTGGAAGCACGTAAGCACCACCTCAAAGCTTCGGACTAGCACAGCTGTCCCCAGAAGGTGATCGCCAAAGAATCTCCAGCTATGCTGCTCCCATGTGACACCAGTAACTTTGTGAGATGTAAAGTCAGAAGATGCATAGCTGGTCCTTAAGACTTTCTCCAAAGCATTGCTAAGCTCACCACCGAAGAAAAAGTCTTGATATGCCAACTTCAGACACAAGCTGTGTCCAGAACCATCTCATTCCCCAAGATAATGAGGTACTGGCATGGGGTAAGGGTCACCTTCCTAGTAAATGCCCCTGAGGGAGATCTCTAGTAGCCTTTCTTACACTGCTCATCATTTGAGATGATTTCAATCATCAGAGATGTTTTACTAACAGTTAACATGAAAAGGGGAAAGTACCAATCCTTGATCCTAGATGGTTCCATGTCCCCTATGCAAGCGTGACTATGACCATCCCAGCGAATTTTGAACACCTCATTCTGAAGGATATAGATTAGAACCTAAATCTCATTAGCTTCAAAGCTCTTGCTTTTTTCCACTGAACCTGCTGGTATAAGACCAAGGAGAATTTAAAATAACTACCTCAAAAAGAGGTTCCTGCTGGAGATCGTGCCCACATTAACCCAGCACTGTCAAAGGACACATTCCAGGTCCGCTGCCATGACTGTACCTCAAATAGCATGGAGATATGCGAATGTAAGGAAGATTTTCAATTCTTTTAATAAATAATATGGCAAAGGAAATTGCTTTTCAGGGTATACACATTAAATAAACTCTCTTCAAGTAGATTTCTATTTATATAGTTATTTGCAAACACTAGAAATAATATGTTCTTTGAGCTGTCACCAGATGGATCAAACATTTACACAACTTTCAGCTGAATGTCAACCCTAAGTCACTAATATTCATATGTGTGTGTCTTGATGAGCCTTCTGCACATCAAGTATAAATATGTTTTTAAAGAGAAGTCAGTTATTCGCTTCCGGTACTGGCGAAAGAGTAAGTTACCTCGTGCTATTTATGTTTTTTTTTTTTTTTTCCTCAGAGGCACTTTCTCTGGTGATTTTACATAAGGTCTAACATCTCATCTCCCTAACTAGACAATTAGTTCCTGAGGACTAGGACTGGGCTTTGTACCCACTGTACATTCTTCTTAGAATGCCACAGGAGAGGCTGACATTTAATGAGCATCTACTAAGTGCTGAGAACAAATAGACCTCCATTTTTTTCCAGTAACTCCAATTACAAACGTTCATATAATTTTAAGCAAACTGAGGCCCAGAAATGTTAGGCACTCACCCAAGATAACAAGGGAAGCTAATGGAAAAGTTAAAGCTGGAGCTATTATTTGAGTCTGGGGTCCACCCACTAGTCTGTACTGTACTATCCACCATACCAAGCCATGCTACACCCTGCGACACCACCCCACGCCATACCACGCCATACCACGCCTCACTCTAGCACGACATGAAAGCAGGTGATATTCACTAAAACCTAGCAGTGAAGCTTACTGCTGAGTGAAAATTTACGTCAGAGTTGCAAGACCCCCACATCTCTTCCTTCTGTTTCCAAGAACATCAACTCTCTATTTAACGGTTTGAAAGGCATGTAGCAAATTAACAGGCTGGCAACTTATTTATCTCACAGAACTATGATCAGATCAGTCCAATCACCACAATACAAATCTTATCAGCAAAGGAAGAGGACCACCTAACAATCACCTGGCTAGAGTTAGAGGCATGTTGAACATATCTGACACGTATGCTCAAAAAACAATGAATGAATGAACGAGTGAATGAATGAATGACTCAAAACTAAGGAACAAAATCTTGCTTTGATAAGCATTGTGAAATCACTTACTCCTAAACTAGAAGCAGTAACACGAAGCATATTTTTAAAAACTGAGATATGATATTAGCATAGATATTAGCAACATGTGTATCTAACAAATTGTTTATCACAAGAATCTCAGCGCTGGGTGTGATGTCCCTTCGGCTGGGGAGGTGGAGCAGGACACTTCAGCAGATGTTGCTTTGCAGCCAAGTTGGAAAAGTTCAGCAATTGTTCTTGGACTCCAGGGGACTAAGCCTGCAGTGTTTTATTACAATTTGGCTGAATTTCTCAGCTTTAAAGCTGAACTAGTAAAAAGTATTTGGAAATCCAAATGGAGGAAGAGGGCAAAAAAATCTAATAAATCCAGCCTGCCAGGAGGCCCTCTGCTGAGAAGCCTGGCAAGACCTGCCTCCCCATCCTGCACGTGTGTTCTCTCTAAATATCACAGTGGCTGCAAAACCTTAATACGGGAAAGGCCAGAAGGGGCTCCCCAGACTCTGCAAATGAAAGGCAGTAGGACTCTTTAGAGACCCGGATTCAGGCTTATCATTAACACAGTTCCTTGGAGGGTGCTTCACATACCTCGCCAGATCTGCACAGAGAAGATTGATGTAAAAACAGGCAGAAAATGAAAGAAGAGGGCAAAGGGGCCTTGTAAAATCCAACCACCATCTGCCTCTTCAAATCCAGCAGCACTAAGGTAGTTTAATTTGCAAGAATTTTCCCTCTGGTTTCCACAAAAGCACTGCTTAGGCAACAGTGGTGTAGGTCACCCGGCAGTTATGTGCAGGAGGACTTTACTGAGTGGAGATAAATGAACACAGAGAAAGCAGCAAAACTGGAAGACCAGGGATGACCACCTAGGCCACAGGGACCGGCAGCAAACCGGCTAGTGTCCCGCAGCGGAGCCGCTCAAGTCACACCAGATCATGGGATCCACCCCAGGGCCACAGGCTGAAAAAGAAAAAAAGATTAAAAGCGTTCTCTTTGAACACACTACAAAGAAATGGTAACTCCTTTGCTGATGTTTTGTACACCTCTGGGTTTACAGAGCTGAACGATCACCCTCCTCCGCTCACAGTCGGCTACCTGCCATCGGGGCACCGCAAGGCCGCATTCTATTTCAAGCTGTTTTATTTTAATTCTCTTTATTCCCAATCCCAACCTCTGGCCAGGTATATAGCCTCTCCAGTGTATTCTGAGTCTGATCTTTCACACCATCTTTCTTACATATTCGTTTGCAAATATGCAGATCTGTACTGTGATATGCAAATCTTATTTATATCAAGCTTCTGGCTGCGGCATAGTATCCTATGAAAATGCATCACCACATCCTACTTCTGCATTTCCCTAAAGACGGACACCTGCGCTATTTCTGACCTTTTGTCCGTCAGAACACGTAATGTGGCCATGAACATTCTCCTATGGCTTTCTGTGGTCATTTTTTCCGCAAAACCCTAGGCAGGTGGTTCTCTGGACGTTGCAGTTTCTCCAGGCGTGGAATTTCTAGGCATAGTGTAAGCATATTCTTACTTTCTCTCTGCCAGCTTGTGCTTTAAAATATTTTATTTATTTATTTATTTATTTATTTATTTATTTATTTATCCATGAGAGATAGAGAGAGAGAGGGAGGCAGAGACCCAGGCAGAGGGAGAAGCAGGCTCCATGCAGGGAGCCCGACTTGGGACTCGATCCCGGGTCTCTAGGATCAGGCCCTGGGCCGAAGGCGGCACTAAATTTAGCTGAGCCACCAGGCTGCCCAAGCTCTTTGAATCACAAAGTATCCTCTTTAATATTTTGATCTGATTTTTGAAGCCTTGTACTCTAGTCATTGCCAGAACAAGCAATTCTTGCATTTTTTTTCTACCCATTTATTTATTTTAGTTTGTCCATCCTTACTGTGTTCCTAATCCTGCCCATTTAGTAAATTTATCCCCATCTCTGAACAGGTGGAGTAACTGACCCTCACTCACTCAGCGTGTTTCCCCTTGCTACTTGCCACCTTCTAAGGTAAAGTCGAGGAGCCAGCAGCAGAGTGAACGTGAAGCACGGAAACAGCAATCAGTAAAGCACCGGACAGTTCTGTCCGCAACAGTGGTTTGGTCCTGAAGCTCTGAAGACAATCCTGCCAATAAAGGAAGGGTTGGTTTCTCCTAGACACCTAGAGAAACACAGAGCATGCACAAGGGCAGTCTATGTACATATCTACAAGTTTCTTTCTTTTATTTTTATTTTTGAAAATTCTTCTTTACTTCCCTTCTAGGGGAGAAAGGGAATCCTATGAGCATCCAGTTGTTAACAGTAAGTATTTTAACCTTCCAGAGCTATTTTATAAGGATACTGGATTGTGTCCACATTTTGACACTGACATTTCTAAGTCTTACAATTTTCGCATTTGTGATGAAAGTGAAATACTGAGAAAATATAGGACTTTGGGATCACAGCCTGTAATATCATTCAACAGTCAGTAGCACCTGGTTATTTAAAAACTTACAAGCACGTTTTTTTTCTAGCTTTTAACTTAATAGACCTTATCATTTGAAGATTTCTGAAAAGAAACTAGAGTTTGGGTAACGTAGGCCCACTGGGTGCATTATCAAGTTATTCTCATAGTACCTAAGAATTTATAGCTACGTGACCCATCAAAACATAGATAATTAGCCACATGTGTATCTAACAAAGAATCAACACCAAGAATAAAGAACTCCTACGGGATCCCTGGGTGGCGCAGCGGTTTAGCGCCTGTCTTTGGCCCAGGGCGTGATCCTGGAGACCCGGGATCGAATCCCACATCGGGCTCCCGGTGCATGGAGCCTGCTCCTCCTTCTGCCTGTGTCTCTGCCTCTCTCTCTCTCTCTCTCTCTCTCTCTGTGTGACTATCATAAATAAATAAAAATTAAAAAAAAAAAAGAACTCCTACAAATCAATAATAAAAAAAAAAGGATAGAGTAGAAAATGTGCAAAAGACATGAGCAGATATTTCAAGGAAGTGGAAGCAAGGATGGTGAATATAAATAAAGAAAAATATTCGATCTTCTCAAAAAAAATAGAAATTAAAATCACATCAAAACATCATTGTATACTCGCTGCATTGACTGGCAATAGCAAGTACTGAGAAGGAAGTAGATCAGTGGGAAATCCTATAGCCCTGTATGCACACAGGCAAGTATACTACATATACTCCTATATACTACGTAAAATTAAAAACTCGTACTGAAACTATAGAAGGTAATTGGACATTATCTTGTAAAGGCGAGCGTGTGTATATCTTACAAACCAACAATTCCACCCCTTAGCATTTACCCAAGAGAAATTCTTACACACATGCACCAGGAGACGCGCACAACTATTTTCATATAAGTAGTGTTAATGACAGCAAAAAACTGGGAACACCCAAAGAACCAATGACAAAAGATTGGATAAATAACTTCTGTATTCATATAATGGAATACTAGACAGCAGTTAAAATGAACCACGATTGAGGCAATGTGGATGAATCTTAGAAACAAAGCTGACTGGGAAAAAAAAAATGTTTTAAAAAAATACATGGAATACAAAAACAATTTTATAAAGCACAAAAATATGTAGTGTTACACATAAGTGTAATAAAACCACTTTTTTTAAAAAAAGCAAGAGACTCATAAATCTAAAATATAGGATAATGTCTACTTCTAAAGGGAAAAGCAGAGCAATAGACTAGAGAAGGACACTGATGGGTTAAATAGCATTGTCAAAACTCTATTTCATAAACTGGCTTGTGGATCCATCAGCGTTCCTTTTATTATTATGCCTTAGAACCTGCATCTATGTTGCATATATTTGTATATAAATAGAATATTAAATGACTGTTAAAAATTTTAGAATAGTCGACTGATTTCTTTTTTTCTTTTTTTTTTTTTTTTAGTCAACTGATTTCTGATCAGATCAGAGGATCTTTCTGGAAGATCCTCATGAAGCATGGCAGCTCCTTAGTCTCTCACTAGATAAGATTCTTTAAAAGTCTTAACATGTCCAAAGGGTCTTAACTCTTAAATATGTCTTATATAAGACAAGTCACGCACTACGTACGATCTGAATTTTGATTGCTGAGGTTAAGTTCTACCGCTAAGGTAAGAGGTTCTGGTTTCTCTTCTTTGAAAATTCTACTTCAATTAATTACATTTTC
Organism: Canis lupus baileyi; assembly: GCF_048164855.1. Taxonomy (NCBI): domain Eukaryota; kingdom Metazoa; phylum Chordata; class Mammalia; order Carnivora; family Canidae; genus Canis; species Canis lupus. Next base: position 2,897,274 of record NC_132859.1, read on the forward strand.
ATGGATATAAGGTGACTTAATGTTTTCTCTCTTTTCTGTGTTCAGAGGATTTTGATACATCTATTTTATGTAAATAAAATACATAAAATAGCCTACCTGTAGCCTATCACATGTATTTGAGGATATACTGTTTGATTATTGGGTCGCTCTGGTTTCTGCTTTTCCCACTAAAAGAATAATTCTTAAAATGTGGTTTAAATATCACTAGGTGGTGCCTGGGTGGCTCAGTTGGTTAAGCATCTGCCTTCGGCTCAGCTCATGATCCCAGGATCCTGGGATCACCCCCGCATCAGCAGGGAGCTTGCTTCTCCTTCTCCCTCTCCCTCTAGCTCTCCCTGTTTTTGTGCATTCTCTCTCTCTCTCTGTTAAATAAATAAATAAAATCTTAAAAAAAAAATCACTGGGAGGACCAAGCCCCTTTCAAGAATTTCATGAGGGATCCCTGGGTGGCTCAGCGGTTTAGCGCCTGCCTTCGGCCCAGGGCGTCGTGATCCCGAGGACCCAGGATCGAGTCCCACATCAGGCTCCTGCATGGAGCCTGCTTCTCCCTCTGCCTGTGTCTCTGCCTCTCTCTGTGTGTCTCTCATGAATACATAAATAAAATCTTAAAAAAAAATTAAAAAAAAAGAATTTCATGAGGTCAAAACGAGTTTCATAGCAACATTAAAACACTATTTGCATTTTGTAAAGCGTATTAACATTGGCAATGCTGGTGCAGAGGCAATAGTGAGTAAAACCGTTGGCTCTTTAGCGTGAATCAGGATAGTGGCAGCAAACTAGACTAGTAGTCCCTGCATTTCTTACCCCCGGGGGGTGAAGGCATATGGGGAGGAGCCAGTTCCACTTACAAAAGTCTTGGAAGAAGGAGTAAAATACAATTACATTTTATGATATCTCGCTCCTTGAGTTTACGTCTCTTGCGTATTCTCTGGCGTGGAACGAAAGTACACAGAGAGGCCTCCTGCCTCATAGCCAAGGTTGATGGCTGTCTCGAGGAGAAACACGTGTGCATCAGTTTGCTGTGCAAGCTGAACTGCTTTTCACATGGAATACCATTTTTATTTGAAAGAATAGCTGATGGGGCGCCTGGATGGCTCAGTAGATTAAACGTCTGACTCAGGTCATGATCCCAGGGTCATGCCCCGCCTTGGGCTCTGTGCTCAGAGCAGAGTCTGCTTGTCCCTCTCCCTCCACCCTCTGCCCCCCTCTCTCTCTCTCTCAAATAAATAAATCTAAAAAAAGAATAGCTGATAGATAAACTAGGTTTTTGACATTTGGGTTTGGTAGACGTTTTCTCATAAATGAACAGTGAGCCTCTCACTTCAAGACAAACATCTGACGGTATTTGTTGCTCATAATAAAATTCAGGTTTCGAAGATGAAATCTGGACTTTTGAAAACTTGTGATGGTCACCACGAACTTGACAATTTCGCAATCCCAAAGACTTTTCTGATGAGATCAGTGGTGATTTTTTTTTATTGTATAATGAAACGTGCCACATTTGGAAGACCTAAGAATAAGCCAGTATTCTCCAAATGACCAATGCAGGATGTTATAAAATTATGCATGGATAAGAGGTGAACTCAAATTGCAAACCAGATGAAAGAACTATTTAAACAGAGTAGGAAAACTAATAATCTAGTAAATATTATCAAGTTAACTCTTACCAAGTCCAGATTATTTTAACAACTTTAACAAAAAGTTATTTCTCGTACAAAAAATAAAGTTATTTCTCCCTTTTTAACTACAGGAGACAAAAAAAAATTGCCACTTCTCTTTTTCAAACTCTTTTGGTTAATAATGAAGACTGGGGGGCAGGGGGAGAGTTGTTGTTTTTTTAGGATCTGAACACTTATAAACTAAAACCAGGCCTGTACAAAATTATAATAACAAAAACAGATCAGTGGCTGCCTGGCCCTGGTGGAGGGTGGCCACGGGACAGGGACTGCTCGTGAAGGACCAGGAGGAATCTTCCTAGGTTAAGGACCTGTTCTATAGGCTGTGCTGATGGTTACATGATTTTTGTACATCATGTAATAAGATTACTAAAATTTATCAAAATAATACCTTAAGCAGTCAGACGAGGGAAGCTGGCCTGTAGAGTTCAATTTTACTGGCAGAAATGGAAAAAGAGATGAACAGACTTTACTTAATACAAATGAAATGAGGAGCGTGGAGCGTTTTTCTTTCCTGGGTCCAGCGGTCCCCCCTGGAGGTAGTACACGTTGGGACACTGTAGTCCTAAGCTTGAAACCTGGCGTAGCCACATACTCTCTGTTTGACCTTGAGGAGGTCACTTATTCTAAGCCCCACCTTCTTCCTCTGTGAAATGAGGAGCAACATAGCACCAACCTTATTATTTTAAAAAGATAACATGCAAAAAAGGGCCCAGAGTATCACGAATGCTCAGTAACAGTAATAATTCCTTTGTTTGAACCATTTAGACACCTGATTGCCACATACATATTCCCTTAGATACTGTTATGGGTTGAACTGTGCTCCCCACCTCCCGCCAAAAAACAATATATATGTTAAAGTCCTAATGCTCAGAATGTGACCTGCTTTGGAAAGAGAGTCTTAACAGAGGAAATCAAGTTAAAATGAGGTCATTTTAGGGGTAGGCATTATGACGGACATCTTTATAAGAAGATTAAAGTTGGACGCAGATACAGGCACACACACACACACATACACACACACACAGGGAGAACACCATGTGTTTCATGATGTTTCTACAAGCTAAGCAACACAATGATAGCCAGCAAGATATCAGAAGCTGGGAGAGAGGCTTCCAGAAGCTTCCAGAGACTGGAAGAGCTTCTTCTTGACATCCTTAGAAGGATCCCACCCTGTCCACTCCTAGATCTTGGACTTCCAGCCTCCAGCGCTATGAGACCACAAATTTCTCTCACTTAGGTCACCTGGTTCAGGTTACAGCAGTCCTAGCGGAGCAGTAAGGATGCTAACTGTATAAAGGCCAACCTTTATGAACTCAGGTCACCAAATAACTGAAAGAACCTATATACTATAAACAAAAATGAGTCACCATAGGCTTAGAAGGTACAGGAGAGGCACAGAGAGGAGGAAGAGGAAAGGAGAGGGAAAGGGGGAAAGAACACAGAAACAATGATTGGGGCTCCAAAGTGGCAGAGGACAGGGCGAGAAGGAGGAGTTTGCATTAACAAGAGAAAAAGAGCACAGGGGTGCGCACGGCTGGCTCAGCCAGTAGAGCTTTCCACTCTTAATCCTGGGGGTCCGGAGTTCAAGCCACACATTGGTCATAGAGCTCAGTAAAAACAAACAAAATTTTGAAAAGGGGGGAAAAAAAGCACAGAATCCTGCAAGCATGTCCCTCCCCTTCACACTCAGAGGCCCATACACCATTTATCTCCGCATAATAATTTCATATCTTCACAACTCATAGGCTGCAGGATAATGACTGTCATTTAAGGCTTTCTTAAAAGAAATTTTTTAGGGCAGCCCGGCTGGCTCAGCGGTTTAGCGCTGCCTTCGGCCCAGGGCGTGATCCTGGAGACCCGGGATCGAGTCCTACATCGGGCTCCCTGCATGGAGCCCGCTTCTCCCTCTGCCTGGGTCTCTGCCTCTCTCTCTCTCTCTCTCATGAATAAATAAATAAAGTCTTTAAAATTTTTCTTTTCTTTTTTTTTAAAAGATTTTATTTATTTATTCATGAGAGAGAGAGGCAGAGACCCAGGCAGAGGGAGAAGCGGGCTCCATGCAGGGAGCCCGATGTAGGACTCAATCCCAGGACCCTGGGGTCGCGCCCTGGGACCCAAGGCAGACGCTCAATCGCTGAGCCCCCCAGGCATCCCAAAAGAAATATTTCTTGTTTATTTTTGTTATAACTTCCCCGGCACCTTGAATTCAAATGAATGGTCTGATTGAGGGAACCAGAATAGCTACTTATATGATTTTCTTTAAAAATGTCCCAGGAGAAAGAGTCTTTTAAGATAATCTGGGTTAATTCAACCACCAAATATTCAAATTCTAGTCAAGAACTCAAGGAGTAGGGATCCCTGGGTGGCGCAGCGGTTTGGCGCCTGCCTTTGGCCCAGGGCGCGATCCTGGAGACCCGGGATCGAATCCCACGTCGGGCTCCCAGTGCATGGAGCCTGCTTCTCCCTCTGCCTGTGTCTCTGCCTCTCTCTCTCTCTGTGTGACTATCATAAATAAATAAAAATTGAAAAAAATATATTTAAAAAAAAGAACTCAAGGAGTAGGTGAACCAGGACTCAAGTATTAAAATTCTTGGCTTTTTTTTTTTTTTTTAAGATTTTATTTATTTATTCATGAGAGACACAGAGAGAGGAATTCTTGGCTTTTGGTACGGTGCTTTCTCCTGTATATCATTCAGTCCCGACAACTTTATAGTAAAAAGAATAGGGTTTCACGATTAAGTAGGGCCCACCTGGATGCTAGATGGGTGCTTCTAGAGTAGAGACTCCCTCCTTCAAGAACAGATAGCTCTAGGCATACCTTCGCCTACTGTATGGAAAGTAGGAAGCAAATGCTTGACAGATGTTCATACAGATGTTGGCAGCCATCTGTTCCCTTCTGTTCCAAGAGCTCTGGAGGCCGAGCCAGTGTGCCTCGGGGTCCCCGCGCCTTCACAGGATGCACGGTCCTCAGGGTTGAGCAGAGCAGTCGGTCAAGGAGGGGCCAGAGAGGGGGCACACACACTCAAGCTGAACACTTACCCTCTTGCCATTGTTGGGAACAGACTTCAGCAGCCGAGATCCCGACAGGAATTCACCCCAAGGAGAAAATACAAAACGACCACAAAGCAGTCACTAGTTCTCAGAGCGCCTGGAATGGCATCTATGCTTTCCGTGAGATATGCCCAGCGCTTTGCACAGACGAGATCATTTTCTCAGCAAAACTGCCCCCTCTGCAGTAATTATTATTATTCCCCACTAAACTGATGGAGAAACTGAGGCACAGAGGGTTTAAGTAACTTGCCTGCCATAGCAAAGCTGGAGGGCAAAACCAGGATTCAAAACGAGGCAGCCCCACTCTGGGGTCCAGACCCCACGTTGCTGTCTCTACATTTTCTGCTACCCGTACATGGCCACCACCGGTGACTGTCCCCACCAGCTCTCCTGGGTGGGGGGGACAGGCGCTCACGTATAGAGCATTTCCCCATCCCCATCCCCATCCCCATCCCCGTGGCGTGAAGACTCCCAGGCGAATTTCAAGCAGTGGGTATCACTGAATGTGAAATTGGGATGAGATGCACAAAATCAGAGGCCTTGTCTGGCCACCCGCTTAAAAACAGCACCCTCAGCCACCTTCTAGCCCCTCACCCTGCTCCGTTTTTCTTCCTAGCAGCACCATCTGTCCCTACAAATTTTCGTGTTTGCTTATCGCCAGGCTCTCACTAGGAGACCGTAGGACGCTCATTTCCTTCTCCTCACTGGGGGACTAACACCCCTGCCCCCAGGATGGCCACGCCCTGATCCCTGGAACCGGGGATATGTTGCTTCACGTGGCACCAGGAGATGGGGAGATGATGCTGGATTAACAGGATTGGAGGGAATCCCAAAGTGCCTTATAAGGGGGAGAGAGGGCAGGTGAATCAGAGGGGTGCGCTGGTAATACATGCAGAGGTTGGAGAGTTGGGACGTCAGATTTAACAGGCCCACGGGGCTATGAAGACAAAGCCGCCGCCCCCCCCCCCCCCCCCCCCCCCCCCCCCCCCCCGCCATGCAGGAGGCCTCCAGAAACTGGAGAAGGGATTCTCCCCCAGGGCCTCCAGCAACAACACAGCTCCGCCCAACCTGCTTGTCTGCCCAGCGAACCCAACTGGGAGATAACAAATCTGTGTTGTTTTAAGGCATCACATTTATAATTTGCCGCAGCAGCAACGAAAAATGAAAATGCACAAATACCCTCCGCACCTAGAGCCAAACTAAGGCTGAGAGCTCCGAGGGCAGCCGGGGAAGCTCCCTCCAGGCAGAGGGGCCGCGGCCTACAGCAGGGACAGTGGCACCGTCTCCCAGGAAGGGTCTACGCAGCACTGCCGGGTTTATTAGGCCCTTTCACATGCAGTTTCTCACGTTTACTGGCAGAGACTCTCTCCTTCTCCAGTGAATGGATAAAAGCGCACGGTGGCAAGCGGGAATGCCTGGCTCCAGAGCCCAGAGGGTGTTAGATGCCACCAAAGACAACCAGGAACGGATCTATAATCAAAGAAGTCTGGGTTTAGGGCAGCCCGGTTGGCTCAGCGGTTTAGGGCCGACTTCGGGGTTTGCTGTTTTAATTCAATGATTTAAAAAAAAAAAAAGATTTCATTTATTTTAGAGAGAAAGAGCACAAGCAAGGAGAGGGGCAGAGGGAGAGGCAGGCTCCCCGCAGAGCAGGAAACCTGCCTCCACTCCGCTCGGGGCTCAGTCCCAGGACCCTGAGATCATGACCGAAGGCAGATGCTTAACCAGCTGAGCCATCCAGATGCCCCTCTGTTTGCATTTAATGCTAAATTTTGTAATTTTCCCCATTACACAGCATAAGGAAGAAGAGCTCCGGATAACAAAAGGTGTCCTTTCAAAGCATCCGCTCACTGGGCGGCTGTCAATGGGATCCCACATCTGGCATGAAAAAAAATTAGGGGGGAAGTAAATTGGTCTTGTGGGGTGGGGCTAAATGGGGCTGGTGATCGGCTGAATGACCTCCTCCACATTTTCACACTTGAGAGATCACTGTAGATCCTAAGATTCCATGATGGTTTCCTTGAACTCTACCGTAGGGGCCCTGGAGCACCTCGAGGGAAATCTAAGCACTCCCTAGAGGCAAAGGTAATCCCAGGATCTTTTCTCCTGTCTCAGAGGACAGTGTGCGCAGGGACACACACACACACACCAAACAAAAACAGAAAAACAACGAAAAAAACTCAAAGGGAAACCTGAAAGATGATTGCTTCCTCCACAGCAACCAAGAAGAGACTGAATCAGCTCTGACAGACCTCACACTAGGACCCCTGGCAAGGAACTCATTTAGAAACTGCCTCGGCCACGTGAAGCTCAAAGTGGAATCCAAAGTTGTGGAACATGTTGGAACCCGGGAGCCAGAGAAACGTTGCCCCCTGAGAACTGAAGATAGGCCTGTGGTTTTATTTATTTATTTTTTTATTTTTATTTATTTATGATAGGCACACAGAGAGAGAGAGAGGCAGAGACACAGGCAGAGGAAGAAGCAGGCTCCATGCACCGGGAGCCCGACGTGGGATTCGATCCCGGGTCTCCAGGATCGCGCCCTGGGCCAAAGGCAGGCGCCAAACTGCTGCGCCACCCAGGGATCCCAGGCCTGTGGTTTTAGAAGTCAAGGTAAGAGAAAGTCCTCCCCAAAGGGACTGTGGGATATTTGGAGGCTGATACCATGTCTTATAACCATTTTTCCAGAACTGAGCTTGTTAGGATCCCCTTAAAGGTTTGCTGAATGACTGAACTGACCTAGCTGGCTGAGGAAAGCACTACTAGGGGCAGGAGCAAAATTAGCTTCCTGGAAGATCGAGCGGCTGCCCCCCAGCACCACCTGCTGAAACCCCTGGGAACTCCAACAGAAAGCCCTTGGTCCCCTGCCTGGAAGCTCTTCAACTCTCTGCTCAGAAGCCAGGGAATTACTGACAGGAGGAACACTACAGGCTTCAGGACTGAAGCAGGGCAGGTCTTGAGATCACTGGTGAGCTCCCTAGTCACATTTTCTATTGGGGTAACAGAAAAAGTAGAGACTGATTTTTCATCAGTAGATAACAGTAGGGAGGAGGTAGGCAGCACATGCAACTAAGAAACTTTGTGGGGTTTGAGCTGATAAATGCGGTTGGAACTAGATGTAGCTTGGGGCCAACCCAACCCACGGAATGCCATGAAGACTGTTGCAGCGGGGAAGGAGACTCCTGGAAAGGATTGAACTCGTTGAGATATATTTTCATCTCTGTTTGCTTCATAATCTGGGTATGTTTGGGATGTTTGGATGGTCAGTTCCTTAACTGGCTGCTTTGGCTCTGGCTACTGTGAAAGAGGTTTCCCTGTGTTTGAGATCTGAGATTTCTAGGGGCCTGTTCTCTACGCAGGGAAGAAAAATCCTGAGGGCTGAGCTGGGTATCGAGACATATAGAAAAATGAGACAGCACACAGGGTGAAGTTAAGGAGTTTCCCTCCCCCTAGAAGGGAAAGTACTGCCAGTCTTAGGACAGGGTAAAGGGGATGATGCTCCAGAATCTCAGGGTTTCTTCATAAGGCAGAGCTTTTCAAGTGTCCAGGGTAGATGTGTGGAATGCAAAGGCCACAAGATAACTGCAGATTCGGTGAAGTAGGCTGGGCTCGGAGGGAAGATGGAGTGTTGTTTTTTTTTCTTTGCTCATAAGAAAGAGAAGGTAAAGGGGACAGGGGACACCCATGGCCATCAAGATTATAAGAAACAGTTGAGGCATGCAGCAGTCCAAGACTGTTGGAAAGATGACCACTCTATTCTAAGGCTGAGACCAGAACCAGAGGAACTGTTCTGTTGAATTTGAGGAGAGTGGCACTTGTTTCACTCTAACAGGAGTCTTTGGTGTCATTTCTAAGACCATGTAGACAAAAGGAGGGAAAAAGATGAGAATATCAAGAAGCAATGAGATGAGACATGAAGGTACCAGGAAAGGGAGAAGCTGCCAGACAATGGATATTTAACAAGGGTCTTAGCTTTACCCCTTACTGAGTATCACCTATGGGGCTATTGGGAGGATGTCCAGAGGTTTGGAATCCAAACTAGATCTGGGAACACTAGGCTGACAATTAACAATACTGATGAGTGGATTTTTGAGCATGGAACAGGTAGGAACAGGAGGACAGAAACTGAGGTGTTGGACAAGGTGTCTTCTCCAGGATGTAGAGAAAAGAATTGGGTCCCAGGAGTTGCTTTTTTATTACAGTATGCCCGAGTCCAGGAAGCCCGGTGAGGCCCACATCAGTGAGCACTGAACCTGAGGATGTTGGCCCTTCCTGCTAATGGTTAAGTTCAGGAGTGAAGCAGAGAGTACAGAAGGATGAAGAGTGAAACTGCAGTAGGACAAAACATGGGTGACCAATCTTAGTGGAGAGACACCCCAGGCAGTGCTCACATTGAATGAGGAGCTGGTGCAGGGCGGAGGCGGGCGGGGGGGCGGGCGGGGGGGGTAACTCCTTTGTGGATGATAATTGGAAGTGCTTTACAGTGGCTATAGAGGAGGCTACAGTGAAATAGATTAAAAAAAAAAAAAAACTTAAGCCAAATTGTTTATTCATAGAAACAATTCTGATTGTGTCTACATTGAATAAGGAACAGAGTACTGGAAAATGTTGATGGTAGTGACTGGAAGAGCTTTAGGGCAACTAATGAGATTGGAGTCAAATGGTAGAGCAAAACTTGGATGGCCAATTATTCATAGGGACCAGCTAGCTAATCCATGCCCATAATTAGTGAGGATCTGGGCCCCTCAAAATGTTAGCTCCTTTGTTGATGGTAATTGGAAGGGCTTTAGGGTGAATCAAGAGGAGCCCAGAGATAAAGTGGGTTAGGATAACACCTAGATAGCGAAGTTGGAGCGAAAAGGACAGGATTGGTAAAGAACTAATTTCTTAAACCTGTTGATTGGGTCAGTGGCTCTGCTCTGTGGGTGGTCAGTGAGAAGCTTCCCATGAGGTCTGATTCATATAAAAAAAAAAGTTTGTCACACAAAAAATAGGAAGCTTCAAACAAATAGAGTTGAAGTTGACATTGAGAATAAAAAGAAATGTAGATACAGGGAGGGAGAAGGGGAAAAAATGCATATTAGAAGAAAGGTAAGTGGTATTGGAAACAAAATGAGCTGGATGCTGGGGTGGCTCAGCAGTTAAGGGTCTGCCCTTGGCTTAGGGCATGATCCCGGGGTCCCGGGATCAAGTCCCACATCAGGCTCCCTGCATGGAGCCTGCTTCTCCCTCTGCCTGGGTCTCTGCCTCTCTCTCTCTCTCTCTCTCTCTCTCTGACTATCATAAATAAAAAATAAATAAAAAAATAAAAAATAAATAAAAAGGGAGGGGGGAAGCACAAGGAGACAAGAGAAAAGCACAGTGTCATACATGTAAGAGAGCCAAAGAAATTAAGGGTTTTTTTCCTTCCTTCTCATTTACTCCTTTGTTTCCCTCTTTTCACAATTATGGAATGCCTACTACATGTTAAGCTAAGCTCTGGAGATAAAATACAAGTAAGACTCCACCTCTGAACTTCAGGCCATTGCTTGGGGGCAATACTTGGGAGACCACAACTGTAAGTTGCTAGTAAAGTCGACATCAAGCTTTTAAAATGAATTAAGCACTATCAATAGAGTGAGGATAAATCATATATCCAAGAATTTGGCTACCAGGGATCCCTATCCTTGATAAAGGTAGAAAAGTGAACCTACTGTGAATACCAAACAGAGAAAAGGATACGCGGGCAGCTGTGAGAGCCAATTCCCAGGTCTCTGATGGGCCACAGACTCCCCAACCCCAATCTCCCACTCCAAGAATAATTTGTCAGTGGCTGCCATTTCTGAAGTTAAAAAAAAAAAAAAAAATGTTGGATGGCCTATGCTCAGACACCTGGCTACCAACCTTCCATCATCACAGGAGCAAGTGACTCATATTGTGCCACATCTAGTAGTTTGGCCACCTCAGGAAGACGCTGCCATCCAAATGCCTTTAGGCATGGAAAAGGTCAAGAGGATCACTCAACATTGCAGGGTGTGGGGGCAAAGAGGAGATTTCATAACCATATTTGGGTTTGGAGTTTGGACAGGGCCAACTAGAGTATCGCCAAGCCCCAATCTGAACCAAACGTTCACATTACATGGAATTTTTAAGTAGACTGAGAAAAGTTCGTATTTTTAAGCATTATCAGGGATCCCTGGGTGGCGCAGCGGTTTGGCGCCTGCCTTTGGCCCAGGGCACGATCCTGGAGACCAGGGATCGAATCCCACGTCGGGCTCCCAGTGCATGGAGCCTGCTTCTCCCTCTGCCTATGTCTCTGCCTCCCTCTCTCTCTGTGACTATCATAAATAAATAAATTTTTAAAATTTTTTTAAAAAAAGCATTATCAGCTAACATACGGTTCTTCTTCAACATATTATTGAAGGATACTTTGCTTCCAAAAGGATTTTCAGGTTGCTTTTTGTTAGTATTAGAGTCTCATTTTCACCTATAGGAAGGAAAGTCCAGGAGAAAGAGATAAATGTTAATGGGACCAATGCAGCAACTCTAAGTATTAACATCACAATGGAGACTCTTCAGAAGCTACTGGAGAAGAGGAGCATCCTTGCTCAGAAAGAAAAATGGGAAGAGGATTTCGAGAGGAAGAAAAACTTCTCTTCAGAGATCTGCAATATGCTACCCACCTCCACAAAAGGTAAAAAACATTGTACCCCTAGTGTGGACTTGAATAATAATACAGAAATAGAAATAATACATTAATTTATTCTCTTTGAAGAATTCAAGCATACAGAATACAGAGTAAAATGTTGAAACCCCAGCATGACCCCCCCCCCACTGACCTACCTCAAAGGAAACTACTTTAGACAGTTTACAGTTTTTTATACATTTACATAATTACATCTTTTAAAATATAAGCATCATTAAGCTATATAGAAGTTTTTCATATCAGCACACAGAGTGTTTTATTTTAACAGCTACAGGAATTCTAGATGATGCATGAACTCTATTTTGACATTTTCTGGATAGACAATGAATTTTTTCCTATCTTGTATTATTAAATACATGTCTACCATGATATTCTTTATGTAAGGATCATGTGCCATGAATTATTACATAAACTGAAGCATAATTAAAGTCACCTTAATAATTTTCCTTCATAAGGAGAATGTGAAATGCTTCAATAGAATTAAGACAAAAAAAAAAAAGAATGAAAACCAAAAAGCACAATTTTTATCAAATATATGGAATTTTTTAAATAAATGTAATTTCTCTAGCATGCGTAAGGAAGACACTACAGGAGGGGAGAAATAGGGAAGAGTTGTGAGGGAGAAAGGCAGAGAGATAAAATCTTTACTCTTACTGAAGCTCAGTGGCCAACGTATTACTAATACAGTTGTCAACACGTGTTCTAAAACAAAGCTTCCCAACTTTTGAAAGTTCAAAGATACGGATAAATTTGCCAAGTTTAAGAATTCCTACTTAAAATATAAAAGCCGAAACGTTCCTCAGATCCCCTATTTTCCTAATTTGCAATGAAAAATGCCTCTGTGCACCACAGAAAATAGCTTTAGAGTTTAGGAATCAGAAGTTGAATTTCATAGAATAACATCCTTGTCCTGCAATCCTCTAAACTTCTAGAATGTTGTCACAAAATGTGTTGGAAAGTGCATTTTTGTCTACATGCAGCTCATATTTAAGCCAAGGTAGAGATCAGACGGGGGTTAGTTTATCCTTTCCTCTCCTATAGTCCTCATCACCAAACTGGGAATTCTTCCAAGACTGTATTTATCAAAGAATGTGCAGTATCGAGTGATCAAGAAGCAACTGAGGATCTGAATTTAATTATTAGTCTGGACAATAACTTGATGTTAATCATCTATGATATCTCAGAAGCTGAAAGAATCAAAAACAGACAAGGTCACAGACAGACATGGCTTGGTCTTTCAATCCTCCTTTTAATGTATGTTATTTATTTAGCCAACTCACAGAACTTGCCACAGCCCAGACTCTAAGTTCCTTGCAGTCTGCCTACCCCTCATCTGTAAATAGGGATAATAATACCTACTTCATGGAATTGTCAGGTTATATGAGGCTAAATAACTTGTCTGAGGCCATATATCTCATGCTGTGCTTCATCTCCTTTACAACTGGTTCAATATCTGCTTTTCACTACTGGTTCATTCATTCTCCCAATTTACAGCAAAGAATGATGTGGGATGTACCTAAAATTTCTACTTAACTACCCTTTTTACTCAGCTGCAAGTTTTTAGTGCTTGTTCTTAATGGGTGCTGCACTGAAATTTAAGATACAGAAATTTATTCATTGAAATCTTGGTTTAAAATCTCAAATATAAAATCTAAGTGAAGAATAAGACTTTTTAAAATAATTTTGAGAAATCGTGAAACCTCCTTCCTTTTAACTGGTTATCTGACAATCAAATTTGGTATTTGAAATAGAGAAGCAAATTGTCCAGCCTTAGGTCGGTTTGGATGAGTTATAAACCAGTCTGTGCTTTCCTAAATAAACTTCCCTGGTTTGGGCAATTACTAAGCACATGTTAATTAGTGACAGTGATCCAACATTAAAATTAAAGAATCAAACTAACCAAAGACCAAGAACAATGCACGTCCCAGTATGCCTTGCACATAAGTCCCCTCCCACCCCCCTATCACTCTTCATGTACACCTTTCCATCCCCACTGTGTTTACCTTCCATGAAACGGATGGAGCAGCAGCTCCCACAGGTGGGTGATTCAGAGCCTTCCCTTCTCTAATCCAGGCCCCCAGATGTGTGGCTTGTAGCTGTGGATTTACAGTTATGCAAGTTAAATACCACGGAGCTCATTTCACCTCACACAGTGCCCCGCTTCCCCAGGCGCACTTGGTTTCAAAGACCCAGTTCCACAAGGGCATCAGGCCAAACCACTGGCTGGAGGTTTCCTGCTAGGCAACTGCTTTTCTGTAGTTTCCCCCCCACCCCACTTTTTCTTGGACTTTCAGAGACCTTATCCTTCCTTGCCAAATATCAGAAAGTTGCTTTTTATCATGACTTGTCCTTTCTCAAACTCCCCCAGGCTCTGAAAAAATCACCATTAATCCCATTAATCTCATTTAAAAGTCCTATTCCTGGTTTTAGTTTAGAGTTAAGCAAACTTATGGTCTAATTAAAGTATCAGTAGGCCTTCCTCTAAGAGGAGCCTCTATTTTGGGGGAGCTTTTTTCTTACTATAAAAGTAGCTTGTGTTAATTGTGGGAAATTTAGAAAATTCAAAAAAACAGTGGGGAACCAATCGCCTCTAATCTCAGGATGCTGGGTTAACACAACAATAACACCTTAGTGAATATCCTTATAATTTTTCCATAGGCACATTTTTACAGAAAAAATTTCCTTTAGAAATGTTTTGCATAGCAAAATATTCTTAAAGATTACACAGATGTGCTTTAATTCATTCAGCCAGTATGTTATTATCCTCAAATTTAACCAGACCCTGAAGAATTGCACTTTGGAGAGAATGAATGACCAGAGACCCTCACAACAGAAGCTACACGGTATGACAGGAGTGGCCTTCTGATGGGTAGGACAAGACTGCATTTGTGGTTAAATGTGAGGCAGTAATTATGTCTGGTAGAGGATTCTTTACTTCTTTATCACTGTTTCCATTTATGGAACCAACGGTTCTATCCGGGCAGCCCGGGTGGCTCAGCGGTTTAGCACCACCTTCAGCCCAGGGCGCGATCCTGGAGACCCGGGATCGAGTCCCACGTCGGGCTCCCTGCATGGAGCCTGCTTCTCCCTCTGCCTGTGTCTCTGCTCCCCCACCCCACCCCCCGCTCTCTCTGTGTGTCTCTCATGAATAAATAAATAAAATCTTTTTTAAAAAATGGTTCTATCCTATGCTAAGAAGTCATAACATTTCAACATTAAACCTCTTGAGGGGTTTGCCCATCTCATAGTATGTTTCTTTAAAAGTGACCCTCACTTCAAAGTCATGTCCAACATTGGGATAGATAGCAAAATAATTACAGACACGTGTGTACACCTGGGCTAAACGACATATACATACTTCCTAGTTTTGTCCACTGAGAGGGCCTAGAAATAGTGACACACACCCAAGAGCAACAAGCACCCCCAGCACCCAGATCTTGGTGTCTAAAACCATTCTCCAACAAAAGAAACCAGACTCCTTAAAGAAATGGCTGATTCTAAAGCTGATTTTGGGGGTTAATGAAAATGTTCTAAAACTGACCGTGAAACAGTTGTACAACTTAGTGGCTATACTTAAAATCATTAAACTACATGCTTTAAATGGGCGGATCTTATGGTATATGAATTCTATAACAATGAAGCCAGTATCGAAAAATAACAAAAATCAAAAAAATAAATGGTATTTAACAAAATACCTGACCAGCACACCTCAAAATCATCAAGGTAATGAAAAACAAAGTCTTCTGTATTATCACAGACAAGAGGCAGCTGAGCAAACATGAAACTAAATGTACGGTGGTATCCTGGAAAGGATCGTGGCACAGAAAAAGGACATTAAGGACAAGCCAGTGAGACAGGAATAAAAAACGTTCATAGTAACGTATTAGTGTTTGTTCCTTAGTTGTGGTGAGTGCAGCGCATGGCAATGCACTCAGCCCTGACTCAGCCTGGTGTCCTTAACCGCTGAACGCTGCCGCCTCTCTCACAGCCCGACTCACGGGAGCTGAGCCTTGCTCCTGCTTGGGCGCTGCCTCAGTCTGGGATCCCCTCCTATTCTGAGGTTGACACTGGTGGACATGGGGAGACGGGGGATAATCCTAAACCGTGTTAGGTGTACTCACCCGGGCCCTGCTGGTGGAAGCTTATCTCTATCTCATCCAGGCCTACCAGAGATCCCAGGAATCATCATCAAAAAGAGCTGTGTAAGTTTAAAACAGAAATATCACTTTCTTCATAGCTCTTTCTAGAAAAAATTAAAACAGGAAGCAGAATCCAAGTATCTGAGAACCATGTTATGATCCGCTTCTGTTCACGTGTCATGAGGTGACCACGGAGCAGGCATTCAAACATTGGTTGAGGGATCCCTGGGTGGCGCAGCGGTTTGGCGCCTGCCTTTGGCCCAGGGCGCGATCCTGGAGACCCGGGATCGAATCCCACATCAGGCTCCCGGTGCATGGAGCCTGCTTCTCCCTCTGCCTGTGTCTCTGCCTCTCTCTCTCTCTCTCTCTCTCTCTGTGACTATCATAAATAAATAAAAATTTAAAAAAAAAACAAAAAACAAAAAAAAAACAAACATTGGTTGAATAAATTATTAAATGCATTCGCTTTTGAAGGCATTAAATGTCTTTTCTTCAAACATGTAAAAAGTTAAATTCTGCTTTCCCAAAAGACCTCTAAAGACTGAAAAATCAGTGTCTATGATCTGATACAAGTTAGTTTGAGAGAGGAAAAGTTCTCCGGGGTGGTGGTTCCCTCTCTCTGCTAGAGCTCTGGTCCTGCCTCCGAGGAGAAAGCAGGGTGGATTTCTAGTTTTGTTTTGTTTTCAAGATTTTACTTATTCATGAGAAATAGAGAGAGAAAGAGAGAGGCAGAGGGAGAAGCAGGCTCCACGCAGGGATCCCAACATGGGACTCGATCCCAGGTCTCCAGGATCAGGCCCTGGGCAGAAGGCAGACGCTAAACCGCTGAGCCACCCAGGGGTTCCCCTGTGCAGCCCCACCTTTAACCAGGTGTAGTACTACCTTCCCGCTGCTGGAGCCTGCGCAGCACTTTGGGATAAAATACAACTGTTTTCCCAAATCCCATTTGTATTTGGGAAATCCCTGTATTTCCCAAATACAATTCTCTTCTATAAATTGGAATGAACTAGAGCTAAATCTCATACAACCTTGAGGCCAACAGTATTTCTTCTCCCACGAACCCCTTTATAGGCTCAAGTTTTGAAGAAATAAAATTAACCAGTCAGTAGCTATAAAATCAGGCGGCAAGAGGACAGGAAGCAGAGCGTAATCAGGCTTGCGCAGCTGAGGGATCCCGTCGATAAGCACTGAAACGTTATGGTTGTGTCAAGTCACCACGTGAGCTCCAACAGCTTGTACCCACCAGTTCATACACCCTATTTGTGTTTTTCCTAGAGGCCAAAGAGCTCCAGAAGAGTGGCAATCAATTGCTAAAAACAAAGAAAAATGGACTTCACATCATTTTTTCCCCCGGACATCTGATTGCAAATATATCTGAGACAGGCCAATGCTAAAGGATGAAAAGGGGAAGGAACTAATTAAAATAGGAACTCCTCTCCCAGCTGAATCCCAAACTAAGCCGGTAAAGAGTGTTGTGCCTCAACTTGGATGTTGGCAGGAGGGAGAGGGGAGCTGGAGACTTGGGGCGTGATTAACCTTCACTGCACAAAGAGGACCGTTGGGTCAGTCTTACTATCTCTGAATTACTAGACTAGAGTGGATGGATCGTATCGGCCCATAATTTCATTGCCTGAACTCCAAAACTGAACCAAGATACTTTTCCCTTCGTTGTTCAAGTTTTCAACACCTGTGGTATTGAACGCTGGTTGTAAATGGCACAGTCTGGGGACTCCAGTGCCAACTCCGATCCATCACAGGAGTCACGGGGGGAGGGAGGGAGGGAACTACCAGTGCCCTGCACACTTGTGCTCACACTTGAGCCTCCTGGGGAGAACAAAGACTGCTCCTCCCATGCCTCGCCAGTGCTGGAGGGTCCAGAGTCCTGGGAGCAAGCGGACCTAGAGGCCACATTGCAGACCATTCCTCAGGGACTCCCTACCTGGGAAGCACAGCAGGCGTCAGCTGTGCAGCTCCTGCGTGAGCCTGCCTGACCAGGTAGGTGCCACAACCCTAGGAGGAGAGGAAGTGAGCAACAAAGCCCACATGCCACATGATGCCTATAGAGGGCCACTCATGCCTTCCCGGCCTTCCTCCCCCAGCTTCTGCCCCAGTACATACCCCTGCACCTGCGCATCTCTTCTGTTCTCACCTGACCACTTGCCCCGCTTGCTCATAACTACACTGGGCCAACACGGCCTCTCAAAACCCTTTAATTTACCTTGAGGTCCCGCATCCCTACGTAACTCATTCCTTCACAATCCCCTAGTTTAATTTCCCAAGGCAGGAAATACTGATCAACTACTGAGGAGGAGCCTGTCGTGCCAGGCCACGTCTCAGGTCACTGGCTGCCCGGCTTCGTTCCCATCAGCCGTAGCTTGGAATGTGTAAGGTCATGAAGAACAAAACCAGTCTCCCGAAGCAGCAGAGGCTGTACGTACGACCATTCGCTGAAAAAGTGTTATGTGTCAGCGCTGCATTAGGTGCAACATTTCAAACATCGTATTTCATCTTTACGCCAATCCTAGTAGGTAAGTAGTATTTTCATCTCACTACAAGTGAGGAAAAAGGTTCAGAAAGATTAAGTAACTTGCCCAAGATTATATAGCTGGTAACTGATGATGCTGGAGAAGCAACTTCAAGAACTCTCCCTCTGGGCAGCCCGGTGGCAAAACGGTTTAGCACCTGCCTTTGGCCCAGGGCCTGATCCTAGAGACCCAGGATCGAATCCGACGTCAGGCTCCCTGCATGAAGCCTGCTTCTCCCTCTGGCTGCGTCTCTGCCTCTCTGTCTGTGTGTCTCTCATGAATAAATAGGTTAAAAAAAATTTTTTTTCTTAAAAAAAATCTCCCTCTGCCATGTTGCTTCTACTCTGCTGCTGACCTGCTTGTCACCTACAAGCTACCTTTGACCTTCCTTACTCAACCCCTGTAAGTTTGGATGATGATAGTCCAGTTTCTTTTTTAAGCAAAGACGGTGGTAATTTATAAAACCTAAGAGTTTGCTAAGCAAACTGTAAGCAACTAAAAACACATACAAAGCACAGAACACTGACCAAGCCTTTGCTGAGCACCTGCTATAGGACAAGTACCCTGATGGGTGTTGATGGGCCACCAAAATCAAGACCCATCCTCTCCGCTCACAGAGTTTACAACTGAGTATAGGAAATAAGCAAACTGCAAAGCAAGTGGATGGAATAAATGCCATAATAAAGATGTACATAAAGTGCTACAGGAATATAGGGAAAGCAAATTCCGACTTAAATGAACCAAAGGAGTCTTTAGCAGTGACCTGAGCTAGGCCCTAAAGCATGAGCTGGCTTCATGTCACTTGGAAGTCACAGCAGCCTGGGTACACAGAGTACAGCCAGGACCCCCACACAGAAGCAGAAAGGGGCCTGAAGTTTGAGGGGTGCCTAGAAGATAGTTTTAGAAGATAAAGCTGGAAAAATAATTATGTGGTAGGTAAAGCAGCCAGGGTGTTACTCCCTGGACATAGGAGGTTATTGATGGGTTTTGAACAAATAAGGTGATCAGAATTTTCTGAGCCCAATCTGTGTTTTGAAATGGAGGTGGTAGTTTGGAGAGGGAAGCATCAAAGGCTAGAGAAAAGGCCTCGGCTGCCACGGCGAGAACACGGCGCAGGGACAACAGAGGGCCTGCACTGCGGTGGAAGCCGGGAGTGGAAAGGAGCGGACTCAAGAGCCATCCTGGAAGGAGGACGTCACTTACAAGGAAACTGGAGGGACGCCTGGGGGCTCAGCGCTTGAGCCTTCGGCTCGGGTCGTGACCCCGGGGTCCCAGGATCGAGTCCTGCATCGGGCACCCCGCAGGGAGCCTGCTTCCCCCTCTGCCTGGGTCTCTGCCTCTGTGTCTCTCATGAATAAATAAAATCTTTAAAAAATAAATAAAAGCAAACTGGATCTGCATGTGGAGGGTTGGGTATGGCGAGGGGCCAGAGGAACCGGACACGACGTGACCTCCTCCAGGTCTGGGGCCTCCTTCTCCGGAGTCTGGCACAGTGCTGGGCACAGAAAAGGTGCTCAGCCCACGGTTCCTGCCATGAATGACCTCCTGTTTGCTTGGGAGTTTGGTAAATGTCAGATTATCACACCTTCCTCTTGCTGAATAAATGCAAAATGTTTAGAGTAATTATGATGATAGATAATTCATCTCTCTCGCTTCTCTACCATTAAACGACAAACTAAATGTAGCCCATGGCCGCCTCCCATTTGCCAGGCCCTCGGCAGCCTTGGTCCTCAAAAATAAACCTTGCAAGATAAATACCACTAATTCTTTTTTGAAATGAACTAGTGCTTCTTGCAACAAAAGCTGAAAAACAACACTGAAATCCTGAGACTTACCTAACCGTCTTTTCTCAAAATCTGCGTTTAGCTTTGTCAAAGAGTACTTACAAGATGTCCAAGAAGAGCTAAAGGTGGGGATCAGTGTCTGAGAGAAACCCGAACTGCCAGTTGGCCAGTCTAGCCAGAAGCACCATGGAAACTGTTCAGACCACCTGACGTCAAAACTACCACCCGCTTCTTTGAATTCTGTGTTTTTCTGCTTACCACAAGCAGGCCCTTAACCACCCAACCTCATTAAAAGAAAAGATTGAACAAATCCCTAGTAATTGCATGCTCTTCTCCAAGCATTCACATTTTAGTTTACAATTCAACTAGAATTTGCCAAAAACAAAAAAAGACTGCCTAAAGTTAAAATAATTTTTAAAAGCACGTTAAGAACACTTAGGCCTATAGCACAGATAGCTGAAGCCACACATAGGTTAAAATATAAGTGATTTCCTATATGGTGATGTCAAGTATGAAAGTAGGGGTACAGGCTAGGTTACCTGGCTGAGCTTAGTACTTCACTAGGGGTCTGATGCTTGGAATAATATTATTTATTCCTGTGAAGCAAGCGTTGTCCTCCTGCAGGTCTTTAAAAAGCATCCCATTTTTACGTTTTATGAACCAGGTTCTAAGATTTCAAAGATGCGTAGATCACTGATCCTGCCTTCAAGGAGTTTATAGTCTGGTTGTAGACAATATAAACAAGTCAAATAGAAATAAATAAATAAATAAATAGGGCGCCTGGGTGGCTTAGTGGTTGAGCGTCTGCCTTTGGCTCAGGGCATGACCCTGGGGTCCTGGGATCGAGTCCTCCATCGGGCTCCCTGTAGGGAGCCTGCTTCTCCCTCTGCCAGGGTCTCTGCTTCTCTCTCTGTCTCTCATGAATAAATAAAATCTTAAAAAAAATAAATAAATCATTATGGAACTCAACAGGCAGTGGGAGCTTAGAAAAGGAGTATTCCATTCAACCACGAGGCTGAACTAAGTTTTCATAAAAGCACCCCTCACAAGTGCTGAACGCTGATTTACCGTTCGCAGAGTGGGGCATGAGGCCGGGAGGGGGGCGGCTAGCCCTCCAGGCAGGGAACGTAGTAGGGGCAAAGGTGAGAGGTGGACCAGCAAGGGACCGGAGGGGCCCACTAGTGGGGGAGCCTGGCTGCAGAAGGCAGGCCAGGTGGGGGGGTAAAAGCTAGGCCGTGGCTGGTCTCAGGACAGCAAGCCTCTCGGGCCCTATAAACAGCAGGCGTGAAGTCTACGTGACCGACTGGCTGGCTAGAGTGGAGCCCTATGAATGCTAAGGTTATCCACGGCCCAGGGACAGGGCTGGCGGGACGGTCTCCCGGGGTAGCCGGGCTCTGCTGGCTTGTCCAGCACACGCTCCTCCCTGGACACAGCCGGATCCCTCGGCTGAATCAGTCCTCCCCAGCTCTGCACTAACCCTCCCGAACAACTCACCCCAGTCCAAGTTTAGATTCACTTTGGGGCCTCCAGTACCTGAAGTGGTCCATACTGACACCTCTCTGGGGCCTCCCACCCACACTCGGCTCCAATCCAGGGGGAGACAGAAAACCCCCAGATGTCACCTGAGCCTGAGGCGCTCTCCCTCGCCTCTCCAGCTTTACAGAGCACCGATTATTTCCGTAATTACTCACATGCTGACGTATCACTTCTATTTTGTTCCAAGCTTCTTCCCCCAACCATGCGACTGACAGGGGACAATTGCTGCCTTCCTGCCCACACCACTAGAATCAGAACAGAGAAGACGAGACACCCAACTTGTGTACTTTCCAAGTGCCAGGTTGGAGATTAGGCACAGCTGTGTCCCCTCTCTTAGTTCCTATCAAGCAGCATACGTGGCCCTTGCATAGTGGAAAGCAGGTGACCTCATTCTACCCCTCCCTCACAATCTGCATTATCTGACATGGTGTAAACTTACCTGAACTGTCCCAGCTAACCGAGCACAATGGGATTAAGCCCACATCGTTTGTTTCATCTGGGCTGCCGTCTGTTTTAAATAAGACTATGCGTACAAGAGCATTTTACAGATAAAGCGTGTTTTCATAATGTATTCACCTTTTCCTACATTTTTCCCACTTGATCCACCCAGGTAATATTATTCCTACAATACATTTGAGTTAACCATGGTCCTGGAGATTGCTGCCTTGCCCAAGGTAACACGGCTACATGGAGTCAGAAATATATCAAGTTTATTGAATATCAGCCTGATGTTTTATCAGTATTAGGAAGAAATATTTCTAAAATTAATTCCCAAAATAACACCTAACAACAGAATGAGGGATCTTACTACTCTATGTCATTAATACTCTTAAGATTTCATGGAAGATTTCTATTCCCAAATTCTCAGATAATTTTTACAATTTCTACAATGGCTCTTTTCTGAGATCTAGAGTAAAGAGGTCACACAAAGGTGAAACTATATACGAGACAGTCGTGTTCTTTCAGTAGCTTCAAATTCGATTTATTCCCAAACTGATGTGATTAATGCTAATTCCCTCTCTTTGTCTTCATGAACAGCATCTTGAAACTCTAAAAACATTCAAAGCATGGCCATCACTGTCTACTTAGCAAAAAGATTTTTTTTTTAAAGTGTGTGTGGTATGCAACTATTTCCCCTTGTTTTACAAAGAGACATCAATATAGTAACAAATGTGTAGACAGCATATTTGGCATGGTGTAAATCCAATAAATTATTCATTTCTAAGGTATAAAGGGTATATAATCTACATCCTAAAAAGCATAGGAGAATTTTATGCCTTTGTAGGAACAAACCACTACCAGACAAAGCAAGCTCCAAAGTGAGTAAAAGCACAGATCACACTTGCATCTAGACATATTCCGTGCAGGTATACTTTACATAACATATGGTAATTCTTATTTTCTCCACTCCTAAGATGTGTTGAGATTTTTTAGATGTTTTTGCAAAATATTCCAACACTTAACATTAAAACCAAGAACAAGTCTTTCAATACTAAGGACACAAGTATATTTCAGTTGCATCCTTTGAAGTTGAGAAGGGGGAAAAAATCAAAATACTCAAGACACAATGGTTCTCAAACTGTTCAGAGACTCTGAGCCAGTCAGCACAGCAAACTCACATATCAACATAGCATCATGCTACATTCCTTTCAACAAAGTTGTCATATCTTTGCAAAACTGAGTTTTCAGTGACTGCTGTGATAAAAAGTCCTCTGCAAAGAGCAGCATGGAATAGAAAATGAAGTTGGCAGTGTTCGATGCATACCAAAGTAGAGTAAGTCCCAAGCCCCCAAAAGATGCATACATCCCATTAAGTAACTTATTCCAGTTATTCAAGATTGAAATATACTGTTTCTTTCAATGGATACTATTTTTTTTCCAAGTGGCTACTATGTTGCTAGGGCATAAATATATTTTAAGTTGTTTGAACATTACTATCATTTAAAAAAACTATTAAAAAATAAATAAAATAAAATAACTATTATTTACTTTGGCCTAGGGTTGCTATTAAAAACAAACAAACAAACAAACAAACAAACACTATTGGAACTGTGAAAGGAGAAAGTTTGAAAAGCTCCAGGCTAAGTTCACATTGGTGTTTTAAGAACCTGACAAGAAAAGGAAAAAAAAAAGAAAAAAGGAAGATAAAAGTAAAATGAGATATTCCAAAGTGTTTCCTAATCAATGATAAATCCTTAAATTTCTCTTTAAGCAAAAATCTGAAAACAGGCTAGGGCAGAAATATAAACATTATTCTTAAAAAATATGCCAAGAGGGACCCTGGGTGGCTCAGCGGTTGCGTGTCTGCCTTCGGCCCAGGGCATGATCCCAGGGTCCCGGGATCGAGTCCCAAATCGGGATCCCCACAGGGAGCCTGCTTCTCCTTCTGCCTGTGTCTCTGCCTCTCTCTCTCTCTCTCTCTCTCTCTCTCCCTCATGAATAAATAAAATCTTAAAAAAAAAATCCAAGATATCACATTTACTTAAATATCTCTGGATACATATTATCGACTTCAGGGCAATTTCAACTATGGGCTATACAGTTTATTCAATAATTAAGGAAAGGCACTATTTTAATTCCTGAATCTGAATATTAAGAACATGTAGAGGGTGCTAGCTGTACTACTTCACTTTTGTGTTGCTTGAAAAATTTTTAAGGAGCTTCTTTAACACAAAAAAATGGTCATGATACATATAATTCTTCCCCTTATTCCCCAAAACTATAATAAGCACTATAAACAAGTTCAATTCATTATACCCACATTGTAACAGAAGTTGCTTTTGAAAAGAATGAGAAGATGGAATTTTCTTGCACTTAAATATTTTTTAGTCGACTGAAACTTTCTTATTAAGAACAAGTATCAATCATTCTTTTTTTTTTTTTTTAAGTATCAATCATTCTAATGCAATTAGGTAAAGGCACCTTGACAAAAGGCCTTCATGTTCTCCACTATTTAACGTAACCACATTAAATGGAAAATCTTAAAACAGCATTTTCTCTATGGTATTAAAAAAAAAAAAAAGAAACATGTGGGCAGGTTAGCTTTGTCTAAAAAAAACACGTAATGTACAATTATAAATGGAATAGCATTCTAAAGTATAAAAAGGATTTAAGGGCAGCCCAGGTGGCTCAGCGGTTAAGCGCCGCCTTCAGCCCAGGGCGTGATCCTGGAGTCCCAGGATCGAGTCCCATGTCGGGCTTCCCTGCATGGAGCCTGCTTCTCCCTCTGCCTGTGTCTCTACCTCTCTTCTCTCTCTCTCTCTCTCTCTGGTCTCTCATGAATAAACAAATAAAATCTTTTTTAAAAAAATAAATAAAAATAAAAAGGGTTTAATTAAAATTTAACACATTATTTGGATAACAGTAAGGTTAAAGTTAGACTTTTAGCTGTGTTTCTTAATATCTGATGTCTATAATTCAGAATAATTCACTAACAATCTACTAAAAACAAGTTACCTGTTAGCTATGGTGTGAAATACAGCTTTTGATAATAGTAAAATGACAGATTTGAGAGTTCAAGGTACAAACTCAGTGATATTTTTGTTTTGATTATACAGCAAAACCTTTACAGTTAAGTCAAAACACAGTCGTCTCAGATAGCAGAAAGCCAGGCCAGCTCACTGATCCGTAAGAAATCATACCACAGCCGTGTAGCTACCTGAAAGTAATCACTGAATTCAATTTCTGAACACGGTTATTTCCTCTCATCACCCTATTAGTGACTTAATACATTTACTTTAATGGGTCTGATCAACTCTCATAACATAGTTCCTAACAAATAGGATCCACCTTTTGTATCAAACCAATAAAGGTAATATATATTTTAAGAAACTGCGAACAGAGTTGATCAAATATAAATAAATATGCAAGAAGTTAAATACGTGTGTGCGCACAGGACTTTAATTTTGGAAACAGATACACACACCCTTTTAGCTATTCATTTAAGAAGCTACCCAATATTTTATGTCTATCATATCCACTGTTAAACTCTGGGCAAAACCCAGACACCTTTCCTTGTTATATATGAAAAATATTAAATGTATTATCCAGAAACCCCTGACCATATAGACAATTTACTTCCAATTTAGACCTCTTTGCTCTTCCTTCACTGACTTTCTCATAAACACTGACACTTAATGACAAATTATGAAAGTCATCATTTCCTCCTTTATGAAGCATATTGAAAACAAAAGGCATTAAAGTCACTTCATATTAGTTTAGCAATGCTATTTTATGCCATCATCATCACAACATACAAGATATTTCAGTATACCGTGAACAATTAACACAGTGATTTCACAACTACACTACTTACTCCAATTAACAAAATACTTCTTTATAAAAAGATCTGTTCAAAAAGGAGGTTACATTCTTCATTTAATACCATAAGGTTGTTAACAATGTCACAGTACGTTCATAGACAGAAAATTACTTACCTTAAATATCTGTATTCTCCAAAGGCATCACCCCACTGGGATTACGTAAGGTTCAGGCTTCCTGGACAACTCAATATTTTGGAGCTCCTGAACTTAGTATGCCCAAGACATAGCCAAACCCTTCCCCAAAGCCTCATAATTTTGCTAATCAAGGAGCCCTTACCATGGTCAAAAGACATCATGGGATCACCAGTGAACAAAGACACTAATGGGGAAGTAACTTTAAACACAGCTGCTCAAAAAATTCTCCTTCAGGGAACTTAGATTACAGGTAGCTAGGGTCAAATTTGGAGAGGTGGCTCCAGCATGAAATCCACAGGTGGATTTCTCCTCTGTGACAAAAAGCAAGAGGAGTAAGAGGCAGAGAGATACCCATGGAGTAGTTGTAGAGACCTCAACAGGAGTAACATTTATGTCAGCTGCCCTAATTTATTACCAAACAGGCCCTGACCTACAATACGGTATACACAGCAATTCCAGTCTGGCCTCTAGTTCTGAAGTAATGTAGCTAAGGTATCTTAGCAAGACATTAGCTGTGGCCTTCTCTCGTAGCTCTAAGATTTTAAGCCATAACTAGACAGGCCAGGTATATTCCTCTGTAATATGTGTTTCTGGAGCAGAGAGATTGAAGATTATCAATTATCGGGCCCTGTCAACATTCTAATTCTAATTAAATCGACTTGATTGTGGGGTGCACACATTATACACTTAATTCCTCAGGTAGTAAGAACAGGAATCCAGGGTTGAGAACCACTGACAAAAGGTCAGAGTTGGGCCTCTTCGATATGTAAGACTAAGGCTGGGAGCTGGCATTTTGGCATGCTTTTGGGGGCAGGGGGGATTCCCAATGTCTTCACTTGTCATCAAATGAAATGGTCACGGATACAGAAGCCAAGGATGCCAACGTTACTACTGCCAAAGCCTTACAGTGGCTTAAACAAACAAACAAACAAACAAACATGGTTCCCTATATCATCTGTGTGGCTAAACTACCTCAGTGAGAACAAAGGGAGTCCTTTTCAAAGGTAGAGACGTCCAGCTTATATTCAGCTCCCTATTACTTTCTGAATTGGGGCCGATGAAAGGAGTGCCCATGGCGGTAGGAGCTAAAGTGTATCCTTACTACGTCCAATGGAAATGGAGGAAACAGAAGAAAGGAGGAGGGTATGGAGAGTAGTGGAGAGGAAGTAATAGGGAATAATAAAAAGAAACAGGGGGGTGTTAACACTGGGCATGACAGAAACTACTCTCTTATTGTAAGTAAGGAGATGATTGATACATTTTGGAAGTACACGACCCTTGATGGTCAATTTTACACAGAGAACTTCCTGTTAAGTCTGGCCGGGAAGAGCCTGAGCGTGGTACCTCTTCCACAGAGAACAGAAAGCCTGGATCCTAGCTCCAGCTCTGCCAACAAATAGCTACATATAACTGGTTATCGGAAACTTGTCACTCTTCTCCACGCCAAAGCATATTCTCTGTCAACTGTTGTAAAAACCCAAAGTAAAGAGGCTGCTACCAGGAACATATTGATGAATATTTTCCAAGTGTCCTGGTCACAAGAGAAGATTCTCAAGCGGTCAAATTTTGCTGATCTCTACTACAGCTTCAAAAAACATGATAATTAATATTTGATTTTATAATGTATTATAATGTATTATGGTCAAAAGACATCATGGGCTTACCTTTGGGGGAAGGTCATAGGTGATGTTAAAAAAATTTTTTTTTAAACAATAACAACAACAACAAAAAAACCACCTCAATTCCTCCATTCTGTCTCCTACTGCACTTTTTATTGTTATTTATGAAAAATGTATGGCTAGATTTGATGTAAATTTAACCCAACGGCCTCATCATACAGATAAAGAAATTATTTAAGCAGGTTTGTACAGCTGTTTAATGGCAGGATGAAGCACTGAAGATGGCCAGCCCCACCTCCCTAATCTGAATGCCCTCATTCTTGAGGGATCTGATTCAAATATACAGTAAAACAGGCTATCAGAAGATAAGCCCAAGCAGTGAGGAAACAGACTTTTATGATGCTTGTTTGGCTACACGCAGGCTCAGGATGAGCATGAGGATGCCCCTCAGGATCAAGGGGCAACACAAGATGGAAAACAGTGTGACCCTATCTCCCAGATACATCTAAAGATCTACCTTCAGAAATTATGCCAGGCTGTGTTATTTCTAGAATGGCTGATGATTATAGATGTACCATTAAAGGTGAAACTGGGTATTTGAAAATTCTTTTGTGCCTGCCAATTTGGGGAATAAATGATGCTTTCACTGACCTGTCTACCTACTTTTAAACCGGTAGGAAGAAATAAAATATATTTAATTTGATAGGAATGCAGTCATAACCTACCAAGGATCATATCTGATTCTGAATTTCACTACGTAACCATTACTAAGCTGAGCTTGTTTCGTTAAGGAAAAATAGACGATAAACTTAATTTTTCTCAGATGCTTGGATGACATACTGTGAAGGTACACGGTAATACTGTAGGACGCGAAGCAAAAAGCGCTTTGTGAAGGAAGAAAAGATTCCCAATATATCAGGGAATTTCTAAATTCCAAAAAGATTAACTTTTTTTTTTTTAAACTATATCATGTCAGGATGTGTTCTGGAGAGAACACTTTTTCCAGTATTAAGGATTATAAGAAGAGGTTAGCAAAGATCGGGAAAACATTAGATTAAACAAGTCTAACAATCAGTGTTTCACATCGAAGTTTCTCAGAGCTTTGAATCTAACGTACACACCATGACTTTCTAGGACAGACAGCACTTTCCCCACCTCCAGATCATCCAGCCCCTTTGCCGAGGATCAGCTCAGGGCAACAGTGTTCCATGGAACATACATTGGAAAGAAAACACTCTCACTATATATATTCTTCCTACTTTCCTATTGGATCCGAAACAAAATCCTAAGAAACTTCTACCTTCTAGAAGAGGCATTTTTTTTTTCACATAAATGTAAATATTTGTAAGCCTTTTAGAAGAGGTCATCTATTCCAGCGATAAGATAACAGGACTCCAAATCTGTTGGAAGCCGGATCACTTACATATCCTCTTTCCAAAGTCCAGTGCAAATACCTCATCATCAGGACAAAAAATGGACCCGTCAAATTCCACGGAGATCAGATACTCTTGTTTCAGGTGCGGATACCTGTTCAATAGACAGAAGCTCTTCCCTTGCTGGTCTGGTAATACAGTTTTCTCCTCCTCTGGACCAGCCAGAATAAGAAGTAGATTTCTGCCATGTATAATTTTACTGTTTTCCTAACACCGAATCCCAAACAAAATTCTGTACCTGATTAACACAAAGGATCTTGAAAATAAGCAGCAGCAACCTGAAATGGGTTTGGTGGGAGAAAAACATGACACCGGAAACTAATCTGTTAAAGCTCAATTACACCTCAATTAAAAAAAAAAAAAAAAAAAATTCATGAAGGTCCTTAAAAAGTAACATTAGCTAAAATATTGAGAAATGGTTGTAGAATCTGGTGCTATTTTCATAGTGTTTATATGAATGGTATAAACGATCTTGGTAGACACCAGTGGCAATGGAAGGAGTCTTATACAAGTTCTTGAATCCTACAAATGGTAGAAGGATTACAAGGTCTCGCATGGATCAAGACTGGTCAGTCTTCTGAGAAGTGGGTAATAAGCCCGCCTACAGGTTCCACCTAAGGGTTCATTTTACAACTCTTCACCGGATGATGTAAACTGCAGGTACTTAGGATGGTTACTGTGGTCTCAGAGCTGGTCCTCTGACCAAACGAGATCAAAACGCTGACTTTATGCTACACCAGAGACAGCCTCTTCTGGAGAAGAGAACAGAAACTTCTTCGCAAGGCTGCAGGAGGTGGCAACATCTGGGGGGAGGGGGTTGATAAAGCTCCTTGCTAATGGACAGGTTGACAGTGAACACCATGACATCGATGTGGAACAGGATTTGAAAACATCTTAAACCGAGACCATTCACAGCTTCTTTTCTCCCCCTGGCTGTGATGTCATACAATTCTGAACAAATCCCCAGTGTTTCCCATCGTAAGGGGGCTTACATTCGGTAGCCCGGGAGTCCCACAGAAGTGGCTGGAACAGCCCGCCTACACCTTTATCTGATATGTTCTTCCCTCACCCACCTTTGGAGGAGTAAGGTTACTTACAGGGAAATTCAGATTCTCTGAAAGACATACATATTAGGTCACGCTGGTGAATAATGGCTGTTTACTAACAACCCTTAGAAACTGGCAAAGGGACAGAAGCTTAGTGCTACGCCCAAACTCACCCACCTTCATACACCTTCGTTGACAGAGACGTGAATAGCAACAGCGTGTTAATACATAAAGAACAAGTGAGGCAAAGGCAAAAGCAGTGTCACTCTGTCTGAGTGTAGGCAATGGTGCTTTGATTATACCCGTACAAACTCTTCAGTCCCTTTTAGTTATCCCCCAAACTCAGCTCGTAAGCCGTAGGTTTTTGCTGTAGAGAACTCAGGTGTGATGTAGCCGCTCCAATAACTCTTTTCACAGTACTGCATGTCAATACTGGAAATGGTTTCTAATCAATTTAAACTGAACACAATACTTTAGTAGAACAAGAAGTTTATTACTCCCACTCGGTAGTTCCTGGGGGCTTTGATGTTAAGTCATACATAATTCGAGAAATACCAGGAATCTTCTTAATCTCAGTGACCATCTTTAACACCACCTGTTATAAAACAAAGATCATAAATAGAAGGGCCAGGACCCACCCAGCACATGTCCAACAGACCAAAAGGCTTACATTGACAATTAAAATGTGATCTCTTTTTATTATTGTCTTCTATGGTATGGTCTCTAAATTTTACGTAGCGAACCTAATTTCCCTCTATAGCTTTGAGTTAACTCAGTACTACTCAAAGTGTAGTCTGCACACAGTTGCCAGTCTGCAAATTATGTTTGTTACTTGTCAAGTAACAAGTGTTTAGAAATATTTACAGCAACTTGACACTGCTCTGACACCCAAGCATGTCATTTTATGTAACAAAGCCAATGCTTCACATATTGTCTGTGGCTGAAACCTACAAGTCGGAGGCCAGGACAGTGGCACATGATGCACTGCAGTAACAACCACTACCAAGTGTACACCAGGAGAAGGCCTGGTCACTTGAATGACAGAGATTTGGCATATTTGAGCTTAAGGGAAAACAGATTCTAAGCCACACCCCCCCCAACTATAACCAGAACCCTGCAGTAGAGTACAGAGCAGTGGTCCACCTAATAAAGTCTCACTTTGATTTCCATTTACTATCATGCAAATGGTTGCTCTGGAACACTCCAGGGGAGAGAAAACGGGAGAGGGAGATGGTGATCAAAAATAGTTGGTAGTAGGCACAGCATTAAGCAATTCATGGGTGTCTAGCCATCATGGTATCAATCTCATCTGTATTTCTTTTTTTTTTTTTTTAAATGTTTAAATTTTTTTTTTAATTTATTTATGATAGTCACAGAGAGAGAGAGAGGCAGAGACACAGGCAGAGGGAGAAGCAGGCTCCATGCACTGGAAGCCCGACGTGGGATTCGATCCCGGGTCTCCAGGATCGCGCCCTGAGCCAAAGGCAGGCGCCAAACCGCTGCGCCACCCAGGGATCCCCTCATCTGTATTTCTAATGAGCTGTTCTTCACTACCAGGGTCTTCTCCTTTACTTGGAAAATACTATTTATAAAGGTAGAGGTTGACAAGATCACACAGAATTATAAATTAGAGGTGGTTACTCTCCACATAGTAATCAGACATCTGGAGGGGTATAATAAATGTAAGGTCTTTTCTACTACAGTACATTATTTAATCAATTATGTGGATATTTTAAAAAATAATAAAAGCCTAAGGGCACCCGGGTGGCTCAGTTGGTTGAGCGTCTGACTCTTGATTTCAGCTCAGGTCAAGATCTCAGGGTCGTGAGATAGAGCCCAGCCTCAAGCTGCCCCCCATCCTACTTTTCAAGCTCCGTGCTCAGCAAGAAGTCTGCTCCTCTCTCCCCTCCTTCCTTCTGATCCTCCCCCTGCACATATGCATGGCTCTCTCAAATAAATCTTTAAAAATATAAATAAAAGCCTCTCTTATAAACAGAAAACCAACTCCAGAAATAGCAATTTTGTCCTAGCCTGTTCCATTCACCGCATTATAAAAATGTATGAGATATTAAAAATGTACATGAGAAAAATATATAAATTACCTCTACAGGGATTTCATTGCCAGGTGTTGCAGGTATACCAGTCATGAAATCACTAGTAATAAAGGTTCGAATAACCACAGATCTCTGGCATGAAGGCTGCTTCTGAAGTGGATCCCGATCAAAATGCAATGGGGTCAAAATCACTGGCATCTGGCTAATTTTCCCAGCATAGCCTAGAAAAAGAAGTAAACAACTGGAAGAACCAATCACCACACCAAGGAAAAAGCACTCTAGCCCAGTTCCATTAAATCCTCCCAGACAATATCTAATCACATACATAAATGTATCAGTTAAGGTTGTTTCCATCCATGCATTGTTTCAACTACGCCCATATCTGTAATTAAACTCAATCACAAATACAAGTAATAGAATTTGATGACTGCAGTGATGTCACAGTGATGCAATAAAGTTCATTCTTGTTACTCAAGGTATGTCTATACTGAAAACACTGAATTAGCAAATAGTAAACCACTGTCCCTACAGGAAATAGATTCCTGCAAGCCCCTGGTCACAACATTTTTTTCAACCAGTCAATACATAACTTTGTTTTATGTATATTTCTGTTTAAAGATACATTATTTATTCTGGATTCGTTAACATTGAACTCATAGCCATCAGCACTAAAATTCATACACGAACGAACCTTATCTAACCCACATGTTTTCTCCATAAGGCAGATGACAGCCTTCCTGTGCTTAGAAACTCAGGCGGTACCCCCAGGACTATACCTGGGGGACATTTCAAACAGTAAAATCAGAAAAAAAAGCACAAATGCATAAAATATGGTCTGAATAGTCTACAGAAAGGACACCTGTTTATAGTAAGAGTGAACAAAGCGTATTACCTTGTAACCTCAGCTGGGAACAAATGGGAGTCAGGCAACTCAAATGTTTTTGCCCAAATGAACATATCCACAAATGACCAAAAAGGTGAAAAATTTTGTATGGCAGGAAAAACAATCCATAGAAATAAATAATAAAAATAAAAGCATCTAAAAAATCAGACTTACATCCTCCTAACTAGAAATCATAATACCACACTTCTAAATTCTAGGCAGAACTGCTGGGGATTTACCCCAAAGATACAGATGCAGTGAAACACTGGGACACCTGCACCCCGATGTTCACAGCAGCAATGTCCACAATAGCCAAACTGTGGAAGGAGCCTCGGTGTCCATCGAAAGATGAATGGATAAAGAAGATGTGGTCTATGTATACAATGGAATATTCCTCAGCCATTAGAAATGACAAATACCCACCATTTGCTTCGGCGTGGATGGAACTGGAGGGTATTATGCTGAGTGAAGTGAGTCAATCGGAGAAGGACAAACATTATATGGTCTCATTCATTTGGGGAATATAAAAAAATAGTGAAAGGGAATAAAGGGGAAAGGAGAGAAAATGAGTGGGAAATATCAGAGGGAGACAGAACATGAGAGACTCCTAACTCTGGGAAACGAACAAGGGGTGGTGGAAAGGGAGGTGGCCGGGGGATGGGGGTGACTGAGTGATGGGCACAGAGGGGGGCACTTGATGGGATGAGCACTGGGTGTTATGCTATATGTTGGCAAATTGAACTCCAATAAAATGAAATTTTAAAAAAATACTAATTAATTAATCAATTCTAGGCAGAGCATGTACTAATAAACAAAATGAGCAACTTACCAGACTCCCTGAGAATGTTATGGGCCTCAAAGTCAGCTTGGCGTAAAGTACTGAGCACCCCTGTTGTCAAGAAAGTGGGAGTAACATCTGTAGGAGGTTCTTTAACTGGTGGGCCAAATATATAGACAACTCTAGAAAAGGAGAAGGTGAAAATTATAGACAAATTACAGTTTAGTAGGAGAATCAAGGAACATAAGAGTATCATTCTTTACATTTATTCTGAGGCCCCTCTTTTACCCACTTAAAATCACCACATGCGTAGGATAGGATATAAGATTATATATATAGGGGTGCCTGAGTGGCTCAGTCAGGTAAGCATCTGACTTCAGCTCAGGTTATGCTCATTGGGGAGTTTGCTTGTCTTTGTCTTTTTTTTTTTTTTTTTTTTTTTTAATTTATGATAGTCACACAGAGAGAGAGAGAGGCAAAGACACAGGCAGAGGGAGAAGCAGGCTCCATGCACCGGGAGCCCGACGTGGGATTCGATCCCAGGTCTCCAGGATGGCGCCCTGGGCCAAAGGCAGGCGCCAAACCGCTGCGCCAGCCAGGGATCCCTGTCTTTGTCCTTCTCCCTCTGCCCCTACCCCTGCTCATACTCTTTCTCAAATAAGTTAAAAAAAAAAAAAGTATATACTTTTTTCTTTTTAAGAGAAAGAGCATGCACATGTGAAGGGGGAGGGGCAAAGATAGAGAACCTTAAGCAGGTTTCACGGTGAGCAAAAAGCCTGATGCAGGGCTCAATCTCACAACCCTGAGACCACGACCTGAACTGAAATCAAGAATCAGACACTTAACCGACTGACCCACCCAGGTGCCCCAGGATAGAAGATTACATAAGGGTCTATGTACCTTCCTCAAAGTATATTTATACTTAGTATAATTCTATTTCAGAATGTACAAAGATACATGGGATTATCACAATGGATAGGTATACCCCCCAAACTTCCTGTCCATCTAAAATCTATGGGTGAGAAACAGGGTCTTTGCAGATGTAATTGAATTAAAATAAGGTCATAACGGGGACGCCTGGGTGGCTCAGCGGTTGAGCATCTGCCTTTGGCTCAGGTTGTGATCCTGGGGTCCCAGGATCGAGTCCCACCATCAGGCTCCCTGTGGGGAGCCCGCTTCTCTCTCTGCCTGTGTCTCTGCCTCTCTAGGTCTCTCATGAATAAATAAATAACCTTTAAAAAAAAATAAGGTCATAATGGATCAGGGTAGGTGTTAATCTTTGAAGGTAATCTTCTAAAAAGAGGAAAATTTGGAAACAGACAGAGAGAGGGCCATGTGAAGATGGCAATAGAGACTGATTGGAACTAGACTGCCGCAAGCGAAAGATTACCAGTCAATGCCAGAAACTAGGAAGAGTCAAAGAAGGACCCAGAGCCTTATGCCACAGAGAGGAGCATGGCCCTGCTAAGACCCTGACTTCAAACTTCTAGCCTCTAGAACTGTGAGAAAGTAAATTTGTCTTCAGCCTCCTGGTTTGTAAGAATTTTTTATACTGCCCCTAAGAAATAAATACATAAACCTGGGGAAACATGGGGTTGAATAAATAGATTGCTTTAGACTAGAACTTCAGAAACTATATATGCTAATATGCACCAGAAACCTCCAAGATAAGGCTACAGTGCATTTCCCAAACTTTAAGAGTATCAGGTAATTACAACTCAAGAGGACTCTTACCACTGGTTAGGAGCCTCTGTTCCATAACATTCACCCCGAAAACAAGGGGCAGTCAGGATATAGACAGGAATGCATCCTAGCTCTCCCTACTGGGACCCAAGCCAGCACACATCTGTCCCCTCTCCCTAGCCCTATCTGTCCCAACCAAAGAAAATAAATCTCTCTTGGCAACATCCCTGGTGAAGTTTAATGTTTTTCATTTTTTTTAATTGTACTTGGAATGGAAACATGCAGAAGAAAACAGCATCAGATCAAAATCGCACTACTGCCAACTAATTCACTGCCTCCTCCCAAACATACTATAGAAAGTTTTTGTCTCGTGTAAAGAGCCACACTTCTACTAAGCAATACAGTCCCTAAAGTTCGTAAATGATTCTTCGAGGAAAAGGCAACTAGGAAAAAAGAATGCCATGAACTTGCCTTTTGCCTTATTTCTTACACATAAGAATGTTCATAGAATGTACAGGAGTGAGTGTAGGCTTTCACATTATATAGAACAGTAAAACTGGCGCACTCCTTCTTTATACAAAGATTTCACAATGCAAATTAGGAAAAAATTTGGCAAAAATAGAAAAAAGTGTTTTTAATTGTTTAAATTCCAATTCCTAAAACAGACCCTGGCAAAGAAATCTAAAATTCACCAACAATCTTAAAGGCTTGCTAGATTCTTTTTTTTTTTTTTTTTTTTGGTGACTGTTAAACTTTTATACTGGGGGATGGGATGTTTGTAAAAGAAGGGAGGAACAAACAAGCAAAAAAGAAAACAGGCAGAGAAGCCAGCATATAAAAGGGCAGAGAGAAAGTTTAAATTAGGGTGAGGGACATGTGGCAAAAGAAAGAAATAGATGAAACTGTAACAATATTGTGAAATGAAAAACAGAAGCAGTTGAGTCAAACTTAGGGAAAGGTTATTTTCTGTATGACCTAAAAAGTTTATTTAGACATTAAGCATTCTAGAAGATAGATTATGAACCATTCATATTTAACCAAGGCAATTATCTCCATTCAAAATAGGCAATTACAAATTTACCATTATTTATTAATAATCCGCTCTTTTCAGTGTACTGAAGGTGCTTCTGTATTTGCAGGCCTTAGATTCATCGCAATAATAAACCTTTTAGCGAGCATGTTCTCACCAGTAAAAAACTGGCTTCCCTTTGCTTCCTTGTTTCAAAGGAGACACCAGCAGGCAGTTCTAGAACTATGCACACCCTGCTAGGTGAACACCAATAGGTAGGTTCCTAATTTCTGCAGCAAACTTGAGTAAACTGAAACCTCAAGTCACTCTTTTTGGTTAATTGCTTATTACTCATAAAGAAAACACAAAACAAAACAGAGTACACAATGGTGAAACTACAACATCTAATCTGAAATCTGATATGAGATTTTTTTTAACTCTCTATGGGACAAAGCAATGGAGTATTACACCAAGATCATAAATCAGCTGTTGCTATAACCAACATTAGAAATTAACATGCAAAGAAAAACTGGATCTGAAAAAACTAAATTCAAAATAAATTCTACATGTAGTTATTTTAATGATATCTGGCATATGCCTATTTCTTTTAATTTCATCTGAAATTATTATTAAATTAAACCAAGTCTCTATGGGAAAGTCTCTATAACCATACATATTCCTTCCAGCAGAACTCCTGGGAGAAATCCTGGAAGAAAACACACTGCCATAAAACCAACAGGTAGCATAAGCTCCTAACCTGGAAGACAGATTTTAAGAGTGCCTTTAATATTCTATACTTAATAAAAAAATAAAAAAAAAATCCTTCCTATTTTTCATTTAAACAACAAAAAGTTTTTTAATAAGCAGACGATTACACAGTGATGAAGGTACAAAACACAAGGTATTATTAAGTATCTGCTCAATTGTTACCTATGTGCATAACGTGTATCTATACTTTTGAGTCCTTTGGTCTCTCAAAAGAGAAAAGATCTTAAAAAATGCATCCTTCTATTTCACTTTACACCTTGTCCTCTGCAGAACATACCTGTTAATGTTGTGACACATGCGAGGTATAAGTCTAGCCAGGAAAATAAGAGATTCCCAGTCAGGCTCATCTTTACTGGAGATTCCACACACGTAACTGTAGGAACGACAGTCACCCTGAAAATAAAAATACAATCAATTTTTAATGGTTTTAAGTAAGCCAAAGATGGATTGGAAAATATTTCATGCATGATAACACCATTAACAATAATTTTTTTGTTTTTTTAAAACAAAAACATGTTTGAATAAAAGCATATAACAAATATTTCTCTCATGATATAAACCCTAAATTAAAATCCCATATTAAATTCAGTTAAAACATTTAGAAAAGTGTCGTGGTAATTTTAAAACTTTATTCAACACATGCCAGGGGCCCGCTGGGATCTCATTCCAAATATATGCCCATGTTTTATCTCAACATAATAAAGGCCAGTAGAAAAACCCACAGCTAACATCATGCTCAATGGTGAAAAACTGAGAGCTTTTCCTCTAAGAGCAGGAACAAGACAAGGATGTCCACTTTTATTCAACATAGTACTAGAAGCCCTGACCACAGCAATCGGAGAAGAAAAAAAGTAAGAGGTATCAATACTGGTAAAGAAGAGGTTAAGCTGGGATCCCTGGGTGGCGCAGCGGTTTAGTGCCTGCCTTTGGCCCAGGGCGCGATCCTGGAGACCAGGGATCAAATCCCACATCGGGCTCCTGGTGCATGGAGCCTGCTTCTCCCTCTGCCTGTCTCTCTCTCTCTATGACTATCATAAATAAATAAAAATTAAAAAAAAATAAACTCAACACCAATATTTAAAAAAAAAAAAAAAAAGAAGAGGTTAAGCTGTCACTATTTGAAGACAACACAATGCCATACATAGGAAATCCTAAGGACTCCACCAAAAAAACGACTAAAAGCAATAAATGAATTCAGTAAAATTTCAGGATACAAAATTAGTACTCAGAAATCAGCATTTCTATACACTTACAATGAAATAGGAGAAAGAGAAATTAAGAATATCACTTACAATTGTACCAAAAAGGATTTAATACCTAGGGATAAACTTAACCAAAGAAGTGAAAGATCTATAACTCTGAGAACTCTAAAACGCTGATGCAAGAAATTGAAGGTGACACAAACAAATGGATACTCGATGCTTATGGATTGGAGGAATTACTATTAAAATGTCCATACTAACCAAAGGAAACTACACATTCAATGCAATCCTTTTCAAAATATCAACAGCATTTTTCACAGAACTAGAAGAAATAATACTAAAATCTGGATGGGACCACAAAAGACCCCAGATAGCCACAGCAATCTTGAGAAAGAAGAACAAAGCTAAGGTATTACAATTCCAGATATCAGTATATACTACAAGGCTATAGTAATCAAAACAGTACGATACTGGCACAAAAACAGACACATAAATCAGCAGAAAAGAAGAGAGAGGCCAGAAGTAAACCCACACTTATATGATTAATTAATCTATGACAAGAAGGCAAAAATATACATTGGGGAAAAGACAGTCTTCAAGAAATGGTACTAGAAAAACCAGACAGCTGCATGTAA
Source organism: Canis lupus baileyi (assembly GCF_048164855.1). Lineage (NCBI taxonomy): Eukaryota > Metazoa > Chordata > Mammalia > Carnivora > Canidae > Canis > Canis lupus. The sequence goes on from NC_132859.1 coordinate 2,936,237, forward strand.
AAGAATAAAACTGGACCACTTTCTAACACCATTCACAAAAATAAACTCAAATGGATTAAAGATCTAAATGTGAGATGTGAAGCCACAGAAATCCTAGAAGAGAGCACAGGCAGTAATTTCTCTGGTATTGGTCATAGTAAACTTTCTTCTAGGTATGTCTGAGGCAAGGGAAAACAAAAGTGAAAATAAACTATTGAAATAAGTTTCTGCACAGTGAAGGCAACCTCAACAAAACCAAAAGGCAAACTACTGAATGACAGCAGATATTTGCGAATGATATATCCAAAAAGGGGTTAATATTCAAAATACGTAAAGAATTCACACAACACACACACACAATTCAATTACTAAAAAAATTGATTTTTCAAAAAAAAAATTGATTTTTCAAAGACAACCTACAGATGGCCAAAAAACTCATGAAAAGATGTTTGACATCACTCATCATCAGAGAAATGCAAATCAAAACCACAATGCGATATCCTCTAACACCTGTCAGAAAAGCTAATATAAAAAAAAAAAAAAAGAAATAAGTGTTGTTAAGAATGTAAAGAAAAAGGAATCTTTGTGTACTGCTGGTGGGAATGTAAATTGTTGCAGCCACTGTGGAAAATTTTCTCAAAAAATTAAAAATAGAAATGCCATATGATCCAATAATTCTACTAAAAGTTATTTACCCAAAGAAAATGAAAACATTAATTCAAAAAGATATATGTACCTCTAGGTTTACTGCAGCATTATTTACAATAACCAAGATATGGAAGAAACTTAACTTCCATCAATAGATGGAGAAGGAAGATGTGGTATGTACACATGTACACACGAATTGTGCGTACACACAGACACAGAATATAGTCATAAAAAAGGATGAGATTTTTGCCATTTGCAAAACATGCATAGACCTAGAAGATTTTCTTTTTGTGGATAGACCTAGAGGATATTATACTAAGTGAAATAAGTCTGAGAAAGACAAATACCATATGATTTCACTCACATATGAAATCTAAAAGCCAAATATTGACAGCTTTATCAGACTTATGAATACAGGAATAAGCCGATGATTGCCAGAGGAAAGGGGGGTGGGGTGGGAGGATGGGCAAAGTGGGCAAAGAGGAACGCAAGATAAAAGCTTCCAGTTAGAAAATGTTCAAAGTCACAGGAATAAAAACCACAACATAGGGAAAATAGTCAATGATTCATTATTATAATAGGGATATATAGTGACAGATGGTGCCTGCACTTGTGGTAATAAGCACAGTATAACAATATAGAGAAGCTGAATCACTATGTTGTAACCCCTGAAAATAACATAACATTGTGTGTCAACTACACACACATACAGACACACAAACTATTAAAATGAGAAAAGTTCTGCCCAGGTTTATTAGGTCGATAAAGTATTCTTAAGTCAGAGATAAAAATACTCTCATAAACATTTACTATCAATTTCTTTTAAAATGAACTAAGAAAATTAATTTAAAAATAAATGAGGGGCACCTGGGTGGCTCAGTGGTTGAGCATCTGCCTTTGGCCCAGGGCGTGACCCCGGGGTCCTGGGATCAAGTCCTGTATCAAGTTCCCCACAGGGAGCCTGCTTCTCCCCTCTGTCTGTGTCTCTGATTGTGTCTCTCATGAATAAATAAAATCTTTAAAATAAATAAATCAATAAATCATAATATTTTTACCCTCTTTTCCTCTGTCCTTTTTTCTTTTTTCTTTTTTTTTTTTTAAGATTTGTTTGAGAGAGAGAACACATAGCTGGAGGGACAGAGGGAGACAGTTTCATCAAGTAGATTCTGTGCTGAATGCAGCGCCCAACACAAGGCTATGTCTCATAACCCTGAGATCAGGACCTGAGCTGAAACCAACAGTCAGATGCTTAACCAACTATGCCACCCAGGGGCCCCTCCTTTACCCTTTTTAATCCAAGTAACTCGCTTAATGAAAAAAAAAATAGTTAAACTAAAATAAGCAATTTTTAAAATTCATCAGCTAATTACCTACCAGCCACTATACCGAGCATATGAGAATTCAGACTACATGAATGCTAATTTGATAGTATCTATCAAAGTTTAAAATGATGCTCTTTAATTCAGGACAGGATCTTATAGAAGCATGAATAACTGCTTAAAAAATTAAGGTATTACTTGCTGAAATGCCTATAATAATGAAAAACTGAAACAGTTTAAATATCCATTGGTAGGGAGGCATATGATTAAATTACGGTATAGCCATACGCAGAATACACACTGTAGGTTAATAAGAATAATAATCTACTTGTAATGGCATGCAAAGATAAGAAGTTCGCGATGTCAAGTTAAAAGGACAAAGATGACAATGGGCATCTATTAATGTTTCTGGAAAGACCTACAACACAACTGGAGAATAGGCAAAGGTAAAATTACTCTAAATGTACTGAATTTTTATTTATTTACTATTTTTGACACATATGGCTTATTTTGGTATTTAGGAAATAAACTACATTGTTATACTAACCACGAATTATCATTTTTTTTCTGGGCTTGCAAGAGTCTCACCCTCAATAGCATAAGAGACTAGAATAAAGTAAGACATCTAACAACAGAAGAAACTTATTTTGATGAAAAAAGTAGTAGAACCTGAATAAGCCTCATTCTTTAAAAAGTCATTCATCTAACAAACCACCTCCAACATCTATTCATCTAACGTTATCTAGAATGCCTATTTAAAAAGAGGAGTGGGGAACTAATTCAATTCAACTTCTTGCCTAGCAGGAGTTAGTACACAGAGTTGGAAGTTCTCTGTAAGTTCTTCGGACTGGAAAAACTTTCACAAATTAAGTAACTTATCTGCTCTTCTATTTTTATAGTAGGGCAATACCCGCCTGTAAGTAACAGCATCAATCTCAAAATGAACTGCATATGATGAGATAACCAAACACCACGGAAAGAAAGTGATTTCTACAATTCCAGAGAAGGTTATTACTACTTTAATAGTGATTTTAAAAGAATATACATAGCTTTCATATATGGCCTTTACAAATAAAGAGGAAGAGGGAAAATGTTCAAAATAACTGCAACTATCATTTCTATGAACTAGAATACTTTACAGGTAACAATGAATTTCTATTGTCTCATTTACAGACAGAGCTATATGGATTCAGGAGAAGGAAGAATTTAAACTGGTGACTCAACTTCATGTGTTTAAAAAAAAGAGTATATTTACCAAGTTTCAGATGAGTAATCTCTAAAACAGAGTTAATTTCTTGCCACAAATAAGGCAAGCCCAATAACTGGCATTCATACCATTTTACACTGAATTATTGACACCTTTTCTAGTTTACACTTAACTAAAAATCCTAACAGAAAAGAAACTTCCCTACCCTCCAAGCTTTTCCCCAGAAAATCACCTGAGAAGCATATAAAGAACTTCATTTATAAATAACATTTTAAAAGTGAAAACCGTATTATCTTCACACGCTCTTACAATTAGAAAGAATGAACAATAAATATAAAAATGCTAGTTGTACATGATCACAGCTCAGACACACATGTTGAAGACGCAGAAAGGAACACACAAGCTGAGAGCAAGACCTAAATAGTGTAACATGTTCATCCGGGGCCACCTTCTTGTAGGTAACAACCACTTCTAAAGTCACAGTACATTTTTAGACAAAGAAGCCTGCCCTTCAAGGCAGAAGCAAGCAAGCCAACCCTAGAGCAAACCACTGTTTGAATTTTTACTTTTGATTAGAGATGACAGATGTTCCCAAACTTACAAAAATCTCAGCCTGAATGTTTAGTTCCTATAACCTAATTCGCTCCATAAAACATTCTAAAATAAATAAATAAATAAATAAATAAATAAATAAATAAATAAATAAGACACTCTACAAAACACTGCCTTTTTACATTTCTAAGTTTGGTATATATACTTTCATATTTCAATATCAGTGGAAAGAGTAAAGTGCGAAAAGCTATGTCACAGATCAATGAACTCACACAACTCACCTGCACCCCCACAGTTTTAATTGGCAGCAGGAAGGCATTCAATGAATGCAAACTTGTAATTTGCATCAGCTTCTCCTGATCCTCTTCAGTGGTACAAGCTTTGACTCTTTGTAACAGTGTATGCGGCTGAGAAAACCAGACAGACATTAATTTCTTAAGGTTTCAAGAAATAAGGTATTCTTTTGGTACCCATGACTGTCTTACATAGCTACACTTCCAGGCTTCCAGCAATGGATCCTATTAGACATTCCTCTTTGACTTGTGCGTGCTACTCAGTACACATCAGAATTTCACTCCGGAGGGCCAGGGCAATGAGAAGGGAAGTTCAATCCCTACTTCAGGGATTAAATTGTTACCAGTAGGGACACACCTCAAAAAGTCAAAAGAGTTAAATCTTTTCCTTATAATAAAACTTTTTACCATAAAGTCACCTTCATCTAAAATTAATAGATCTCTACCCACTTTTTTTTTTTTTTTTTTTGGTCTATTTGCCTGGTATGCTCTTCCACTCTTCCTTTCACTCCTTCTATCCTTAGGTAAACAGACTAGAATTAGATTTTACTTTTCAATCTAGTTTGGCAATCTATGTTATAACTAGCCACGTGAGTCCTTTTAAATAACTGTGTGTTAATAATATGGTTGGATTTCATCCTACCATTTTATTCAGCAATTTCTATTTGTCCCAGTTTTTAGGTTTCTTTCTCTTCTCTTACTTCTCTTACATTCTTCTAAATTATTTTTCCCAGCTCATTTATCTCCCTTCTACTGGTTTTGAGGTTAAACCCTGTATTTTTCTTCTTTTAGCAGTTCCCCTTAAGTGTTAACATGGATACTTAACAAAAGAGAATCAATCTCTCTCTACTAGCAAACAGTACAAGCATTTTTGAATGCTTTACCTCCAATTACTTGTGGCTTGTATGCTTTTTTAGCTGTATATTGTTATAATATCTTTATAAACTAGAGATTATTTTTATTATATAGCCCATGTTGGTTTCAGGTTGAGAACTACTGCCTTTAGGTCCTCAGGTACTGGACTACTGGTAGTAAATGGTTTATCTAAAAATGTCTTCATTTGCCCTAGTTCTTAGGAGACAGTTCATTTGTTCACTATTCACAATTATTTTTTCATGGCACTTTGAAATATTCTTGCTTTTACTGTGCTTTCAGTATGACAGTCTTTCCTTCAAAGGGTAATCAATCTTTCCTCTGCAGTTGCTTTGTCTTCGGCAGTCTGCAGCTTTGCTAGGTATGCCTACTAGGTATCAATTTTTTTACCATTAGCCTAAATGAGATGGGTTACATTTCCTGAATCTGAGGCATGGTATCTTTCATCCTGTGGAAGAATTCAAACAGGTTTGTCTATTATCTCCTCCTAGGCATATGTTAAAGTTGACCTTTTCATTCTGTTTTAACCTCTCTTGTAATTATCTTCTCTTTAAAGCTTTGTTCTGATCTCTGGATAATTTATCATCAGTCTTTTAGTTCATTACTTGTTTCTTTAGTTGTTTTTAATTTCAGTTATTTTCATTCCCGGAACTTAATTTTTTTCAAAGCTGCCCAAGTCATCTGGGTAGTTTTTTTACCATATACGTTATTCTTTTTTTTTCTTTTTTCATATACCTTATTCTTATTATCAATTGCTTCTTTTAATCCTACATACTTTATACTAATTCCAGTATCTGAAGTGTTTGAGGGTCTTGTCCTGTCGGTTTTTTCGACTAGTTCTCATTCATGTTACCTTATTTCAACATGTATTTTGCAACTTAAGTTCATATATATTCACTGGAACCCTATGTGTGGAGATTTTTAAGGCCTTAAGACACTCTGGAAAGAATTTACATTGCTAACCCTGACACCTGGAGGCACTACCAACCAAGGTCCATTTTAAATTCTTAGCTTTAAGTTTTTCAGACCACAAAGATTATGAATTTAGGCACCAAATCTATAGAAGGACTGGGAGACTAACACTCATCATCCTCAGTTTAGTTTGGAGTTAAAACGTTTTCAAAAAAAAAAAAAAAGTTTTCCCTTATTTTCTTGTGCTACATATAATTATTTTTTTTTACATATAAAATATTTTTAAGTTTTTTTAAATCCAACATGAGGTTCAAACTCATAACCCAAGACCAAGAGTTACATGCTCTACTAACTGAGCCAGCCAGGCACCTCTAAAATATTTTTAAACACCCTTTCAGGGGGATCCCTGGGTGGCTCAGCGGTTTGGCGCCTGCCTTCGGCCCAGGGCGTAATCCTGGAGTCGCGGGATTGAGTCCCACATCGGGCTCCCTGCATGGAGCCTGCTTCTCCCTCTGCCTGTGTCTCCACCTCTCTCCCTATGTGTCTATCATGAATAAATAAATAAATCTTTAAAAAAAATTAAAAAAAAAACACCCTTTCATATCTAGCATTTTTTAGGGATTCCAGGTATCTTATCTGTTGTAAGGCTGAAAAGGGAAGTCTGGATTTACAAGTCTCTGTAGAATATTTTCTTTATAGTCATTTAACATGTTATATTACTCTGAATTTTCAAAAAATGAAACTAATAAATTCATTGTAAATACTAGAATACTACAATTATCTATTCAATTCCTTATATTGATGAGCTGTGTTTATTTAAAGCTCCTCTAATATACAAATTCAATGCAAATTATTACCTTCTTAACACTTGCAGAAAAATCAGCTACTATTTTCAAAATATTGTTGGTTTCAGGAAAGTCCTTACAAATATAAGGTTCTTCAGCACATATTACTCTGATTGCCAGGCCAGGACCTAAAGAGAATAGTAACAATGGTACTTAATATAAGTTTTATATCTAATACAAAAATATCACTGTTTCCAATATAAAATCCTTCCAAAAATTAAACTCCATTTGCCACTGTAAGTTTTTTCCAGTTTTACTGACATACAACTGACATACAACCATTTTACGTTTTCTTTTTTTTGGGGGGGAGGGTTATTTATCTATGGGAGGGAGCACATGGGCAGGGGGGAGGGGTGGAGGGAGGGAAGAGAGAACTCCCTGCTGAGCATGGAGACCAACTAGGGGGCTGATCCCAGGATCCCAAGACTACAACCCAAGCTGAAACCAAGAGTCAGAGACCCAACCAACTGAGCCCCACTACTTTAAAGTTTTTTTTAAGTGTTTAATTTCAAATGTAACCATTAGTTTTCCCATCCAACAGATCTTTTTTTTTTTTTTTAAGATTTTATTTATTTATTCATGATAGACATAGAGAGAGAGAGAAACAGGCAGAGACACAGGGAGAGGGAGAAGCAGGCTCTGTGCAGGGAGCACGATGCAGATCTCGATCCCGGGTCTCCAGGACCACACCCTGGACCAAAGGCAGGCGCTAAACCGCTGAGCCACCCAGGGATCCCCTAACAGATCATTTTTTAAAATGCTTTCTCTCTTGGGGATCCCTGGGTGGTGCAGCGGTTTAGCGCCTGCCTTTGGTCCAGGGTGTGGTCCTGGAGACCCGGGATCGAATCCCACGTCGGGCTCCCGGTGCATGGAGCCTGCTTCTCCCTCTGCCTATGTCTCTGCCTCTCTCTCTCTCTCTCTGTGACTATCATAAATAAATAAAAAATTAAAAAAAAAAAAAAGATTCGTGAAAAAAGTTTAAAAAAAATAAAATAAAATAAAATGCTTTCTCTCTACATCAATGATTTCCATTTTTTATAGTCCATGTATGAAATGTCACAAAATTCTCCAATAAATATTAATTCACAATATAGGTGCTCATTTTTTTAAACTTATCAAAGCAATTTTTAAATATATAGAAAAATAAAGAGAACAACGTAATGAACCACCTTATTATTCACCACCTGGGTTCAACTACCAATCTAATTTTAGGAAGAAGAATCTGCTGTTCAAAAAAAAAAGGACAACAAACTGTTTAATTCCAAAAATGTGAACTGGTATTTCTATTTCACCAACTTCTTAGAAGGATGAATACAAAATGACATGGATCTATTAAAAAAAAAATTATTCTGCTTCTTTACTATAACAGAAAGGGCATCCCAGGAGACAGCTGATTATAGACAAAACCTTAGCCATGTTCCATTAACTCCCCAGTTCTATTCTTCATCTGTAGAATAAACAGCTTAAAAGGTAAATAGTATGCCTAATCTTTTTAAAAGCAACTAAATATTTTTTACCAAAGAAATCTTTAATAAAAAATCCTATACATAAAATAGGCTTTTAAAAGACAAGTGAATCTAGTGAAATGATGACCAAGGACACAGGACCACTTGGGCTCTCTCCGTTACATTCACACACGATTCTTTGCCAACACAATGTTTAGATAGAACACCTTAAATTCCCAAATTTGAAGTTTACTGATACAAACAGTGCTAACTACTACATGAGCTATATACCTCTGTCCCGCTGCTTACAGGACCAACATGGTATTCACGAGTACAAGCTCTGAGGAGAGATTATCAAGGCTAGAATTCCAGCTCCAAACCTAATCTGCATTAACTTTTGGCAAATTGGGCTCCATCCCCAAAATTTCCTCATCTATAAATAGATGGTAGTTTTATCGAGGATCAAATAAGACAGTATGTGTAAAATAATTAGCAGAAAGCCTAGCACATCTTAGTACTTAAGAAATGTTAACTTTTACTATGTTGTTGAATTTAATTAGACCATTCTCTCAACTCGTCACATAATGACTATTATAAAGAGCCAGAAAATGAGGTCTAAGACTTACCAAACTCAAGAAATTATAATGAAAACAATGTTACGACTCTCAGTCTTAACTTTAAAGAAATACTATCTCTAGTTATCTTTCTACATGATTGCAGCAAATGACTACTTAAACTGAATATTTTTTATTTGTTCATGAATTACTTACATATAGCACTATGAAAAAAAAGTTAATTCATCCATTCAGACAAGACAACCATTGGATTAGGATTTCAGAGAACCACATTTTAACCTGGACTTCCATGGAAGCCATCACGGTATAGTAGAAAGAACATATAAATCACAGTTCTAACACTAAGAATTGTGTGACAATGTGGGGCACCTAGGTGACTCAGCTTGTTAAGTGTCTGCCTCTTAATTTCAGCTCAGGTCATATCCTAACCCCACTCTGGGCTGCCAAACTGGGCATGCAGCCTGCTTGATTCTCTCCCTCTGCTTCTCTCCCTGCTGGCAAGCACATGCTTGCTCTCTGTCTAAAATAAGAAGTAAATTAAGACTTGTAAAAAACTGTGTGGCAAATGTTACTAAAATACCCCATGCCTTGGTTTTCTTATCTGATGGCAACATCATAGCCCAGACTCACTGGGGTGGTGTAAATACAATGGAAAATGATTATGTAAAAAAATGAAGTATACACAATAGATACTAAGAAGACTTTTGTACCCTACCTACACCTTTTTCTAAAGTTATATATTCCCTGAGATAAAAAGTTATTTCAAAATTGTCTGAATTGATTTTTCTTCAACATGAAGGTTTAATGACAAATCAAGCAATCAGTTCTATTTATTTACTTATTTATTTATTTTTACCTGGAAATGGATGCCTGGAAACTAACTCTTCTGGAAGTCCAAGTTCTCTGCCTAAAATTCTTACTTCATCCTTATGAAAATCTTTCAGAGGTTCTATTACTTTTCCCTACAGAGGGAAAAAGCCAATTAATACAAATTAGAAATGGAAAGGACATGGAAAATAAAGAGTAACAAATTATAGGCCTTTCCTGCTGTCTCTCACCTTAAATTTAAAAAAAACATTTTTTAAAATTTCATATTTTAAAGTATTTTCTTCCATGTGTTCATAAGAAATTAGATGAATATTTTACTGATCTTCATACTTCTCTTTAAAACACATTTTAAATATAAACCTTTCAAATATAAATAAATCAGAGGAGCCGCCCTACCCACCATCTCCGATCTAACTCTCATTAGAATACAAGGCATCAGAAAATATACTAGTGTCTCAAAATTAAAGCTCTCCAAATAACACCATTAAGCGAAAAGACGACCTACTCCTATCTGATAAAGAACCTATAGAGTGTATAAAGAACACTTACAATTCGGTAATAAAAAGATAAACCAATTAAAAATGTGCAAAAGATCTGGCATTTTTCCTAAGAAGATATACAAATGGCCAATAAGCATATGAAAAGATGCTCAACATCATTAGTTATTAAGAAAATGCAAATCAAAACCACAATGAGATGCCACTATACAGATAGTAGCCATTTTAATGGGTGTGAATCACAAAAAAATAATAATAATAAAAGAAAGAAATAGTGAGAAAATAACAATTGTTGGTGAAGTGTGGACAAATTGGAACATTGCTGGTAGATTATAATATGATGTAACTATTATGGAAACATTAGGTTCCTTTTAAAAATTAAAAATAGAACTACCAAGGAGTGCTGGTCTGACTTAGTAGAGCACGCAACTCTTGATCTTGGGGTTGTAAATTCACGCCTCATGTTGACTGTAGAGATTACTCAAAAATAAAATCTTAAAAAAAAAAAAACCTACCATTTGATCTGGCAATACCACTTCTTGTATATAACCAAAAAAACTGAAAACAGGGTCTCCAAAACATATCTATCAACTCACGTTTGTAGCACCACAATTCACAATAGCCAAAAAGTAGAAGCAACCCAAATGTCCATTGACAGATAAGTGGATAAACAATGTGTATATACATACAACTAAATATTAGCCTTAAAAAGGAAGAAAATCCTGTCACGTGTTACAACACGGATGAACCTTGAGGATTTATGCTAAATGAGATAAGCCAGTCACAAAAAGACAAATGCTGTATGACTTCGCTTATACAGAGTATCTAAAGTAGCCAAATCCACGGAGACAGACAGTAGAATGGTGATTACTAAGAGCTGGAAAGAAGGAGAACAAAGCAGCTGCTGTTCAAGGGGTATAAAGGTTCAGTTTTACAAGATGAAAAACTTGAGGAGATCTGTCTCACAACAATGTAAATACGCTTATCATTACTGAACTGTACATTTAAAAATGATTCAGGGAGGGTGGGAGAGAGAAAGATTTTATGGCAAAGTTCTTATAAGCTTTTACCTCTTCTCTCAACTTTCTGATAAGCTCTGTGTCATTGTGATGGGTTTTGATGAGTTCAGCTTTGCCACTTGCAACAAGGGATGCGCTTTCAATTAAATCAGGCCGTAAAGTACCTTGGGCAAGGAAAACTTCCTCTGGTTTCAGGTTCATTTCTCCAATTACTTCATTGGCAATCTATAATCGAGAGGAGTAAAAGTCTTTTAAGAGATGAATCTTTAAAAAAGATAGCAAAGTCTTTTTTATGCTTTTTGCAAGATTTCTCAGAATCCTTTTGCAATACTGACCAAGAGATAAAATCTACACCAACTCCCAAAATAAATTCTTTTAAGAACATATGCTTTAAAAATATTCATAAAGATAGGCAAATATTCAAAAGCCTGATAACTAACCATTGAAATACCCAAAGAACTAAAGTCTTATATCAACTGAAATTGCTATTCTTAAGTAGTTACAATAAGAGCCTACCAAGTATACATGTTTTTTAAAACATAAAACCGTTTCTACCAGTTAGTGTCATAGTAACATACACCAAAATTCTTAACCAAAAAACAATAAAAATTAGTCAGCAAATTTATTTGATATAAAGACAAGGAAAAATAAATATTAAAATTCACATCAAAAACAGTACACATTGTAGATATTAGGAAGATACCTTAACAAAAGTATCCCCAATAATTTTTCTTTTCTCTTCAGGACTTGTTGTCATATTTAGTGTTTTGCTAATTCTTTTTCGTGGAGTTCTATCTTCATCTGATATTGGTAAAGTTGTTGTTCCATTGTAGAAAGAATGAGCTGCATTTATCACTGAGGAAGAAAGAGAAGCATGTTTTATTTTATTATTTTTAAAGATTTAATTTATTTATTCATGAGAGACAGAGAAAGAGGCACAGACACAAGCAGAGGGAGAAGCAGGCACCATTCATGGAGCCTGACTTGGGACTCGACCCCGGGTCTCCAGGATCACACCCCGGGCTGAAGGCGACGCCAAACAACTGAACCATCAGGGCTACCCCAAGATGCATGTTTTAAAACTAGAAGATTTTTAAAAAACATAAATAATGGGTCAAACTACAGAAAGAAAACCTGGGTGGATCTTTCGATCACCCTTACCCTCCCTACATATTACAGAACTACTAATAAATCATGATTAACAGAGTCCAGACATAGGTATACTCATTACTTTTTGGTGGTTTGTTTGTTTGTTTATTTGTTTGTTCGTTTTTGAGAATCCTGTGGCATTTAGTAATCTAAGGCCATGACATCATACACTATGCTGGTTGCTTTCCCTGGATTCAGTGCCCTACCAGAGCACCAAGCAAAAGCCAAAGGAACAAACAAGCACAGCCCCAAGGGAACTGAAAGCAGTGGTTCGTATACAAGAATCAAGGTCCTCAGAACCGTCCATTGAATTAACCAGTCTCTTAAAAACTGATGTTTATCAACACATATTTAGCAATTGCTGGCTATCCTTTTATTTTTAAAGAGCAAAGTACTTTAAATATAAGATCTCTATTTGGTAGTAAGGCTGAACAACTAGTGAATTTCACTGAAATACAGCTGGCTACTTCACTGAGAAATACCAGTAAATTGGGGATTATTAAAATATCTTATTTGCATCTTTAACAACGTATGACTATGTAAAGACACTACAAGGACCCATTACAGGATTTTTTCCAAAATCCTAGTGAAGGCTAGTGAGGGATCCTGAAACTTAAGGGTCAAGGGTCATTTACTTATCAGAGAAAATCCGTATTATCTTCTTTCCACCTTCCAACATTTTGTAAGACCATCAGACTACTATCACCTCCTCTATTCCTTGTTCTTGTGGCATTACACTTGTTTTACACCTGTAATGTTATTTTAGTGACGTTTCAAAAAAGAAAGAGACTCATCTTCACTTTATGATTAACTCCAAGCGTTCATTTTATATTTAACCTTCTGGCATCAATTCTAATTCAATAATATGTATGGTTTGTATCATTAGGGTATGGACTTGATTTCAATATATTATTGATCACACTTTGTTTTTAAAAAGTATGAAAGACAGGGGCACCTGGGTGGCTTAGTGGGTTAAGCATCTGATTCTTGATTTTGGCTCAGATCAGAACCTCAGGGTTCTAAAATCAAGCCCCCACACTGGGCTCCATACTCAGTAGGGAGTCTGCTTCTCTCCCTCTTCCTCTGACCCTCCCCTGGCTTACCGGCTCATGTATGCTCTAAAATAAATAAATGAACTTAAAAAAATATATAAAAGCTACAAATATAAATACAGTTAAAACCTAAGTAGTTTACTAGTGGACTTAAAAAAAAAAAGTGATTATACTCAACAAATTAGGCAGAGAAGGAGCACATCTCAACATAAGGTAGGCCATATATGGGATGCCCAGGTGGATCAGTGGTTGAGTGACTGCCTTTGGCTCAGGGCGTGATACTGGATCCTATGAACAAGTCCCACATGGGGCTCCCCACAGGGAACCTGCCTCTCCCTCTCCCTGTGCCTCTCTGCCTCTCTCTCTCTGTCTCTCATGAATAAATAAGTAAAATATTAAAAAAAAAAAAAAAAGAAAGAAAGAAAGAAAGACCACATACAATAAGCCCGCAGGTTATAACTTACTCAATGGTGAAAAGGTAAAAGCTTTCCCTCTAAGACAAGGAACAAGACAAGAGTGCCCACTCTCACTATTCCTCCTATTCAACATAAATATTGAAGTCCCAGCTAGAACAATCAGGCAAGAAAAAGAAATAAAAGCTATCAGAATTGGAAAGGAAAAAATTAAATTGTATTTGCAGATAACATAATTTAATAGAAAACCGTAAAACCATAAAACTCAACCAAAAACTGTTAGGTCTGATCCGTGAATTCAGTAAAGTTATAGGATACAAAATTAACATATAAAAATCAGTAGTGTGTCTATACACCAATAACAAATTTTCCAAAATTAGAAATATAGAAATCAATCCCATTTACAACAGTACCAAAAGTAATAATACTTAGAAATAAAATCAAGAAAGTGTAAGATGTCTACTATGAAAGCTACAAGTGATTGATGCAAGAAATCAAAGACAACATAAATAAATGGATGGATATCCATGTTCATGGACAGGAAAAATACTGTTTAAATGTCAATACTACCAAAAGCCATTTATAGAGTCAACATAATCACTATACCAAGGGATAGAAAAAAACACTCCCAAAATGTATATATAACCACAAAAGACCTGGGAAAGGACAACAAAGCAGGAAGCATCGCAGTTCTGGATTTCTAGCTATACTGTAAAACTATCACCAAACGGTATGGTACTGGCATGAAAACATACAAACAAATGGAAGAGAATCAAGAGCCCAGAATAAACCCAAGCATATATAGTCAACTAATATTTGACAGGGAGCCAAGAATACTCAATAGAGAAAAGACAGTCTCTTCAATAGATCATGGTGGAATAACTGGATATGCAATGTAAAAGAATAAACTGGACCCATATCTTCTACTACTCAGAAAAGTTAACTCAAAATAGATTAAAAACCTAAACATAAGACTTGAAACCATGAAACCCCTGGAAGAAAATATAGGAATAATGTTCCTTGACATGGGTCTTGGTAATGAGTTTTTAGAGGACACCTAAAGTATGAACAAAAATGAACAAGTGAGGCTACATCAATCTAAAGAACTTCTGCAGGGGTGCCTACGTTGCTCAGTAGCCTAAGCATCTGCCTTCGACTCAGGTCATGATCTCAGAGTCCTGGAACTGAGCCCTGGATCAGGCTCCCTGCTCAGTGGGGAGTCTGCTTCTCCCTCTGCCCCTCCTCCTTTGCTCATGCTTTCTCTCTCTCAAAATCTTTAATAGTAAAATAATTTCTGAACAGCAAAAGAAAAGATTAAAAAAAAAGAATCTACAGAATGGGGAAAAATATCTGTAAGCCATATTTCTGATAAAGGTTTAATATCCAAAGTATATACAGAATTTATAAAATTCAACAGGAAAAACACAAATTACTCAATCAAAAAATGGACAGAGGACCTGAACAGACATTTCTCAAAAGAAGATATACAAAAGGACAATAGGTACCTAGAAAGATGCTCAATATCACTACTTATTAGGGAAATGCAAATTAAAACCACAATGAGATATCACCTCATACCTGTTAGAATGGCCATGATCAAGATAAGAGATAATAAAAGCTGGGATCCCTGGGTGGCGCAGCGATTTGGCGCCTGCCTTTGGCCCAGGGCGCGATCCTCGAGACCCGGGATCAAATCCCACATTGGGCTCCTGGTGCATGGAGCCTGCTTCTCCCTCTGCCTATGTCTCTGCCTCTCTCTCTCTGTATGACTATCATAAGTAAATAAAATTAAAAAAAAAATAAAAAAAGGTCACGTCTCAGTGTTGTGAGATAGAGTCCCATGTTGGGCTCCATGCTCAACGTGGAGTCTGCTTAGAATTCTCTCTCCCCCTCTCCCTCTGCCTGCCCCCAGCCACTCACAATCTCTCTCTAAAAATAAAATGAAATCCTTCTTAAGACAAAGGATCCTCAAAAAATTATAAATAAAAATAACATGTGATCCAGTAATTCCACTTCTGGAGATATACCCAAAGGAAATGAAAACACTCAGATATCTGCACTCCCATACTCATAGCAGCATTATTTGCAATAGCTAAGATATGGAAACCACTTAAGTACATCAATACATGAATAAAGATGTGGTGTACATATGTGTGTGTGTGTGTGTGTGTGTGTGTGTGTGTGCGCGTGCACACATACTATGGAAAATTATTCATCCATAAAAAAAACAAGGAAACCCTACCATTTGTGACAACATACATGGACCTTAAAGGCAATATGCTAAGTAAAATAAGACAAATATGGTATGATCTCACTTATAATATTTAGAACCTAAAAAATTAAAAAAAAAGAACCTAAAAAATTTAAAAATAAATTAATTAATTTTAAAAAAAAAGAACCTAAAAAATGAAACTCATAGAAAAAGAAATCAGACTTGTTATCAGAGGTGGGGGATGTGGAGAAGGGGAATTGGAAGAAGGTGGTTAAAAAGTATAAACTTCCAGTTACAAGATAAATAAGTAAAAACGCTACATTAAACATGACGATTACAGGTAATACTGCTGGTTGATATACAGAAGAGTTGAAAGTAAACCCTAAGAGTTCACATAATAATTTTTTTTCCAAAAAAAAAATAAAATAAAAATAATAATTTTTTTTCCTTTTTATTGTCCCTGTATGAGAATATGGAAGTTAACTCAGACATTTGTGACAATTCTTTCAAAATATATGTAAAAATCAAATCATCATACTGTAGCCTTAAACTTATACAGTAATGTATATCAATTATTCCTCAATAAAACTAGAAAAAAAAGTGACCATAAACTCTTCACTCCTCTGTATAAGTCTTTCAGTTTATAAAATAATCTGTACATCCATACTTATTGTAGGAAGACTTAGAAATTCTCATGCATAAATAATATTATGGATCGGAAAAGAAAATTCAAAAAGAGAATGAGTAGAAGAGAATAGGATGGTAGATGGAATTCTACTGATATGCATATAACATTGGGACTTATCAACAGGGGATCCCCCGGTGGCTCAGCGGTTTAGGGCCTGCCTTCGGCCCAGGGCCTGATCCTGGAGACCAGGGATCCAGTCCCACGTCAGGCTCCCTGCATGGAGCCTGCTTCTCCCTCTGCCTGTATGTCTCTGCCTCTCTCTCTCTCTCTCTCTCTCTCTCTCTCTCTCTGTCTCTCAGGAATAAATAAATAAAATCTTAAAAAAAAAAAAAAAAGAGTTATCAACAGTTTTAAAATTTATCCTGGGACCCCTCATGAACCAGATAATTATAATGTAAAAGTAAAAAACATGCAGAGGGAGAGAGAACCTCAAGCAGACTCCCCACTGGGTGGAACAGGAGGCAGGGCTTGATCCTATGTCCCTGAGATCCTGACCTGAGCCAAAAATCATAAATTGGACACTCAAATGACTAGAGCATCCAGGCGCCCTAGAAACCTGTACATGGTTAAGGCGACGAGCTCACTCAAGGGATTCATGAATACCTTTGACCTGAATTCCAAGCTTTTTGAGGGCCTCTTCTACAGACTGGCTTTCTCGTTTTCTCATAAAGCCATTATCAATGTGCACAGCAATGACCTGATCTTGGCTCAAAGCACGATTCAGCAAAGCTGTACAGACTGTTGAGTCTACTCCACCACTGAGTAAAACCTACAAGATGAAATTAAAAGAAAAATCAAGCTGAGTACAATAAGCAAGAAAATAAAATAAAAACTATCTTCTTAAACCTTTACCATTAAAAAGTTTTTACCAAAAGGATACACAGTAACTGAAAAAGCACCTCGAAACAGTGCAACTCACACAACGGCCCATCAGCCAGTCAACAGTGAAGGGCTATGGCGACAAAGTCAGCTCTAACAATGACATAAATTTGTAGACTTTCAGATGTAAATTCCTTACCAAAACCTTTGATGTGCCTACTCTCTCTTTGACCTCTTGAATGCACTCCAGTTCTCTGTTCTGCACGGTGAAGGTCCCACTGCACCCAGCTATATCGTAGAGGAAATTCTTCAGTATTACTTTCCCATTTTCTGTAAGGCCAACTTCAGGGTGGAACTGTGCTCCATATAATTTTTTAGATTCATTTGCTATACCTTTATAGAGAAAATAATCACAAATTAAAATTTTTTTCATGTTTGAAGACTCAACTAAGTACCCACAGTAATTCCTCACAATTTCCTCTATAAATGTGAAAATGGATACAAATTAGTGCATTTTTACAGGAAAAAAGACACACAAAACAAACTGCAAGGCCACATTTTTTCTTTAAAAGTCCTTATATAGCAATTAATGAACTACACAGGACAGTGAATTAAGTCCTACAGAGATTATTTCCTAGTACTTTCACTTCTCCACCCAGATTACTCTATTTAACACAATGATAACTCAATTTTGGCTCTCAATCCCACATGGCTTTCTCATGCAATATGCAGCTATCAATTTTATGTATTAGAAGAACCTCATATATTAGGCCTGTCAGAATATGCTAAGTATCCCTTTCTTAGATACTATCAACCACAAATGTAACTTTGTGGATTTGACTAATGTGTTTCTGACAAATTATTATCTAAGCAACAGATGTTAGGCCAGATGTTTACTTGTGCATGCGTTACCCCTGTTTATGGCTCTGAGATACCAAGAAAAGTTACAGCTAGTTAAGTAATTAAATCAGGCCTAGCAGGCTCCCAAACTCATAGTCATTCTACTATACTAAAGAACCTCACATTTTCTTTCCTTGGATTCTAGGACACCACTCTCTGGGTTCATTGTCTGATCCTTCTTAATCTTTGTTGGTTCCTCCTCATCTTATCCATCTCTACACATGAAAGTTACCCAATACTCAGCCCTTAAGTCTCTTCTCCATACATTGAGATCTAAACTCTCATGACTTTACATTGTATCCATATGATAGTATACCCCCAACTTTATACCTCTAGCCCAGTTTTCTACTCTACAGTCTAGACTTAGACAACTGCCTACTCATACCTTTATTTCTATGTTTAATAAGGCATCTTGAATTTTTTTTAAGATTTTAATGTATTTGAGATGGAGAAAGAGGGAGAGAGAAAGAATGAACAGGAGGGAGGGGTAGGGGGAGAGGGAGAAGCAGGCTCTCCACTGAGCAGGAATCCCAATACTGGGCTCAATTCTAGGACCCTGGGATCATGACCTGAGCCGAAGGCAGACACTTAACCATCTGAGCCACCCAGGCACCCAGCATCTTGAGTTGTATACAGACTTGCATAACTGCATTCTTTCCCATCAGGTGAACAGAAACTTCAACTTTCTGGATGCGTGGACCAAAAAATACGGGAGTTAAAACTCAACTATACTCCTTTTCCCCCAACTCCACATGCAATCCAACAGCAACTCCTTTGTCTCTCCTTTCAAAAATATATCAGAATCCAATCTCATCTAAGAAGATTAAAATCCTATCAAATGTCTTTTCCACCCACAATGGTTAAGAAACTAGAAATCAATTACAAAAACAAAACTGGAAAATCCATAAATACGTGGAGATTAAAAAACATGCTGTTGACAAATGAATGGGTCAAAGGAAAAAGGAAAAGAAAAAATCTGAGACAAATAAAAATGGAAACAACAACCAAAGATAATGTGATGTAGCAAAAGCAATTCTAAGAGAGAAGTTTATGGCAATTAATAATTACATCAAGAAAAAAACAAAGCTCTCAAACAGACTCCACCAAAAACTGTTACAACAAAAAACATATTTCAGCAACACTGTGACATAGAAAAATCCATGTATCAAAGTCAGTTATGTTTCTGTAAATTAAAAAACTATCAGAGAAATTAAGAAAATGTTCCCATTCACAATAGCGTCAAAAAGAATAAAATATTTAGGAACAAACTTAACCAAAGAGGTGAAAGATCTATATACTGAAAATGAAGAAACTGAAGAAGGCACAAATAAATGAATAACCTATATAGATTAGAAGAAAACTTGAAATATCTATTCTATCCAAAGCAATCTACAGATTCAATTCAATCTCTATCAAAATTCCAATGGCTGTTCATAGACAGAAAAAAAGGAATTCTAAAGTTTGTATCAAACCACAAAAGAGCCAAAGCAATCTTGAGGGAAAAAAACAAAACAAAGCACAAGGTATCAGAGGTCCTGATTTCAAACTACATTACAAAGCGATAGTAATCAAAACAGTACAGTATTGGACTAATACGCACAAACCAAAGAACAGAATCAAGAGCCCAGAATAAACTCATGTATATATGACCAATTTACAACAAAGGAGCCTAGAACATACAGTGAGGAAAGGGTAGTCTCTTCAAAAATGGTGCTCAGAAAACCAGCCAGCCACAAACAAAAGAATGAAACAGAATCCCTACCTTATACCATATACAAAAATCAACTCAAAACAGATTAAAGACTTGAATGTAAAACCTGAAATCACAAAACTCCTAGAAGAAATCACAGGGAAAAAAGCCCCCTGACACCTGTCTTGGCAATGATTTTTTGGATTTGACATCAAAAGCAAAGGCAACAAAAGCAAAAAATAAGTGAGATTATATCAAACTAAAAAGCTTCTGTACAGTAAAGGAAACCATCAACAACAACAACAAATACCACTGACTGCCCAATTTAAAAATGGGCAAAAGACTTGAAGAGATATTTTTCAAAAGACCTACAAATGGCCAAAAGGTACATAAAAATGCTCAATATCGCTAATCATCAGGGAAATGCAAATCTAATTCACAATGATGATGTCCTCTCACACCTATTAGGATGTCCACTATGAAAAAGCCAAGATAATTGCTGGCAAAGAGGCAGAGAAAAGGAACTCCTTGTAAACTGCTGGTGGGAATATAAAAGTCACGATGGAAAACAGTATGGAGGGATCCCTGGGTGGCGCAGCGGTTTGGCGCCTGCCTTTGGCCCAGGGCGCGATCCTGGAGACCCGGGATCGAATCCCACGTCAGGCTCCCGGTGCATGGAGCCTGCTTCTCCCTCTGCCTCTCTCTCTCTCTCTCTGTCTCTCTCTGTGTGACTATCATAAATAAATACATAAAAAAAAATTAAAAAAAAAAAAAAAAAAAAAGGAAAACAGTATGGAGGCTCCACAAAAAATTAAAACTAGAATTACTGTATGATCCAGAAATCCCACGTCTAGATACACATTCAAAGAACAGGAAACCATTATCTCAAAGAGATGTCTGTATGTTCACTGCAGCATTACTCACAACAGACGGGACATGGGAAACAAGTGTCTATCAAGGGATCAAGGAAAAATACATAGGTTGTAACACAAACATAATATACACACACAAAGTGGAATACTATTCAGCTTTTAAAAAGAAGGAACTCCTGTCATTTGCAGCAACAGAGGTGAATCTGGAGGACATAAAGCTAAGTGAAATAAGCCAAAGACAAATACTGCATAGTATCACTTATATGTAGAATCAATCAATCAATAAACAGTTGAAATCAGAAATAGAGAATGGAAAAGTGATCGCAAGGGCCTGGTGGGGGGAAATAGGGAGAGGTTGGTAAAAAGGGTACAAACTTTCAATTGTAAGACAAATAAAGTCTGAAGATCCAATTAATAGTATCATGACTATAATTGATAGCAAATTTAATTACCCAATACTGTGTTAAGAGAACTTAAATATTCTCACACACAAAAAAAGGCAAATATGTGAGGTGATGGATTTGTCAGTTAACTCCTTTTATTATGTATACCTATATCAAATCAGCACACTGCATACTTTAAATATCTTACAATGTTGTCCATCCTAAAAGAGCTAAAAAAATTAAATTTAAAAATATGTTGAGAGGGGAAAAAAACCCATCAACTTAAAATTCTGTACCCTGAGAAATTATCATCCAAAAGTAAAGAAAAATAAAGACTCTCTCAGACAAGTACTGAGGTTGTTTGTTGCCAGCCAACTTGCCTTGTAAGAAATGATAAAAATTTCATTAGAGAGAGGGAAAATGATAAAGGTCAGAAACTTTAGTGTACATAAAAAAAAGAGTATCAGAGAAGGAATAAA
Source organism: Canis lupus baileyi (assembly GCF_048164855.1). Taxonomy (NCBI): domain Eukaryota; kingdom Metazoa; phylum Chordata; class Mammalia; order Carnivora; family Canidae; genus Canis; species Canis lupus. The sequence goes on from NC_132859.1 coordinate 2,957,886, forward strand.
TGAAGGTAAAATAAAAACTTTTTTCTTCATAATTGAGCTGATAACCCTCTCTTCAAAATAATAACAGCAACAATGTATTCAATTACATATGGTTACATACACGTGTACATAGGCATGCTGGTGTATAAGTGAAATGGATGACAGAAATGGGAGGGAAAAATTAGGTTTATCTAGATTTATCAAGTTAACACTATACAACTTCACGGGTAATGTATTTGAAAATGGGGGATCCCTGGGTGGCGCAGCGGTTTGGCGCCTGCCTTTGGCTCAGGGCGCGATCCTGGAGACCCGGGATCAAATCCCACATCGGGCTCCCGGTGCATGGAGCCTGCTTCTCCCTCTGCCTCTGTCTCTGCGCCTCTCTCTCTCTCTCTGTGACTATCATAAATAAATAAATAAATAAATAAATAAATAAATAAATAAATAAATAAATAAAAATTGAAAATGAATGTGAATTCGTTGTAAATGTATATTGCAAAATGTAGGACAACTTTCTCTAAGAGAAGTATAACCGACGTGCTGAGAGAAAACTGAATCTCATAAAATGTTCAATTGAAACCACAAAAGGTAGAAGAATGGAAGACAATAGAAACAAAGAACAAGAGCAACAAATACAGAAGTAACTGATATGATAAATATTAATCCAACTTTATCAAGATGGATTATCAAGTTATCAATAATTATTTTGAATGTCAATGGTCTAAATGCACCAATTCAAAGAAAGATTGTCAAGAAACAAAACCTAATTATATACTACCTACAAGAAATCTACTTTGAAGACACACAGAGGGGGGCACCTGGGTGGCCCAGTTGGTTAAGCGTCTGTCTTCAGTTCCGGTCATGATCCCAGGGTCCTGGGACAGAGCCCCTCATCGGGCTCCCTGCTTAGTGGGGAGCCTGCTTCTTCCTCTCCTTTTGCCCCTCCCCTTGTTCATGGTTTCTCCCCTGCTCTATCAGATAAATAAAATCATTTTTAAAAAATAATGAAGATACATACAGATTAAAAGTAAATAGATGAATGGTTCCACTTATATGTAGAATCTAAAAAAAAAAAAAAAAATACAAACAGACTCAAAAATACAAAGGGAAGAGGGTGGAGGGTGGGCAAAATGGGTGAAAGGAAGTGACAGGTACAAGCTTCCAGTTGTGGAATCGCAGGGATGAAAGGTATAGAATACAACCAATGTTACTGTAATAGCTTTGTATGATGAGAGACGGTAGCTACACTTGTAGCTGGCACATCGCAATACATAGAGTTGCTGACCAGAGTTGTTAGATCACTATGTTGTACACCTGAAACTAATATAACATTCTGTGACAACTATACTTCAATTTAAAAAAGGGGTGGGGGCGGGATGGAGAAAGGTACATCATGCTAACGCTAATAAAAGATAGCAGAAGAGCTATATTAATGTCAGCCAGAGTAGGCCTGGGCCAAGGAAAGTTATCAGGAATAAAGAGGGGGCACACATGATGATAAAGAGGTCAACTCTCAAGGATGACAGTAATCTGTAATGTATATATGCACATAACAACAGATCATCAACATACATGAGGCAAAAAGTGATAGAATAGGTGAATCCGCTGTTATAATTGAAGATTTCAACATCCCTCTATCAGAAATGGACAGACCCAACAAGCAGAACATCAGTAAGGACACAACGATACCATCAATCAACTGGGATGTAATGGACATCTATAGATTACTTCATCCAACAGAACATACATTGTTCTCAGGCTCACTTGGAACACTCACCAAGGCAGACCACATTTTGAGACATAAAACACAGCTTAATAAATTTAAAAGAACAGAACTCATACAATGTCTGTTCTCAGACTACAATGGAATTAAACCAGATATCACATTAACCAAAAGACAGATGGAAAATCTCAAAACACTTGGAGACTAAAGACTTCTAAGTAACAATGATGAAAGAAGAAATCTTAAGAGAAATGAAGCATTATTTTGAACTAAACAAAAGTGAAATGAACCAACGTTCTAAAATTTGGAGGATGCAAGGTGCAATATTATAACTTTTAAGAAACCTCTATTTGGTCTTCATTACAGTTCCTGGCTCACAGATCCCAAAACCTTTGGAATTTTCTAAGAGATGAGAGCTTTTGAAAAGCACCTAAGGATGGGGGCTGGCTGCCAAGACAATCATGTGATTAGAGGCTTGGAACTTTCACGGAAGCTCCACGCCACTTCCTCGTTCTCTGCCCTTCTATACATCTCTTCCATCCGGTTGTTCCCAAATTATACCCTTCTTTTTGTGTGTGTGTATTTTTTTTTATTAGAGTTCAATTTGCCAACATATAGTATAACACCCAGTGCTCATCCCGTCAAGTGCCCCCCTCAGTGCCCGTCACCCAGTCACCCCCACTCCCCGCCCACCTCCCCTTCCACTACCCCTTGTTCTTTTCCCAGTTAGGAGTCTCTCATGTTCTGTCTCCTTCTCTGATATTTCCCACTCATTTTTTCTCCTTTCCCCTTTAATCCCCTTCACTATTTTTTATATTCCCCGAACTAATGAAACTATATAATGTTTGTCCTCCGATTGACTTACTTCACTCAGCATAATACCTTCCAGTTCTATCCACATTGAAGCAGCAAATGCTGGGTATTCGTCGTTTCTAATGGCTGAGGAATATTCCATTGAAATTACACTCTTCTATAAGAAACCAATGACCTAGTGGTAAAATGTTTCTGAGTTCTGTGAGCCACTCTAGAGAATTAACTGAACTGAGGAAGAGATCATGGGAATCTCTGATTTACAGCCAGTCAGTCGGAATACACATAACCTGGACCTCCGACTTATATCTGAAATCCAAGGAGGGGGGTCACTGGAACCTCCAATCTATAGTTGGTCAGTAAGAGGCACAGTGATAACCTGGGCTTGCAACTGGTGTCTGAAGTATGTGTGGGTAGGGAAGGGGGTGGTGGTCTTGTGGGATGCAGCCCTCAACCCCAGAAATCTGGTGCTATGTACACTCTGGGTACATAATATCAGAATTGAGCTGAATTGAGATGCCCTCTCAAGCGCAGCCCAGGTGGCTCAGTGGTTTAGCGCCGCCTTCAGCCCAGGGTGTGAACCTGGAGACCGGGGATCGAGTCCCATGTCGGGCTCCCAGCATGGAGCCTGCTTCTCCCTCCGCCTGTGTCTCTGCCCCTCTCTCTGTCTCTCTTATGAATAAATAAAATCTAAAAAAAAAAAAGAAAGAAAGAAAGAGAGAGAGAGAGAGAGATGCCCTCTCAAATACCATACTGGTGTGTAAGAATTGCTTGTTGGTGTTGGAAACCCTCCTCAACTCTCCCACACACTGGAAATTGGTCTCAGAACACCAACAGACAACAAAAATAGTGCCTAGAGGAAAATTTCCAGCACTGAATGCATATATTAAAAGATTTACTCAATCACCTAAACTTCCACCTTATGAAATAAATAAAGAGGGACAAATTACATCCAAAGTAATCAAAACAAATAAAAATTAAAGAGAAATCAATGAAACTGAAAACAGGAATTCAACAACAAAAATAAAAAAAAATCAAAAGCTATTTCTTTGATAAGATCAGGCGAAATTGGTAAGCTTCTAGCCAGGCTAACTAAGAAAAAGAGAGAGGACACAAATTACTAATATCAGAAATGAGAAAGGAAACATCACTACAGGTCCCAGGGACTTTAACATAATAAAGGAATATTATGAATAACTATGTCCACAAATTTTATAACACAGATGAAATGGACCAATTCTTTGAAAGACACAACTTACCAAAACTCACACAAGAAATAGGTAATTTCAATAGGCCTCCACCGATTTTTAAAATTATATGATCTGATTTGATAGATGCAGAAAAAGCATCTGAAAAAATCCAACACTCATTCATGATAAAAACTCTCCGTAAACTAGGAATATAGGGGGAAACTCCCTCAACTTGATAAAGAATATCTTCTAAAAACCTACAGCTAAAATCATATAACAGAAATTCAAAACTTTCCCACTCAGATCAGGAACAAGGCAAGGATGTTCCCTCTCCCCACTGTTTTTCAACACTATATAAAAAGTCCTAGGGATCCCTGGGTGGCTCAGCGGTTTGGCACCTGCCTTTGGCTCAGGGTGTGATCCTGGAGTCCCAGGATCGAGACCCATATCGGGCTCCCTACATGGAGCCTGCTTCTCCCTCTACCTGTATCTCTCATGAATAAATAAAATCTTAAAAAAAAAAAAAAAAAAAAGTCCTAACTACTGCAATAAGAAAAGGAAATAAAAGGCATACAGGTTGAGAAAGAAGAAATAAAACTCTCTTTGTTCTCAGATGACATCATCATCTATACAGAAATCTGAAAAAAAAAATCAACAGAAAAATTCTAGGAACTAGTGAGTAATTATAGCAGAGTTGTAGGATGTAAGGTTAATTTACAGAAGTTCATTGCTTTCCTATATAATAGCAATGAACAAGTGGAATATGAAATTAAAACCGATTATCAGCCAAATAAATGAAATATTAAGGTATAAATCTAAGAAAATACATACAAGCTCCATATGGGAAACCAAGCTCTCTTGACTACTTCCACCTCTAGAACCTTATTCCTTATTCCTTTGCTCCTGATTGCTGCAATAGGTTCCTAGCTGACCTCCCTACTTCTACATTTGACCCTTTCTCTTTTCACTTCACTGTAACCAAGGTAATCCTGAAATTAGACCATGAGTAAAGCCAACAGTTTCATAGTGGTCTGTGTTCTGGCCACCCTGACAAACTCTCCAACCTCATCTTCTACCAATCTTCCTCTATGTTTACCAGCTCCAACCATGTAGTCTTTCTTGCTGTTCCTCAAACATGGTCCCATCCTAGACTTGTACTGCTATCTCCTCTTCCTCCAAATGTCCAGAAGGGTTAATAGCACTTACTTCATGTCCATTTTACAGGAATACCCTGCCCAAAATATCCTAAATAAAGAGTAACAACCTTAATCACACATATTCTGCAAAACTCTACAGTTCCTGTATTGTTTTCAATGTACTTAAACACTGTCTGACACTTGACATATTCTGTATTTGTTTGTGTATTAGCTGTCCCATCCCTACTCCCACCTAAAATGAAAAACAGATTTTTGTCCACTTTTCATTACTTTACCCTTGGCACCTGGAACTGTCACTGGCACAAAGTAGGCACTCAAACATTTGTTAAGTGAATAAAAATACATAATCCATCTACCACCGTTTATCTTTTATATTAAATAAAAACATTTTGATATGAAAACCATTCTGGATCATTCCTATTCTAATATTAATTGCAGGCAGATTACTCAATTCAGTTTATCCATGACAAATCTTTTTTTACCATGCATTGTTTAAAAAAGAACTTTATTGGTAAATCCACTTTGTTTCTTTAACTGACTTCCAGGATTATTGGTAATTATTTACATAATAACTATTCAAATAAGAAGGGTAAAAAGTCACAACTGCCAGAAAATCAATTCCTCTTCCTCAAAAAGAAGAGAATAAAAATGGCTTTAAAGTACAGATTAGGGAGCAGCCCCGGTGGCCAAGCAGTTTAACACCTGCCTTCAGCCCAAGGTGTGATCCTGGAGACCCGGGATCGAGTCCCACGTTGGGCTCCCTGCATGGAGCCTGCTTCTCCCTCTGCCTGTGTCTCTGCCTCTCTCTCTGTCTGTGTCTCTCATGAATAAATAAATAAAATCTTTAAATAAATAAATAAATAAATAAATAAATAAATAAATAAATAAATAAATAAAGTAAGTAAGTAAGTAAGTAAGTAAGTAAGTAAGTATAGATTAGGGACACCTGGGTGGCTCAGCATTTTAGGGCCTGCCTTTGGCCCAGGCTGTGATCCTGGCGTCCAGGGTTCAAGTCCCGAGTCGGGCTCCCTGCATGGAGCCTGCTTCTCCCTCTACCTGTGTATCTGCCTCTCTCTCTGTCTCTGATGAATAAATAAATTTTTAAAATCTTTAAAAAAATAAATAAATAAAACTTGAAAAAAATAAAGTACAGATTAGACAATGTTTCTACAAAGGGCTAAATAGTAAAAATTTAGGCTCTGTGGAACACAGGCATACAATCCCTTTTATCATAACCTTTTTTTTTTTTTAGAGATAGAGCCAAGTTTTATTTATTTTTTTATTTTTTATTTATTCATGATAGACAGAGAGAGAGAGAGAGAGAGAGAGAGAGAGAGGCGCAGAGACACAAGCAGAGGGGGAGAAGCAGGCTCCATGCAGGGAGCCCAACACGGGACTTGATCCCGGGACTCCAGGATCATGCCCCCTGCCAAAGGCAGGCGCTAAACCTCTGAGCCACCCAGGGATCCCCTATCATAACCCTTTAATAAATAATAGGTTATAGGCTAGATTTGACCCACAGGTCACATTTTGCCAACACGGGCTCAGAGAAATGTTCTGAGTGCTCAGTCTGGTGTTTTGCCGATGTCCAAGATACACGCCTATGTATATCTAAGAAAAGCATTTAAAAATCTAATTATGAATTAATAAGCACACTAGAAAAATAGACCATTCTCAAATTTTTCCTGAGATGTAAAAGTAGTGTTTTACATCTGGAGAACTTTTATTAGAGTGAACACTTTTAAAAATATTTCAGAGAAAACCAGTAAGTGACTTCTAAATAATCTAATATTAAATTCCCTTCATAAATTAATGGTGATCCCATGACATTTACAGTATCTTTTTAAAAAATTAAAAAAATAACAAACCAGCACCTCATGCAGAAACATATTCTTAGACTCTTCAGATAAGTTTAAAACAGAATTGGCAAAAGTTTTAGAGTTTTCACCTGCCACAATGTTCCCAGAACGTGCCACAACCTTGAATCCATCAGCTACTTTGTCTACACTATCTCCATGGGTAAGCAAAACAATTTCTTCCTTCTGAAGGCCCCTAAACATACAAAAAAAACAAATAAAAACACACACAACATACAAATATCTTAATTAAAGACATGATCAATGGGATCTTATGCTTTATTTTTACCCAGCTTTATTGAGATATAACTGACATATAACATAAAGCTAAAGATGTATAACATGATGATTTGATATATATAATGAAATAATTACCACAATAAGGTTAGTTAACACATACAGCACATAGTTACCATTATTTTATGTGTATGGGGAACATTTAATATCTACTCTCTTAACAACTTTTAAGTATACAATACAGTGTTGTAAACTGTAATCATCATGCCTGAACATTTTAGTTATAAGATGATAAAGACATTCTGGGGATCTTAAGTTTGTTCTTTTCCTTTAGAAATACTAACTCACTATATGAGTAAATCAAAAAAACAGAAAGAAGTATGTATGTAATAGTACAACACTGCTAGAATTTAAACTTATTCTATGTATTATAAACCCACTAACAATATTAAATCTCAAAAAAGGCAATCAGGAAAAACTGAAAACTGACAAGCATATATTTAAAAGTTGGTGGTATGCAGGCATAAAAAATAATTTCAGGAAGTTACAAAATAATAATAATTTAATAATAATTACAATTTAATAATTTAAAATTTTATCTCTACTTGGATTTATCTTAAGAACAGAAGGCATTGCAGAAATCTAAACATTCAGTAGTTTTATATCAGAAATAGTACTAATACTGATACTGTTATTTAGCAGCTTTATATAATATAAAATCCTGCATATTATAGATCAAAACAATATTAAATATTTAAGAATTGAGATTTTCAGCCTCAGAGTAAGGATACACAAAATCAAAAGAGATAAAAACCCCATAAACTTTGATTTTAAATGGAAATAAGGTGTACACTGATTTTGTTCCCTCTAAAAGAATACATACTGACTAACTTTATTCACTGAAGAGGCCTAGAAACAAAGACAACCCAGTAGTAATGTGGACCTCTACTTCTCATCTGCCAAACAAGTTAAAGGCATGGATTAAAGAAGATACAAGTAATATTTATCAAATGCAATATGTGGACTTTTTCTTGACCCTGATTCAAACAAATCAACTATAAAAAGATATTTTTTACACTGTGAGAAAACCTGAGAGGGCTGATTATTAAATATTAAGAAATTTAAAGGTAACTTAAAAATAAAGCAAGAAGATAAAGTACATTAAAGCCAAAAAAAAGGATGTTTCAGACTTACTACTACTGTCATTATTGTTGCTTAGGATTAATGTAGGTTGTGAATGAGTCCCAGAATTTTAGAGCTAGGAAGACAGAAAAACTTTACATTTTAACCAGATCTTTAGATTTAAAGCCTCTTGCAATATCACATACCACCATGAATTTAAAATGGTTCTCAAGTCTAGCCACTTTAGAGATGAACGTAAGCAACACCTCTCCGTTATGAAGTGGAACACGCATTGGATTTGAAATATATTTTGGAAATGAGTAACTTCAGTTCCTAAGATTATTTTAAGCCACCTTGGCTTTATTAATCTTCCTTTGAAAAACAAGAATCTTTGAACAGATACACTTATTTATGCTCTTCCTCAAAATTAAAGAGGAGCCATTTTGTGTCTAAACAGGGATATATCTCCATTTTGATAAAAATAAGTTTATAACTTGGGTTTTAAAATTTCTGATCTGTCCAACATGAAGAAAACTATTCATTAGAAATTAATTTAGGCGCACAAGTATGGTAATCAACAAAACATACCTGTAGCTAGAAATAATTAGCACAATTAAAAGATATAACAAAATAACTGCATAACAGACATAGGGAATCACCATGTTGTACACCTGAAACTAATGTAACACTGTGTGAACTATACTTCAATTATAAATAGATAAAAGTAAACTTCTCAGATTCATCCAAAAAAGAAAGTAACTGTGGCTCACTGACATCAGCTTGCATTTTATAGATTTAATGCAGTAAGGGGGGAATGTAGTTTTAAAGTAAAAATGAAATTTAAGGGACACTTCGTGGCTCAGTTGGTAGAGCATGGAACTCTTGATCTCAGGATTTTAAGTTTGAGCTCTACATTGAGTACAGAGATTACTTAAAATCTTTTAAAAAACAAAAAAATAAAAATGAAACTTAAGTCAAAATGAAGGGAGTCAGGGGCACCTGGCTGGCTCAGTCAATAAAGCATGTGATTCTTAATTCTGGAGTTGTAAGTTCAAGTCCCACATTGGGCACAGAGATTATTTTAAAAGTTAAAAAAAAAAAAAAACAGGCCAGTGAGGAACCCTATCAATAGTCCAACAAAATGAGCTTTATTCAAAACATGGAAAACCCCAAAACAGAAAGCTTCCAGTCTTTTCATAAACTGAATGAAAATGCAGCCATTTTTTTAAAGTCAAGAAGATAAATGAATCCAGGAAGGTAGTGAACAGCTCATTTACCAATTTTTAAATAGATTAAAGCTACAGCACCTAATTTATTGTTACCTAGACCAAAAACCAATTAATATATTCACTAAATTAAAAGATAGTACACCAGGTACAGTTATGCTTAATACAGAGAAAGTGAGAAGGAGGGAAACCTAACACATATTTAGTAATGAGTCCAACAAATTGGTCGTTTGCTAAGCACCCAGCAAAAATACGAGGGAAGAGATACACAAACACATTCAGTAGATGCAAGATAATTTAAAACATTATCAAAAAAAAAAAATTATCCATTTGCCACATCTGGCACACTAATGTTTAGAATCATACTTCAAAGAGTGAAAAAGAAAAAAAAAAAAAAAAAGAGTGAAAAAGGAAAAATTACAAATGTTGGCATCACAGTATGCAATCCCAAACAGAGATAGATCCAAGACTGCACGGGTGCTTTCAAGTTATGTCACAAGTGCTTTCCTTACACCCCCCCTACTTAGCATCACCATCATCCTCTGTGATTCTGACATTCAAATGGAAAACAAATATGACAATTATACCTCTGACCATGAATATGGCCTTAATTCATCTAAGAATTATAGAATCTCTAATTCTGAAGAATAACAATCCCAACTTTAAATCTGTCGTTCTACTAAACTATGCATATGCATCTAGAAATATCTATACCTGAACAATGAGCAAGTGTTGTCCACACTAATACTGAAGACTCCATCTTCTCTAACACTTTTTTTGTGTACAGTACCTCCAAATACCTTATTCATCATCTGTTCGAAGAGAAAATAAATTGACATTAATATAAATTAAAAAAATTACCCAATCATTTTCTTATGCTAATAACTTATATTCCTTTGTTTTCAAGATATCTGCTATGTTTCTGCTCCAAAAATAATGAGTTAAATAAACATAGACAACTTGGTATTATTAAATATAATTATACAATTATCATGAGGAATAGTTATAAAGCAAAACTAGATTAGAAATCTGACCTGAGGTTAATTTCTATTAAACACTGGCAGATTTTCCATTGAGTGTACTTTAATTTTCATCTTTAAAAATAGAGATTTAATACTTACATCTGAGTTTAATTTAAGAGCATTTTAAAAGGTACTCTGAGCTTAGAAAAAGCTAAAGCAGGCGATATGAAAAGCTGTGATATTAAAACTAGACAAGCATAAACTTCTCCAAGTGATGTAACCGTTGGCCCCAAAGGAACAGTGCGAAAGCCTGTAGAAGGCCATGTTGTGGAAGAGCATAAACAGGAAAATCTGTCTTTTTTTTTTTAAAAGATTTTATGCATTTATTTGAAAGAGAGATGAGCACAAGTGGGGGTGAAGGGCAGGAGGCGGGAGGAAAGACTCCCTGCTGAGCAGGAAGCCCTGGGATCCTGACCCAAGCCAACAGCAGGCAGTTAGAGAATGAGCCAGCCAGGTGCCCCAAGAAGATCTGGTCTTTCAATTAAATTCATTTATAAATCCCCTATGCCTACGGACTCTTATTCCAAATGGTCTCTTCATTCTGCCCCTCCCTGGATCAATCTTATTTATTACTCACATTTGCCTGACCCCCTCCCCAACACCAAATAAACACACACAAAAATTCTACATTTCTGCCTTGATGTATTCACCGTGACACATCTCAGAGTACGTCTGTTCCACAGAGGTGTCAGAAGATACCTGCCGTAACCATACAGGATACAGGCTGACCCTGCTCCTGACAAAAAAAAAGCAGGCAGAGGGCTAAACAATGCTCATCCTTATAATGCACAGCAGAATATTCTTCAAAACCATCAGCAAATAAATGCTGACCTCTACATTCTGCTCAAGACATTCACAATAAAGCTTCCTGAGATAAAACCTTGGGTTAATAAGTTCAGTAGGAAATAAACTTGTTCATTCATTTGGCCCAGTATTTCCCAAACAGAAAACCCAGGTATCCAACACTCTCTGCAGGACATGAACTACCACCCAGTTTAGGAACACTGCGACAGTCCCCCCTGCCGCTATCACCGCTCTTCTTCCCCGTCATTCTCTACTCCAGCCGCGCAAGCTACCTAAGTGCTTGCCAAAATAGACCAAAATACACCTGTTCTCTCCCCCAGGTCTTCAAGTCTCTTCCCAGTCCCAGGGGGTAACAAAGTATGTAGCGCAAAGCACTCATTAAAGTTGCTGGACCTGATGGCCCAGCAGTTTAGCACCGCCTTCGGCTCGGGGTGTGATCCTGGAGACCTGGGATCGAGTCCCACATCAGGCTTCCTGCATGGAGCCTGCTTCTCCCTCTGCCTGTGTCTCTGCCTCTCTCTCTTTCTCTCTCTGTCTGTCATGAATAAATAAATAAAATCTTAAAAGTAAATAAATAAGCAAACAAACAAACAAAATAAAATAAAAGTTGATGGAAAATAAGTGCTTTCTTCTATAGACGCCGTGAACTTTATGCACCTCTACCTCCCCTAACTTGCTGTCCTTAGAGGACAGCTGAGTGATCAAGAGAACTAAAACTGTTGAAACTCAACACAATTTAAAAGCCCACAAAATCCAAATTAAATGTTACAAAGCCAAGGGCTGCAGTAAAATTTAAAGCTATCTCACCTGTTCAGGAGGCTTCCAGGTATATTTCTGGTTCTTAACTATGCTACTTAAGGTTGAAATGCAAAGAGTTGAACACCTAGCTAAGCTTGTGTTTGTGGAGGAAGAGAGAACTTTTATGTATAATGAAACAATTTGCTTTCTTGTTACAGTTTGTTTTAATATTCTGTTTTGAGGGCATCCCTGGAGGCCCAGTGGTTTAGCACCTGCCTTCTGCCCAGGGCCTAATCCTGGAGACCAGGGATCAAGTCCCACGTCCGGCTCCCTGCATGGAGCCTGCTTCTCCCTCTGCCTGTGTCTCTGCCTCTCTATCTCTCTCTCTGTCTCTCATGAATAGTTAGATAGATAGATAGATAGATAGATAGATAGATAGATAAAATTTTTTTAAAAATAGCAAAAAAATTGGAAAAAAGCCATCAATACTAACAGTGAATATATGATTAATCTGTGCTAAATAATAAATTCAATAGTGAAAATGAGTAACTTACAATTAAATGTATTAACATCAATGAATCTTAAAACCAAAGCTGACGATAATACACACAGGATTTCATTTACATAAGGGTCAATGGGCAAAACTAAATAATGTATTACTTAGGGATATGAACTTAGGTATAAAGCTACAAAGAAAACAAAGGAGGGCAGCCCAAGTGGCTCAGCGGTTTGGCACTGCCTTCGGCCCAGGGTGTGATCCTGGAGACCTGGGATTGAGTCCCACATCAGGCTCCCTGCATGGAGCCTCTTCTCCCTCTGCCAGTGTCTCTCTGTGTTCTCATGAATAAATAAACAAAATAGAAAAGAAAAGAAAGAAAACAAAGGGAATGGGGACGCCTGAGTGGCTCAGCGGTTAAGCATCTGCCTTCAGCCCAGGGCATAACCCCAGGGTCCTGGGATGGAGTCCCACATGGAGTTCCCTGCATAGAGCCTGCTTCTTTCTCTGCCTATGTCTCTGTTTCTCTCATGAATAAATAAATAAAATCTTAAAAAAAAAAAAAAGGAATGAATAACAACTCAAGAAAAGTGCTGCCTCTCACTTGAAAGAGTTTCAAAAGTTCTATTTCATTTCTTGTGCTTAGCAAGGGTATATAGAGATAAAAGAAGCAATGAGGAGACTTTTTTCTTCTAAAGCAAAGAATTACCAGGAAGCAACTAAAAAGGCTCTGATGATAGGAATTCAGTGAATGAGAAAAAAATGGTACTTAAGATACTGAAATGTACTAAAATTTCAGGATGCTATTGGGGGCAAAAAGTACAAACTAGGGTGAGACCTTTAGTGTAAACTTATCCAACTAACAGTGACGAGGAAATATTGGTCCTTTACAAACAGCATATTAGCTAGATGGTATCATCTATACCAATATTTTATAGAAAGACAATTTTTATCTAAAGGACCAAATTCAGCCTAATCCATTGTCCTACTACGTAAGTTCAGAAAGACATAAAAGCAAATTGTTCTACACATTTAACGTGAGCACATCTAGCTCTGGCTACCGTAAGATCCCCACTGTAGGGATCCCTGGGTGGCGCAGCGGTTTGGCGCCTGCCTTTGGCCCAGGGCGCGATCCTGGAGACCCGGGATCGAGTCCCACATCGGGCTCCCGGTGCATGGAGCCTGCTTCTCCCTCTGCCTGTGTCTCTGCCTCTCTCTCTCTCTCTGTAACTGTCATAAATAAAAAAAAATAAAAAAAAATAAAAAAAAGATCCCCACTGTATGATAGAAAAATTAAGTGTTACAATTATATGGAGGACTGGCATAAGGGAAAAAGTCAATCACTAGCACTTAAATTAAGGCAGCATTTTCCAGAGACATTTCACTTTAAGTGGGTCCTGAAAAAATATATCTGTGAGACTCTTCCTTACAGAATAATACCTCTCAATATACTAAAAATATTTAAGTTGTGCTGTAGGACTACTCTAGCATGGGAGATCAATAAGTTATGTAAATATATCCTAGGGCAAAGGCATATGAATAAAAAAAGTCAACCTCTTTCCCATGTTCAACTTAATCAAGATGAAGGCTCTAAGAAAATACATTCATTAGAACATTATACAAAAAAAAAAAAAAAAAAGAACATTATACAAGAAAATTAAAAAATAAGTTATTAACAAAGTCAAATTCATTATCACCACTTGGCTCTTCAGAGAACAGAGCCTTTGACTAGAAAATGCTTGTTGCTGGAGAAGAAAAATATCCATTGTTGTAGCCTTTGTACTTTGAACATCACATATTTTTAGGGATCAGTATTTCCTCCAAATCAAAGTGGAAAACTATAACAATTAGCAAGAAATGAAATATAGTAAAGCTCTTTTACAGACCAGTGATTCCTAATATTCTATTCTTGTTTCAAGTATAATAAAAATATTCATTCTTATGTGAACATTGATTTATATTTTTTTCCTTCAATGAATGCTCCAGAGCCAGCTAAAAGAAAATATACTGGTCTGCTCATTCTCTACCTTTTAAACAGCCTCCTTCTGTGCAATATTCATAGTAAAGCACAACAGTTTCAACCAATTAAAAAAAAAAAAAAAAAAAGGCTCCACATACTAAAATTTCAAATTATCTTCAACCCAAAGACTTAAAACAATTCAGTCATTGGGAGAAAGAACACATTATCTTAATTATTAAGCCATATATACAAGAAATCAAAAATTAATAGATAATTCTCAATAATAAATTAGGGAGGACCAGAGTATCATGAGGAAATTAAAAAGCTGATATTTCAATTAACACTGATTCCATTTAGTCAGTAGAATCTCGTAATTAGATTAATTCCACTTGTATTCTGACCCTGTCCTCCCTTCACTTTAGTACATGCTAAAGCCTAACGGTAGGCACAAGAGAAAAGAGATCAAAATGATTCACAAACAAGTGAATCCAGTCAAAATTAACATCACCTATTCTTATCATAGAAAATTCTGAGTTTAAAAAAAAATTTAAAAATGGGGACACCTGGGTGGCTCAGAGGTTGAGCGTCTGCCTTTCGCTCAGTTCGTGACCCTGGGATCATGGGATGGAATCCCACATTGGGTTCCCCGCAGGGAGCCTGCTTCTCCCTCTGCCTGTGTCTCTGCCTCTCTCATGAATAAATAAATAAAATCTTAAAAAAAAAAAAAAAAAAAAGTCAGGGGAGCACAGGAAGCCCATGCAATTTAACTGAGGCTCAGGTACTGTGTGGGGTTTTTATTCTTTTTCAGGTCACGACCCTTCAGAATGAGATTAGGGCAAGGGCTGCTGATCCAGCTGTGGATCCAGGGAGCTCTAAAATGAATCTCTACCATCCCTTTAAGGTCTTTCTGGTTCCTCTCAGTGTTGTCATTGCCGAGGTCAATTTTGTAGTTGTTCAGGTGAGCTCCTTTTTGCTGTCTTGTGAGTCTTAAGCCAGTGATCCAGATTCCCAAGGAGTGGGTCTCCAGAGGGCCTCGCCCCTTCCCGGTACCAAGTGTGTGCTCCCAACCTGTGCGAGGGTGGGCTTTCCAAAAGCAGTGAATTGAGAAATTCTGCAAATGGTAATCCGGATGATTGGCGTGTTTCTCTTGGGCCTGGATTTCCATTATGTTAATGAGGGTAGATAAATACACTGTGTCTTTAACGGATGAAAAATTAAATGTATGCTGTGAATTTATTGGTTTGAGACACTGAAAAATTTTCATTAGACAATGTTTACATACCTCACCCGAAGAACCTTTGAGAGTGTATATATGAAATTTAAAAATATGTTAATTTACTTTACAACAATATGTACAGCTATAAAAGTTGGGGTTATTTTACCTTTGAATATATACCGAGTTCCTTAAATACTGAAATCTGTGGACTTTATGTGCTTCTGTGTTTTGCTTTCCTATTAGATCATGTAGGAAACTGTGTTCTTATTGGTAAAGGGGCCCTCATTGAAATTCAAGCTTGGAAGGATTTCCTTTGTTGTTTCTGATTTTCTTGTTTGGTTTTGAGGGATTGGGGTATGGAGCTAGAGGATGTGTGGAGAGGGATTTCTCTAACACTGACATCTATTCCACAAGCTTTTTCTAGGCGCTTATTTTATTGCAGTCTATTAAACTTCTTTGATATTAAAAAAAAAGTATCTCGCTTCTGACAGTAGAAATAGGCAAATTACTCTAACATGTCAATTAATAATTACTCAGGGAGTACCTTCCCAGCTAACTCAATTTTCAAATGATATGGTTAAGTAAGACACACTGTTAAAAACTATCTCAACTAAAATATCATTTTGCTTACAAGCACTAGAGATAACTTTTCTTAAATGTATTTATTTCTGTTCCCACCTCCTTAGTATATAGATCTTATTGAATAAATCATTCTAAGTGAGAATTTAGCACGTTTCTGGCTCAGTATCATCTATCATCTTATTCAGTAATCATATTCTACTTGTCTAATAAACCTATACTATTTAAAGTAACTAAAAAAAAGTGTCAAAGTAGCCAAAATAGAGTTCTAAACACTTAACTCATACAAGAATAGTTTTATCTCTAGACCTCAGTCCCTATTTATTGTTTTTGATACAATATCGTGTCACATACTGTATCAATAATTTTGATATAATCAAAATTAACATCACCTGCCATGGCACACACTGACATCACATGCCTCCAAACGAGATGGCTCTAAGAGCACAGCATCACTTCTGTGGTACTCCAACCAAAAAAAAACATAACCTGAACCTAACAATGAGGAAACATCAAATAAACCAAAATGGAGGGATAATCCACAAAGTCACTGAAATGACTTTTTTTGTTTTTTTAACTGTCATGGTTATGAAAGAGAAGACTGAGGAATGGTTCCAAAACAAAGGAGCAGAAGTGACAACTAAGTAGAACACATGGTCCTGGACTGAATGCAGTAAGTACTACAATCCAAGTACAAGGGACATCAACGAGACAAACAATGAAATGTGAATGCAATCTGTGCATTAAATACAAAACTGAATCAATGTTAACTTCCCCATTTTGATATCTATACTGTAGTTACACAGGATAGAGCCCTAGTCCTTTGGAAATACAAGTAACAGGATATCATGTGTGCAACTTACTCTCAAATGGTTAAAGGGTAAGGGGTTGGCGCCTGGGTGGCTCAGTGGGTTACACATCACTCTTGATTTTGCCTCAGGTCATCATACCGAGGTCATGGGATTGCGTCCTCCCCCCTCCATCATTCTCTCCCTCTGCCCTACGCCTGGCTCATGCACATGTATGCGCTCTTGTGCTCTCTCTCTCTGAAATAAATAAATCTTTTAAAAATATATCAACAATAAAAGAATTGAGAAAAAATATAAAGGAGTTCCATATACTATTTCTGTAACATGTAAATTTGAATGTCTTTTTTTTTTTTTTTGGACAGTGTTATGTTGTATGCAGTGATATAGTTACAGCTCTAAAAACAGATTTCCACTCAGGTCAGTTTTGCCACACTGAAACAATCTGTAAACAGTGCACAAATTAGCTCATACAACTAAACATGCTAGATACTCTAAAGACAGAAAATATTAATACAGTGAGAGTCACAAACAGAATAAATTAAGTCCACTCTTCAGGCAAATTCACAGATGTACCTGCATGCCATAGCAAATTCCAAGAACGGGCTTGCCAATAGTGAATATTGCTGGATCAAACCAGGGAGCATCTTCTGCATACACAGAATTAGGTCCTCCAGAGATGATAATAGCACTGTGGATTTAAGGAAGAGAGTCAGTGAAAAATCCTCTAATGGCTAGTTTTATCACGAAGTTTATCCCCTCTCCCCCTTCAAGCATGGAGGGAGACTCAGCACAGATTCAGAGATTTTGTTATGTTTTCAGTATATTGTAGCAGATCCAGCCTTCACACAGCTTAATCATTTCTATTCTATTACAACGTGTGAAAGTCCATCAATTCAACCAACATTCACTTGTTAATAAGTACAAGCTTCCAATACATAAATTCTAATGTTTCTAACTGCGAAGGTTTAGCATGAATTTGTTTTGTCTTCCTCATTAATGAAGGACATAGATGAAAATTCTAAAGGAAGACGGAGATTCTGAAAAGCAAGGAGTACAGCAGGTCACAAAAGACCCTGGATGACTCAAAGCAAAATACAACAAAGGAAGACAGGATATGAACAATAACCTAACTCTGCCTGTTGAAAATCTGCCCAACATTCTCAACAGTTTTACCTAGGGCTCTGGAAAGGCAGCTAACATATGAATTTGCCCATATGGCATTCTCTCAGAACCCAAGGCAATACTGTAACTTCACTATAGTTTACAGAGCATTCTGTGGATTAACTTGGGAGTCCAACTGTTATTATAGGAAAGGCTGAAACTGAGGCCTATCAGAGGCCAGGCTCCTCACCTGGCCACTGATACATCTAATTTGGCCCTCAGCATACACTCCAAAGATTGAGAACATTTTAATGTATTACGAATTTTACATAAAAATCCAGATTTCTGGATTTTCTTTAGAAAGAGGGGGGGGGAAAGTCTGATAGCACTTGACCTTCACTCTCACTTGGCTAAGAATAACTGGAATCACAGAGACCTGAACCTTCAGACTACTCATGTTCCCCGGTTTGCCATACATGCCCTCTTCTACAATACAGGCGTATCTATGCTTGTCACTTAATTTAAGGTATCCTCTAGCTCATTTTAGGTTTGAGTTTTGCAGGAATCCTGATTTATCTTACATTTCTAAAGGAAAATGCATTATAAGATCTAACCAAAATCCTCTTACAAACTTAAGCAAATCACTTTATATTAGCAGCTGCCTGTCATATAAAAACACACAAACTAAAATGCAGGTTTATAATCCATTAAGAATGATATAATAAAAAATTCATAAAAATTACAAGATAGGATGTTTTTTAAAAGTATAACAATTTAACTGAGCTCAAAGACCCCACTTTTTGAACTTTGTATTGTTAACATGAATTATGCTATTTATCATGTTCGTTAGCCCACCTCCTACAAAAGAAACTAAAGACAACCTCCCCAGATGATGAATCTTACATCGTTAAGATAACAATCCTAAAGGGATGTAGTCTTGGCCCTAAAGGTAGATATGCAACTTAGCTCTTTAAAAATGCATAGGCTAGGGACACCTGGGTGGCTCAGTGGTTGGGCGTCTGCCTTTGGCCCAGGGCATGATCCTGAGTCATGGGATCGAGTCCCACGTTCCCTGCGTGGAGCCTGCTTCTCCCTCTGCCTGTGTCTCTGCCTCTGTGTGTATGTGTCTCTCTCACTAATAAATAAATAAAATCTTTAAAAATGCATAGGCTAAAATTCTTTAAAACATACTTAATTATCAAGACCTCTAGAATTTCAGTACATTATACTTAGTTTTATAAAAGATAACCACCCCAGGGCTGCCCAACATCCCTCAATAATCTGCTAAACAACTCAGGACTATAAGATTCTTAATACTATTAAAAAGAAAAGGCAATGGACTTAGTAAAGGCTATAACTCAAGCAGTACTTAAGCCAATTATGGAAAATTCTTATCTCAATAACTCTTAAGAAGAGCTAATCATTCATTCTGAATCTCCTAGTTCTACCCTGCAATTATTTTGAAACTAACTTGTAATTATAAAGCCAATAAGCCACAAGGCATTCCAAATACCAATCTGAAGCAGGTCAAGCTTCCAAACACAAGTAGGTTAAGATGTCTCTTTTCTCATAATACTAATACTCTAGGAAAAGGATGGTCAAATAGATATCTCAGCAGAAAAGATTATAGTAAGCAAAATAGTTCTATACTCCTACACAGAAAGAACCTCTAGACACAAGCAGGACCTAAGATTTGTTTATGATCAGGTGACAAGGAAAAATAATTAGCGTTCTATTGCCAAGTATCTGGCTTCTTATTCTCTAACATTTTAGCCTACGTTAGTTTGCTGGAGATATTCTTTTTGGGGTGAAGGAAATAAAGGAGCTTAGATGTGACATAGAGCCATTCAGAATTCTCATGTGTTTTGATTCTCTAAAGCTGTTCCTCACTGGCAAACTGAGACAGTTGAATTAGAGTAACTCAAGGGTCCCTTCTTACTCTAAAGATTCTACAGTTTAAAAGAGAGGACTGTTTTTAACTGTACCCTAAGACTAGGACACAGTTAAATTTCAATCTGTCTTTTCTGATTTCCAATCCATTCTATTTCAGAAACAAGAATCACAGGATAAACATGTCCATGAAGCCTTTAAAAGTTAATCATTTCTCTAATGGAAAAAATTACATTTTTAAGATAAATTAACATTGTTATCCTGGAAGAAATACAGTATTATTGTCTAAGACCCAATCATTTTTTATTTTTTTTCTAAGACCCAATTAAAGTAATAAACTGCAGTTGCTTGCTTCTGGTAACACTCTTAAAAAAAGAGTATCAATTCCATGAGAAAAGGTATAGCATTAACCAGAAATTGTTAAAGGAAGAATATATATATATATGTTGGCTATCATTTTGACTAGTTCTGAGTATATAAGCTGTTGAATTAGACCCTATATCAGACTTGAGAAATCTTTGTATTTTAGAAACTTAGTCTCTTGGGGATAGGAGGCAAAAAAAAGACTCATTGGACACAAAATTCTTTTAGCCACTGTATATATTCCTTTGATCAAATGCTCCGGGATGAATGAATGACTTAATATTCAAATGAAAACTTCTTGTAACTGTGCAATTAAAATTAGGGTAATCTTTTTAACTAAAAAAAGGGGGGGGGATCCCTGGGTGGCTCAGCAGTTTAGCACCTGCCTTCGGCCCAGGGCATGACCCCGGGGTCCTGGGATCGAGTCCCACATAGGGCTCCCTGCATGGAGCCTGCTTCTCCCTCTGCCTCTGTCTCTGCCTCTCTCTCTGTCTCTCTCATGAATAAATAAATAAAATCTTAAAAAAAAAAAAATCTGAACGATGGAAGAAAATTTCTTGTAAATCCACTGCAGGTTTTGTATTCATTTAAAAAATTCAGTGCCTGGGGCGCCTGGGTGGCACAGTCAGTTAAGTGTCTGACTCTTGGTTTCAGCTCAGGTCATGATCTCAGGGTCCTGACATAGAGCCCCACTCAGGCTCCATATTCAGCATGGAGACTACTTAAGATTCTCTCTCCCCCTTTCTCTGCCCCTCCACGCTCTTGCTCTCTCAAATAAACCTTTGAAAAAGAAAAAATTCAGTGCCCAAGCAAATTAATAAAAAAAATTCCACAATCTAAGCTCAATCTCATAGAAAATATAAGTGAAAAGTCTACCGGAATCCTTGCTCTTTTATGGCAAATGCTGGTGTTTCCAAGGGAAAGATTTCCGACTTCACAAACAGTTCTCTCACTCTTCGATCTATGACTTTCCCGTACTGGGCACCAGCATCCAGAATGACAACAGCTCCTTCATAGTGGTGGCCATCCTTGAGGTCTCCTCCAGCATTCTCCAGCTGCAAATATTAAGGCAAATCTCCTCTTAATTACAAAATTTAGAGCTCCTTTAAAAAACAGTGGTCACTATCAGTTCCAAAACCACACAGAAAAAACAAACAAACAAACAAAAACTGTTAACCTAGGACTTTGAGTTGCCAATTCAAAGCATACCTTTTAAAGGGAAGATTTTTATACATATCCATACATGGGCATACATAAACACTTTAATAAAAGCCAGCATTTACTGAATATGTAATACAGTCACCTTTATACATAAATGCATCTTATATGTATTATCTGATAAAGTGGGTATACAACCCAGCTGTGCCAAAATACAATCCTAGTTTATGCCTGGTAAACTGGCATTATTACTAATAGTGCCTCCTTTGAATCTCAAAAGCATCCTAGTTTTACTAATAAATTATAAGGTCATCCTATCTAACAGTCACAGCATTCCTATGAGGGATACACTGATGAGGAACTGAAAGTTTGCTGCCAGAGTATAAGCATGCTCAAATTCACCTGATTGGGATTTTTTTGTATTACTGGAGGAAAATGCTATATATACACATGCATCTAACCCATAACATCAGAATTTTAAAAGGCTTTTTAAATCTTATCTCTGTCAACTATACATTGATAATGCTTTTCTGGAAAGCAATTTGGCAAAATGTAAAATTCTTAACTATGTATGCTAAAACAGCTACCTGGAACCGACTTCAAACTAATGCAAGAGTAGGTGGGTATGGATGAAACCAGATTACTTATGTACCGAAATGACTGAAGTCGGATGAAAGGTACATAGTGTTCATTTCAGTCTAGTCTCCATTCTGTTTTTGTATCTTTTACACAAGAAAAAACTTTAAAAACATGTATGTACTCTGGAAAAACACTTGTAGGAAGAATATAATAATCCCATTTTAAAATATTTCATCAAGTAAAAGAATGTATATGCACATATAAAGAAGATCCCAACAGAGAGATAAACAGAAAAATATTAACAGAGGTTGTATGAGACTGATAAGCTACAGGTGATTTATATTTTTTTTCTTCATACCCTTCAGTAGGTTTTAAATGTTTACAACAAACATTCCTGGGGATTTTCCCCCTCCAGCTGTAAAATCTGCACATAAAAAAGCGTAAGCAAGCCCTTCACACACCTATGTAATCCTTTCCATTCCCTTCCTTCCTTTCCATTTATACGAAAAAAATAAATGCAGACTTCACAAAATCCCTAACACTTCTGCTACAGTAGTGAAACAAGCAACAATAACAGCCATCCACAAAGGATTTGTGAGATGGACTGAACCACAGGCCAGAAAGAATTACTGAGATGGCAAAAATGAAGATTTTAATCATATAAATACTGAACAATGTGCCGAAAAAGCAGATCACAGAAAGAAGTTTACAGAGTGCAAGAAATGCTAAAACTTTTTCCTTTCAGACCTTTGCCCTTAGTCTACACACAAACACTACTCTTTAAAGAATTCACCTAAAATTCCTTAATCTTTTTTTTTTTAAAGATTTTATTTATTTATCCTTGATAGACAGAGAGACAGAGACAGAGAGACAGAGAGAGAGAGAGAGGCAGAGACACAGGCAGAGGGAGAAGCTGGCTCCATGCCGGGAGCCTGACGCGGGACTTGATCCCAGGACTCCAGGATCGCGCCCTGGACCAAAGGCAGGCGCCAAACCGCTGAGCCACCCAGGGATCCCCTAAAATTCCTTAATCTTACTTTTTTGTAAAGAATAGAAAATGTGGGAGCGCCTGGGTGGCTCAGTCGGTTAAGCACCTGGCTCTTGATCTCAGGGTCATGAGTTCAAGCCCTGCACTGAACTCAGGCAGGAAGCTCCGCATCCAGCGTGGAACCTACTTAAAAAAGAAAGAGAGGAGAGGAGAGAGGGAATGGAGGGGGAGGAGGGGAGAGAGGGGCAGAACGTGCTGGGGCGCCTGGCGGACTTGGTCTGCTCTTGACCTCAGGGTTGTGAGTCTGAACCCCATGTTGGGTACAGAGATTACTTAAAAATAAAAGACTTTAAAAAGAAGTGTTTTTGAATGACTACTTTGTTACTGTGTACATTTCTCAGATTTCAGTCCCTTTATCTCTATTATACTGTTTACCAAATCCAAGTACAACCTGTTTTTACACTGTAGACAGAGTTCTCACTTTGCAAGATACCAGTGTGCCTAAATTTGAGTTATGATTTCTATCACGGTTTAGTTAACACGAGTCTGCAACAACACGGCTCAAATTTCAGTTACCAGTTCTCGTAATTACACTAAGTACAAACTTCACTGCCAGCTCTTCAATCCATAAATCATCGCAAATAAATATTATGACCAGTGACCAATGTGTCCCTTCTTTCAAAGTTTACTGGCAATTGGACACACAAAAGCAACAGCTAAAGTTGTGTTACCTCCTCGTTGCCCAGCGATAAATCCACAGGACATTTTGAACCCATGGATAATCCAAAGGGGGAAGGGATCAACCCAGATGAAACTGTAACAAAGAAATGAAAAGTAACACACTGGAAGTAAAATAAGAATCCGATGTAAATGAGGTTACAGGAGAAATAGGTGGCCACGGCAGTGTAGACACTGCTGCAGTTTGAATGGCTCTAAATGCACAGCCGGAGGAGCCTGGTGAAGACGAACTTATCAACATCACTGAGGAAAGCAACTGTGATGAAAAGGATGCCAATGTCCCAGAGAAAGTGACTCTAGGGAAATAATTCACATTATAGAAATTCTCGGAGATATTTCATGACCTTTCAGTTGTAAAGGATAAAATGTTGAAAACCATTAAAGCATAGAAAAGAGGGATCCCTGGGTGGCGCAGAGGTTTGGTGCCTGCCTTTGGCCCAGGGTGTGATCCTGGAGACCCGGGATCGAATCCCACGTCGGGCTCCCGGTGCATGGAGCCTGCTTCTCCCTCTGCCTGTGTCTCTGCCTCTCTCTCTCTCTCTGTGACTATCATGAATAAATAAATAAAATCTTTAAAAAAAAAAAAAAAGCATAGAAAAGATATAAAGGGAAGCACTGTTTAAACTAGTCTCGATCAGAATTTCACAAAGAAAAAGGAATTCTCACTGTGCTGTTTTAACTTATACTAAACAGCCGCAGTATTTTATTTCTCTACACTTGTATAAGTAAGATTTAATGTTTTAAGAAAATATATTTTTTAAAGATTTTATTTATTCATGAGAGACACAAAGAGAGAGAGAGAGAGAGAGAGAGGCAGAGACACAGGCAGAGACAGAAGCAGGCTCCATCCATGCAGGGAGCCCGATGCAGGACTCGATCCCAGGTCTCCAGGATCACGCCCTGGACCGGAGGCAGCACCAAACCACCAGGCCACCAGGGCTGCCCATGTTTTAACAAAACATTTTAAAGGACCTAAAACCATTATAATCTTCCCACGGATTAATTAAAATTCCTTTGCATGAGGAACACCTAGGTGGCTCCATCGGTTAAGCATCTAATTCTTGATTTCAGCTCAGGTCATGATCTCAGGATGGTGCGATCAGGCTCGGCAATGAGCTCTGCATTGGGCCTGAAGCCTGCTTAAGATTCTCTGGACGCCTGGGTAGCTCAGTCAGTTAAGCATCAGACTCCTTGCCTCATCTCCGGTCATGATCTCATAGGTCCTGAGATCAAGTCTGTACCAGGCTCCACACTCAGCAAGTCTCCTTAAAGATTCTCTCCCTCTGCCCCTCCTGCAACACTTGTGCATGCACTCTCATACTCTTCAAAAATAAACAACAACACTGCTTCGCCTGATTTCAGCTTGCACAATCTTTTTATGGTCATTTGACTACTATATGGTGAGGACTGTCTATTTCTTTAAACCAACTAATTTTTACTTAAATGCATTTTTTTTTAAAGATTTTATTTATTTATTCATGAGAAACACAGAGAGAGAGGGAGAAAGACACAGGCAGAGGGAGAAGCAGGCTCCACGCAGGGAGCCCGATGCGGGACTCAATCCCGGGACTCCAGGATCAGGCCCCGGGCTGAAGATGGCACTAAACCACTGAGCCACCCGGCTCTCCAAATAAACGCATTTTAAAGTGAATAATGTATACTGGTTTCTTACCAATTTTTGAAAAAGTTCAATCATATGACATCCGAGGTCATTGAGGAAATACTGAATCCTCGCCTCATTCTTTCAACCTCAGGTATCCAGCACAAAGCTTCAACAACTCCAGGGAAAGCAGAAAGGTCACCAGTCATGAAAGCAAAATTTCCTTTCCCTCAAAACCTAGACTCTACACACTCCTACTTCACATAGAGCTATAAAGCTTGATGAGACTTCCAAACCTTAACCGATTAGAAAAAGGACCCTAATGAGAAAAGAAGGTGTAAAGGCAAATAGTAGAGACAAAATTCAACACTACATGACAGAAAAATCTATTAAATCTATTTATACGATCTATTAAAAAGTAAACACACAGGGGTCCCTGCTTTGCTCAGCCTGTAGGGTGTGTGACTCTGGGTCTCAGGCTGTAGAGATTACCTAAAAAACCAAAATCCTTAAAAAAAAATAAAAATAGGGCAGCTCTGGTGGCTCAGCGGTCTGAGCCCAGGCTCTGCCTGGGTCTCCGCCTCTCTCTCTCTCTCTGTCTCTCATGAATAAATAAATAACATCTTTAAAAAAAAAAAATAAACACAAAAGCCTAAAAGGTTAGCATGCCTCTCAACTGACTTGAGGTCATCATAATAAGTAAATGGTCATAAAGATACCTTTTAAGACATCAATAAGACAATAATAAGGACACAAACCATACCGGTGCCCTAATGCAACAATAAGCAGACGAACCTGGCAGATTCTCGTAAGATGGAAATGGTATCATTTCTGGATCTTCCTGAATTTCCAGGCATCATTGAACAACTACGCAGCAAAACCAAAAACTAATTGACAAGTTATCCTCCAAAATACAAGCTGGTGGGAATAAACCACCACAGTCACAAACTCTAGTGTTACAGCATTTTTGTGGGGAACAGCCTAGCTTCCCTGAGTATCTTGAGACTAGAATTCCAAAATAGTCAACAAGTACTATCTAGAAAGCACAGGGCCCAGGGGCACCTGGGTGGCTCAGTCATTGACCACCTGACTCTTGGTTTCAGCTCAGGTCACGAGCTCAGGGTGGTGAGATCAAGTCCCAGGTCCAGCTCCCCAATTAGCAGAGGAATCTGCTTGAAGATTCTCTGCCTCTGCCCCCCCCATCCCCCCCTTTTTAATTTTACTTATTTATTCATGAGAGACACAGCGAGAGGCAGAGACACAGGCAGAGGGAGAAGCAGGCTCCATGCAGGGAGCCCAAACTGGGACTCGATCCCGGGACTCCAGGATCACGCCCTGGGCGGAAGGCAGGCGTTAAACCGCTGACGGCCCAGGGATCCCTCTCACAGGGGAGGGGAGGGGAGGGGAGGGGAGGGGAGGGGAGGGGAGGGAAAAAAAGGAAAAGAAAAGAAAGCACAAGGTCCAACTCAACTACAGCGGCTGCACCCCGGGGGGGTGGGGGTGGGGGTGGGGGTGGGGTGTCTACTCCAATAGTGCATGGGTGGTGGGGGGAACCCAAGGTAAGGCTTAAAGGGGTGGAAGTTTAATCACCATGAACCTTCCCACTAACAGGCCAGGCTCCTTACTAGGCCAAGACTCAGAAATGAGGAACAACTGCTAGAAACCAACACAATTAAGCAGGACAAGGGCAAAGAAGGAAAATAGAAGGGTCATACTAAAATAAGGGTTAGGAATCAGAGCAAGGAATCATCAGAAAACAAGCTGCCATTATTTCAACAGAAGAGGGGGCTCTGTAAAAGTTTTTTTAGAAGAACCAAGATTCCTTCTAAAACTCAGAAAAATTATATTCACATAAAAGTGAAATTACAGAAATCAAACCCAATGTTACTCAAAGTAAAAAAAAAAAAAAAGAATAAGGAATAAACATCCCTACAAGAGCAAGCCAAAAAGAAACATCAAAACTAGAAAGTATGACTTCCAGACGAACTCAAAAATACTAAGAAAATTATACAAGGCATAAAAGAACGGGAATCAAAATTAAACTACAAACCTAGAATGACCTATTTCAATATTCTTTTTACATTTTTATTTAGATTCCAGTTAACAATGTAATATTTGTAGACTTTAGTGATTCAGCATTTCCACACAACACCCAGTGCTCATCACAACTGCACTCCTTAATCCCCATCACCTGTTTAACCCACCACCCACCCCCCCTCCCGTGACCATCTGTTCAGTCTCTACAGTTAAGAGTCTGTTTTCTTGGTTGCCTTACTCTCTCTTTCCCACTCTTTGCTCATTTGTTTTGTTTCTTAAATTCCACATATGAGTGAAATCATATTTGTCTTTCTCTGACTTATCTTGCTTAGCAATATGCTCTGTAGCTCCATCCAGGTCACTGCATGGAAAAATAGGGACCACTTCACAAATCTGCCTGTCATCCTTGCACAGGGGCCATGCTAACCTTCGCTGTACCAACACATATGCTTAACAAAATTACTGGGCTTTAGAGAAAAAAACCTTTCAATACTTTGGATAAAAAGCACGCATGACTTATAATTCATTCAACTATACATTGGCTGTGCATAGTTTTCTGTATCCATGTTTTCTTTTACAATACAAAGATTTTTCATATAAAAAGGGAACATTCCCTTTGCACCTAGTTATTTCATGTGCTTTACACATTTTCTTATTCATAATGACATGTATTTCTATTTTACAGATGAAGACAATGAGACTCAGATACTATGTCACCTGCCTGGGGACACAATGGCAGAAGCAGGAGGTAGATGTAGCTCTTTTCAAAGCCCAAAACAATTAGCACTTGGAAAAGGCAGAAAGAGGAAAGTGGGTAAATAAATATGCATTATATTTTTGGAAGACTACTTTCTTTCTTTTCTTTCTTTTTTTTTTTTTTTTTGGAAGACTACTTTCAAAGTTATTTTAATTTTGATATTTTTGTATTTAAAAGCAGTTTTATTACTTCAGAAAGTTTGCTTATGTGACTGAATATTTTGATGTCTGAGAAAAGTAGTATTATATACCATACAAATGATTTTGGAAAGTCAATTTTCTCAGTACTAAATCTATTCAGGTAGTTGCTCTCCAAAAAGACATTTTAAGAGACTTCAGTTGCCAAAATGAAAGTTTTAGGGTTAAAAGAGATTTTAAGAACCACCCCCAACACACACACACACACACACATCATCTGGGTTACTCAACTACCCACAATAATCCTTTCATTACCAAAAAGGCTAGTGGAAGTAGCATATTTACTTATTTAAGCTCACCACACCTTTAACTCGGGACAAACTGTACATTTTCTTCAAAGAAAATTACCTCACACCTTACGTACTTTAGAAATGTACAAACTGGGATCCCTGGGTGGCGCGCAGTTTGGCGCCTGCCTTTGGCTCAGGGCGCGATCCTGGAGACCCGGGATCGAATCCCACCTCAGGCTCCCGGTACATAGAGCCTGCTTCTCCCTCTGCCTATGTCTCTGCCTCTCTCTCTCTCTCTCTGTGTGACTATAGTAAATAAATAAAAATTAAAAAAAAAAAAAAAGTACAAACTTCACTGAAGGTTTTCTTTAAAAAAAAAAAAATCATCTCACAACACTGAACAAAATTTGAGCCTACAAGGGTTAAATCAAAGAGTTAAACTCTCTAGCTCCTGACCTTATTATATGCTTGTTCTACCCTCCTTTTCTTGAAAACTTTTAAACTTACAGAAGGTTGAAAATATGGTACAGGGGTGCCTGGCTGGCTCAGCCAGAGGAGCATGCAACTCTTGATCTCAGGGTCATGAGGCCAAGCCCCACAGCAGTTGTACAGATTATTAAAAAAAAAAAAAATTTTTTTTAAATAAACTATGGCACAATAAACCCCACTCTCCACCTAAATTCAACATTAGTAATATTTTGTCGCATTTGCATTATTTCTATCTATATGTACTCCTTTCCTCTTAAGTCTTGGAAAATAAATGATAGATCTTTCTCTCCCCAAAACACTTTTCTGCATGTACTTCCTATCAACAGGGACATTCCCCTATATAACTACAATACACAATTACATCCAAGAAATTTAATACTAAAAGTATAAATTTCCTCAAATGTCACCAATAATGTCCTTTATAGGTTTTTTAAGACTTATTTGAGACATGAGCATGAGAAGGCTTGCAAGCAGTGGGGAGAGGCAGAAATAAACTCTGGAAGCAACACACACACCCCTGAGCAGGGAGACAGATCCTGGACCGGGAGATCCTGACCTGAGCCAAAATCGAGTTCACCACTCAACCAACTGAGCCACCCAGGTACCCCTCAGTTGTTGGGAGGTATTTTTTCTTTTTCTTTTTTCTTTTTTAATTCCAGACCCTATCAAAAACCACAGATACTATACTCACATTGTCATTGTCTCCTTCAACCTAGAACTATCTATTTACCTTTTTACAGTCTTTTAGGGCACGAAAATTTTTTTTTAAAGTTCAGACCAGGGCGCTGTGTGGCTCAGTGGTTGAGCATCTTGCCTTTGGTTCAGGGCATGATCCTGGGGTCCTAGGATTGAGTTCCTCATCGGGCTCCCCGCAGGGAGCCTGCTTCTCCCTCTGCCTGGGTCTTTGTCTCTCTCTGTGTGTCTCATGAATAAATAAAAATTAAAAAAAAAAAAAAAAGTTCAGACCAGCTTTCTGCAGAATATACCTCAACCAGGATCTATTTATAGTCTTATGATTAGATTCCAGATAAACATTTTTTGGGAACAATCTTGCACTGGTGATATAATTAATTATGCCTATTCCTGATGTAACAAAATGCAAAGGACATGATGTCATTTTCATTATTGGTGATCCTGACTTTGATCAGTTGGTTAACAAGCCTATGTGCTTAAAAGTAAAAAAAAAATTTAATTAATTAATTCTGATTCCAAGTCCTC
This sequence comes from Canis lupus baileyi, assembly GCF_048164855.1. Classification (NCBI taxonomy): domain Eukaryota; kingdom Metazoa; phylum Chordata; class Mammalia; order Carnivora; family Canidae; genus Canis; species Canis lupus. The sequence continues at coordinate 2,988,155 of NC_132859.1, forward strand.
TCCCTGCTTAAAATCCTAAAATGATTTCCCCTTAGAATAAAGTTCAATTAAGTCCAAAATACCTTCCAAGCCTTTTAAGACCTTGACCTACTCTTTACCCTAAATGGCTCTTTAAACTCTCCATGATCCCACAGAGGCTAATGTCCTCTCTGGCTGAAAAAATCCAAGCATGGATAAATCAATCTCAGACATGCCAAATAAAAGAAGCCAGATGTCTCTAAAATCACAGTATATCTTAAATTTTCCATTAGCTCAATGACACAGCTGTCAATGCCACGGCCATAGTTATGTACAATTTGACATAAAATCCCCCAAGGGAAAGAGATTCCCTAGAGTGTCTCAGAAAATTTCCCTTAGAGCAGAAAGATGCCCCAAGGATTTCAGCAAAAAGAAATATAGCTGAGCTTGGCTGAAATTCATCTAGGATAGACATTCTGGAGCTTTATATAACTCACCAAGTCTGTCGTTTCTCTATGCATTCTATAAACACTTGAGTAAGACCCCTGGAGGGTGCAGTGAGTTGTTACTCCTGGTAGTATCACTGGACAAGTGCAACCCCTTAACATTTCAGTCAGCAAAACATTTAAAAACCATTTGGAAAAAAAAAAATTTTTTTGAAGAAGAACTGAGTTCTGGTTATTACCTGAAAAACTTCCATTGACATCTTCTGGTAAGATCAAGGAAGTACTAGCATCAAAACTTGCAGAATGAGTTGTCAATGGCCTGGAAAAAAATTCCAGAAGTAACTGAGCATTCTCAAGAAATGCTGAATCATCAATGCGCTTGATGGCATAGAAAATGTGTGGAAAAACAGTTCTTAGACAACTCGAGTCAAAAAAAAATTTAGAAGAGCCAGACTAAACACAAAAGAAAGCTTAAAAATACCAAAACTAATTCATTTCATATATTTTTGGGATCTGTAAGTGGTAGATGATTCTCCAAAGAGCCAAAGTCTCCTATGCTGTATAATATATATGTGTATCCCCTGGTACAGTAATATACAACACTATACGTACACATTTAGTTGTATATGCAATGCTTACCAATCTTCAGCTGTTTCATTTTGCCTAAATTATGATCACGGACTTCTGCTCTATTTATCTAGAATTTCACATTTGTAGACATTAAACACTGAACAAAAATTATGATCACTCAATTCATGAGTTCATTTTTCTCTATCTCCTTCAATCTGAGTATGTAACCTATGAGCTTCTGTTGGAATTCCCTCGATGAATTAGAATGTTTTTAAGTTTTCAGTGTTCTCAGGGCCCCCGGGGGAGCTCAGTCAAATACCCATCTCTTGATTTGGGCTCAGGTCATGATCCCAGGGTTGTGAAATTGAGCCCCGTGTCAGGCTCACACACTGGGCATGGAGCCTGCTTGGGATCCTCTCTGCCTCTCCTGCCTCTCTCAATCAATCAATCAATCAATCAATCAAGTTTTCAGTGTTCAATCGGTCTGGGAAATACAAGTCCCTAGTGACATAAACTACTGTCCTAGCATCTTACTGCCCTTGGTCTGCTACTGACTTCATACATTGAGAAAATTCTTTTCCCTAATGCAACTCCACGCACTTAGTAGGTACATTCATCACTCCTACTTTGTTTCTACATGTTATATGGAACGAAGCCACCACCATCTTCATACTGAATCAATTTGCACTTCTGATTAGAACTTCATCTGCTTTTGTTTTGTTTTTCTTCATCTGCTTTTGAATAACTGTCTCTTGGTTCTTTAAAGTCATTGCAGGGGGATCCCTGGGTGGCGCAGCGGTTTGGCGCCTGCCTTTGGCCCAGGGCGCGATCCTGGAGACCTGGGATCGAATCCCACATCAGGCTCCTGGTGCATGGAGCCTGCTTCTCCCTCTGCCTATGTCTCTGCCTCTCTCTCTCTCTCTCCGTGACTATCATAAATAAATAAAAAATTTAAAAAAATAAAATAAAATAAATAAAAAAAAATAAAGTCATTGCAAATCATCTTCTACAAATTTAAAGTGCCAACAGCTCAAGTTCAAGGGCACCAGGGCTAAACAGAATGAACACAGTTTGAATGAACTCTCTAAATCAATGAATTAAAAAGCAGTTTAGCTTGGACTCCAATACTACTTCTAGCATTCACTTAAAGACAGACCCCCATACACAAACCCTAACCACAGGAATGACTGAGGAAGTCCATTTTCTCAGATAAACTAAATATAGTTCTAATGGATTTAATTTATACATATGAACATCACATAAGAAAATAGAACCACAAGGCTATATTCTCTTTCTTATCAAACTTGCAGGGAAATAAAAACTTAGTCCAACATTATAATTTATAATACCAATGTTTAAACCTTTTGAAATCATTATTTTCCCCTTGGATTTCAATTATCCTAAAAGAAGTCTTTTCAGAAAGTTATGGCAATGTTATCTGACAAATGTAGCCAATTCTAAATTAAACAACTAAGAAAATTGGCACCGTTGGTGAAAATCAAAGTATATTATTCCTTACCTCATGATTTTTAAATCCTTTAAAGTTTTACTACAGTAGTTTTTCCATTCATTGGTGAACATTAGGTAACTGAGAAATGAACAAGGTTATCTCTAACTAAATCTAAACCACTATTAATTAGCCCAAATCAATCTGTGTTTTTCTAAAAGTTGGCTGTGTACACACATACACACAGACAACGTTCAGCAACAACTGTTGTCATACTAGTAAAATATTTTTTAAAAAAGAACTTTTCCTTTCAAGATTTGAGAAAGAGAGAGAATGAGCAGGAGGGCCGCAAGGAGAAGGAGAGAATCCCAAGCGCCTCCATGCAGGGCTCCATCTCACAACCCTGAGATCAGGACCTGAGCCAAAACAAAGGGTCAGATGCTCAACCAACTGAGCCACCCAGGAAGCCCGAAGGGAAAAGTTCTGAATTGTGTTGATCTCAGTTTACACTCCTCCCAAGTTTTTTCTTTATACTGACCCTTTGTTTTCTCTACTGACTGCATTCCTATTGTGACTCAATCGATCATTACAACAAATACTTCTTTTGAAGCTGATTAAATGTGCACATGTGTGGACCTAGTCACATGAACAAGCCCCAAAAGTTTTTTGCAAAAATGTAAACAGAGAAATAGAAATAACACAGATTTATTCCCAAATTTCACTGCCCCTCTTTGGAGGACCTCAAGACAACACTTTTCATGTGCAAATAAAAGATAATCAAAGAGCTAAATATACTGAGTTTGTGAAGAGATCCAATTTTGCATCCCACATAATTATTACTCCTAAAATACCTTAAAGGAATTTTAGCTTAGGAAAAATCTATATTTTTTTAAGGAAAAAACCTTAAGTTTAAGCAAATGTCACAATTACACAGGTATTCAGCACATGGCTCATTTTTCAAGATGCTACTATTCTACTTCATGAACCCAATCTCCCCTCTATATGTGGCCCTTTCTACTGTAATATGTGCCTGAACTACATTGTGTTGCAAATAATAAAACTTGAAAAAACTACTCACAAAACTGGTGAAGTGGGGCACCTGGATGGTTCAGATGGTTAAGCATCTGCCTTTGGCTCAGGTCAAGATCTCCAGGTCCTGAGCAGGGCTCCCTGCTCAGTGGGGAGTCTGCTTCTCCCCCTGCCTCTGCTTCTCCCAGATGCTCATACTGTCTCTCTCTCTCAAATGAATAAATAAAATCTTTTCAAAGATTTTTTTAAATTTAAAAACTGGTGAAAGTAATGGGAAGGAATCAAGCATGCATCCGGTGTTTCCAGTATGAACTCTACCACAAGTAACTGTATAGTTGATGAAAGTTCTTTATAATTCCAGGAGGGGCAGCCCCAGTGGCTCAGCGGTTTAGCACCGCCGTAGGCCTGGGGCATGATCCTGGAGACCTGGGATCGAGTCCCATGTCAGGCTCCCTGCATGGAGCCTCTTTCTCCCTTTGCCTGTGTCTCTGCCTCTTTCTCTGTGTCTCTCATGAATAAATAAATTTTTTATAAATAATTAAATAATAGATAGATAGATAGATAGATAAATAAATAAATAAATAAATAAATAAATAAATAAATAAATAAATAAATAAAATAATTCCAGGAAAAACAGAATTAGAGTATCACCATTTTTCAACCTTTAATAAAATAATAGACCTAAGCTACTGTGTATGGCTTACGAAAGGACCCGTACTGATATGCAGATTGTGACTAGTTCATAATAAAAGGTACATAAATTCTCTGTAAGCATTCACATAGTTATATAACAAGATGATAAAATAACTTTATTTCTGCCCAATCTACAATAAGAATTGGGGCTTTGGGGCAGCCCATGTGGCTGACTGATTTAGCACCACCTTCGGCTCAGGGCGTGATCCTGGAGACCGGGATGGAGTCCCACATCGGGCTCCCTGCATGGAGCCTGCTCCTCCCTCTGCCTGTGTCTCTGCCTCTCTCTCTCTCTCTCTGTATCTCTATTAAATAAATAAATAAATCTTTAAAAAAAAAGAAAAGAAAAAAGGAATTGGGGCTTTTATGTACTATGTTTTAGATTTTTAAATTTCAGTGCTCACTTCGGCAGCACATACAGATTTTTAAATTTCATTTGTCTAAAAATTTTTTTAATATTTATTTATTTATTCATTCATTCATGAGAGACACAGAAAGAGAGAGAGAGGCAGAGACCCAGGCAGAGGGAGAAGGAGGCTCCACGCAGGGAGCCCGACCTGGGACTCGATCCCGAGTCTCCAGGATCAGGCCCTGAGCCAAAGGCAGGCGCCAAACTGCTGAGCCACCCAGGGATCCCTCATTTGTCTAAAAATTTCCTGCATTATCAGCACTGGTGAACTGAAAATTTAAAAAATGGTTCTTTCCAGCAGATCGGTGGAAAGCACTGAACTAGGCATCGGCTGTTAAAATCATTAGGGGAAAGACTAATGAGAAACTTGATAATAAACGGGTAAGTGGACAATACTTGATCTTAATGTACAAAATAGAGAATATGGAAGTACCTCTCACTGTGAGGCACCACGTCAACAGATGAAGGGAGTCTGAGCACGTGCTTGTGACCGTTGAGCTGGTCAAGGGCTTTATGCTCTTCGCTCTCCTGATGCATGTTCTTAATATTCCGTGTGTCACAGACTCTACCTGTGGCCCTAACTCTTCACTGTTCCCCACCGCTCTGCCGTTTCTCATGTGACTTTGCAGCTCATCCTGCGTTAGGCAGAATATATTTCCTCATTCTTGACACTGGGCTCAACCATGAGGCTCTGTTTTGATGGACGTAGTGAGGGCAGAAGTGAGAAGAGCGCCAGGCCACTGGACGACTCTACTTGCATCCTGCGCCTCCGCCGTCGCGCAAACATGAGCCTCGCAGGCCCCAGAAGGGTGCAAGTAGAGGAGCTCAGCAAGGCTGAGCGGACTCACAAACTTGTCAGCAATAAATCGGTATCACATATCCTTCTGAAAATGTTTCATACCAGCTAAAGTGAAATTTTACAAAACCTGTTTAACACCCAAGCATCCAGGGCAGGTTCTTTTTATTATTTTTTTTAAATTTATTTATTCATGAGAGACACACAGAGAGAGGCAGAGACATCGGCAGAAGGAGAAGCAGGCTCCCTGTGGGGAGCCCGATGTGGGACTCGATCCCAGGACCCCAGGATCATGACCTGAGCCAAAGGCAGAAGCTCAACCACTGAGCCACCCAGGCGTCCCAGGGCAGGTTCTAAATCCGTAACCTACTGGGATTTTGCATTCCCCAGCCACATATAGCGAAGTACAGAAGAACAGAGGGCAAAATTACACAAAATGGCTATATAGTTCTCTGTGACATTGTCCTTAAGATACACATTACACTGATTTTCTAGCTTTGGAAATTTATTTTTTTTAATTTTTTTTTTTTTTTTTTTTTTATGATAGTCACAGAGAGAGAGAGAGAGAGAGAGAGGCAGAGACATAGGCAGAAGGAGAAGCAGGCTCCATGCACTGGGAACCTGATGTGGGATTCAATCCCGGGTCTCGAGGATCGCGCCCTGGGCCAAAGGCAGGCGCCAAACCGCTGCGCCACCCAGGGATCCCTAGCTTTGGAAATTTAAAACACAAATGCATACTTATCATTTTCCCAAGGTGTAATTAATAAAGGAAAAACATCAGGAAAGAGGAACCACTTAGGGGCACTATTAACCTCTGGAGAGCTAGGCCTGGTAAACCACAAATTGACCATACCAGGGTAACATGCCTCACAGACAAGCTGACAAGAATGTTATTAAACACCTGAAAATATAGGGGCACCTGGGTGGCTCAGTCGTCGAGTGTCTGCCTTTGGCTCAGGGCGTGATCCCGGGGTCCTGGGATCAAGTCCTATATCAGGCTCCCTGCATGGAGCCTGCTTCTCCCTCTGCCTGTGTCTCTCATGAATAAGTGAATAAAATCTTTAAAAATAAATAAATAAAATAAAAATAAAATTCAGATTGCTGGGGCACCTGGGTGGCTCAACGGTTGAACATCTGCCTTTTGGCTCAGCTCATGATCCCAAGGTCCTGGGATCGAGTCCCACATCAGGCTCCCTACAGGGAGCCTGCTTCTCCCTCTGTCTCTCATGAATAAATAAATAAAATCTTTTAAAATAAATAAATATTTAAAAAATAAAATTCAGATTGCTATCATCAAATGAAGAAGTTGTTCATTTCTACTGGTACATGTTTATAAAGCCAATCTAAAAGTAGCCTGTTTGCCCACAAACCACATCCTATTTCCATTAAAATACAGCTGAACAAGGTACTTTTAAAAATACTCCTAAGGATAAAGTGTCATGATGCAATATTTTAAAAGTTTATTTTACTTGACCAATGTTTATCTCTTCCAGGTATCGAGTAGATTATTATGACCTAAATATTCTCAACTGTACAAAACAGAAAATATCAAAACCTATAAAGAGCTGTCCTCTGACCCAACAATTCCACGCTTTGGTACTTATCCAAGAATATTAAATATCTATGTCCACAAAAACTGGATAACAGGCCACACGGACATCAACATGCAAATGGATAAACAAATTCTGGTGTATCCTACAGTGGAATACAATGCAACCATACAAACGAACTGCTGATACAACAACATAGATAAATCTCAAAAACATGGGATCCCTGGGTGGCGCAGCGGTTTGGCGCCTGCCTTTGGCCCAGGGCGCGATCCTGGAGACCTGGGATCGAATCCCACGTCAGGCTCCCGGTGCATGGAGCCTGCTTCTCCCTCTGCCTGTCTCTGCCTCTCTCTCTCTCTCTCTGTGACTATCATAAATAAATAAAAATAAAAATAAAAAAATAAAAATAAAAATAAAAAAATAAAAATAAAAAAAAAATCTCAAAAACATTATGCTGGGGGATCCCTGGGTGGCTCAGCGGTTTAGTGCCTGCCTTTGACCCAGGGCACGATCCTGGAGTCCCGGGATCAAGTCCCACATCGGGCTCCCAGCATGGAGCCTGCCTCTCCCTCTGCCTCCCTCTCTCTCTCTCTCTCTCTCTATCATAAATAAATAAATCTTTAAAAAAAAAAAAAAATTATGCTGAGTGAAAGAAGCCTAAAAAAAATCACTGTATGGTTCCATTCATATAAAGTTCAAAAGCAGAAAAACTAATGTCTGGCTACCGAAACGGGAAGAGTGGTTGCTGCTGGAGGAGCCAAGGGACACGCAGGAACACAGGCGTACACGTTTGCCAAAAGCCCCACCGTACACTTGAAGACCTGGGACACTTCGGCTATGGACATTCTGCTAAACTCAGTAAAAACAAGCAAACAAAATACCCATTAGTGACCTTTTTCAAACCATCTCCACAAACTGAAACAAACCTGCAATAAGCAACTATTTGCCCTCGGCCTTCAGGGCCTCAGACGGCCAAGCGCTGCCAGTGTCAAAACCAGGCCTAAGGGGATCCCTGGGTGGCGCAGCGGTTTGGCGCCTGCCTTTGGCCCAGGACACGATCCTGGAGACCCGGGATCGAATCCCACATCGGGCTCCCGGTGCATGGAGCCTGCTTCTCTCTCTGCCTCTCTCTCTCTCTCTGTGTGACTGTCAAAAATAAATAAAAATTTTTTTAAAAATCTTAAAAGGAAAAAAAAAAAACCAGGCCTAAGAGCCGCTCCATCAGGTTAAATCCGCTTAAGTGGGTTAAGCATCCAATTAACCACCCATTAAAAGTTTACACTTTTATTCCTAATCACCTTTAATTACCTTTTAAAAAGTTATCTCTGCAGCCTAAAGCTGGAAGTCTGGTACTTCATTTTACCCAATCAGATGTCAGAGTTGGGGGGGGGAGGGGACATCTCTCACAGTTCATGACAATAATGCAACAATATGAAAATGTTCCACCAAAGTGTAACTTAGGGTCTCTCAACAAAATGGATCAAAGACCTAAATATAAGTGCTAAAGCTATAAAGCTTTGAGAAGAAAGTAAAGGCAATTACAGAAGATTCAAGATCATTAGGAAATGCTCCTTAGGAGGCAAACCGTAAAAGAGACTCTTAACTATAAAGCACAAACTGAGGGTTGCTAGAGGGGAGGTGAGCAGGATGGACTAAATGGGTGATGGGTATTAGAGGGCACTTGCTGTGATGAGCTCTGAGTATTATATATAAGTGACAAATCACTAAATTCTACTCCTGAAACTAATATCACACTCCATGCTAACAACTAGAATTTAAATAAAAACCTGAAATCCCCCCTCCCCAATAAAATGCTCCTTGGATGAGATAAAGACAGACAAGTGACAAAGGAAAATAGTTGAACTTCATCAGAATTATAAGTTTTTTTTTAATTATAAGCTTTTATACATCAGAGGACACCATTAAGAAAGTAAAAACCCATAGAATAGCAGAAAATATCTGCAAAGTGTACTTTCTGATAAGAAACTTGTCGGTAGAATAAAGAACTCTTACAACTCAGTAAAAAGACAAGTAACCCGCTTTCAAAGATGAGCAAATGGGGATCCCTGGGTGGCTCAGCGGTTTAGCGCCTGCCTTCGGCCCAGGGTGTGATCCCACGTCAGGCTCCCTGCATGGAGCCTGCTTCTCCCTCTCCCTCTGCCTGTGTCTCTGCCTCTCTCTCTCTGTCTCTCATGAATAAATAAATAAAATACTAAAAAAAAAAAAAAAAAAAAAACAGAAGTTTGGGAAATATCCCCCGCAAAGGTTTTGGTAGGTTAGAGCAGATTATTTTACCTTTTGATTTCAACACTGCTCTCACTTTAAAAAAAAAAAAGTAATCTGACACTTAATTTTTTAGAATTTTATAAACACAACAGTTATTAGCTTAGAAATAATTATTCTAATATATATATATTAGAATCGAATTTCAGCCAAATTTTAAGTAGATGTCACTGCTGAAATCAAGATCCAAACTCAGGGCAATATGTGCTCTGTATCTAGAGTGACCACATGGCCCAGTTTGCCCAGAACTGTCCTAATTTACACCTATTATTCCCACACTTACCCATTTATCTCATATTCTTCATTTTTTAACATATTCTTATGAGTCAGTGCAGTAAAGTACCATAGGATGGGTTTGTTACACTTCCCCTTTATCCTTCTACTTCTGCCATGGTCGTGTCTAGTTCTGTGGATAGTACAGGTGCAATGAACAGAGTTCTCACTTCCAACTTCAGGTTCAATCCGAAAGGCAACCACTGATATCCCATTTCTTTTTCCAGATCCTTTCCTGATCTTGGACACAGGCATCCAGGGGTAGCTAACCCTATCCAGTCCTGAGTGCCGCAACCATTGCTCAGCTTGCAAGATGCCCCAAACCTCTAGGCTACCATCGGCTGGATCAGTGGGAAACAGGAGTAAGGTATCTATAAAGTATATGCAGGAAAGAAATGTTGTGTGTTCCTGTGCACGATGTCCAGAGACAGTAATCTGAGAACTCTTGATACAGGAATTTTGCCATTTATTTACTATATTGTATAAATTCACAACTACTTATTTTGTCTGGTAATATTTTATTTTACAGCAATTACAAATTTATTTTTAGCAACTCCTTTTATGTTCAAGTGCCCCAGTTTAGACAACGAATATATGGTCATACTACTATAACCAAACATCTTACTCCCATCGCATTATGATGTACTGTATTAGGGAATGTACAGACATAATTATGTAAACCATCTCCTTGGTCCTCAAAACAATGAACCTGAAGCCATGGCAAGAGTCCACCAGTAGAAAACCAACTAATATCACATTATTACTATAGTAAAGCTATTTTTTTGAACAACTGTGATTTTTTTTTAAGATGTTATTTATTTATTCATAAGAGACACACAGAGAGAGAGGCAGAGACACAGGCAGAGGGAGAAGCGGGCTCCATGCAGGGAGCCTGATGCGGGACTTGATCCCAGGACCCCAGAGTCATGCCCTGGCCCCAAGGCAGACGCTCAACCGCTGAGCCACCCAGGCGTCCCAAACCACTGTGATTCTTAAGCAAATATAGAAACAGCTCTACTTCACAATGAGCAGGAAAAAATATTCAGCACAACCCAGAATTACATATGCTATACAGAGATTCGAAATTCTAAGAATGGATTACTCTTCTGCTGATTCACAAAGTGCTTCAGAATTATGTTTTATCCCTAAGGACTTCATTCATTTTGAGCATCTAAACAGAGTTTAGGTTAGAAGGCACCATAACAGAGGTAATTCTGGATAGCAAATAATTATTCATCACTTTAAACAGCATCATTTGGAATATGATTAGTCTTTTTAAAAGTATCAAATACATTTGAGGGCAGCCCAGGTGGCTCAGCAGTTTAGCGCCGCCTTCAGCCCAGGGCCTGATCCTGGAGACCTGGGATCAAGTCCCATGTCAGGCTCCCTGCATGGAGCCTGCTTCTCCTTCTGCCTGAGTCTCTGCCTCTTTCTCTTTCTCTCTCTCTCTCTGTCTCTCATGAATAAATAAATAAAATCTTTAAAAAAAAATAAAATACATTTGAATAGGCACAGAACAAGCCTACATTTAAAAAAAAATACTTAAAAAACAATTATCTTCCTTAAGTAACAAGTTGGACCAGCTAAAGAAAGACAAGGCTATCTGAGGTTCCTGGAGGAATTTCAAAATCTTTTAAGAACAGGAAACCATAAAAACTATTCCTTTTGTCTGTAACAGCTTTTACATTCTAGATGAAGATTTTTTTTTTTTAAAGAGGGGAAGGGAAGAAGGAGAGATTTTTTTTCTTGTATTCATGAACTCTGATTTATATTAATATCACATCTTAAGGCACTATCTTTCTGAGACACCAGAGCCACTTAATCAGTAGCAATATGCAGAGAGAGAGAATCTGAAGGAGGTTCCAGGCCCAGGGTAGAACCTGATGCAGGGCTCACACCCCTGAAATTCTGAATGACTTGAGCAGAAATCAAAAGTCAGGTGCTTCACTGAGTGAACCCCTAGATGAATATACTAATATTAATATGAAGCAAAAAAAAATCGTCTTTGATCTTTAAAAATATGTTCTATAGGGTTACCATAAAAGTACAGCTGTTTAATACTCTATGCATCCCAGGCTAAAAAAAAATCTCGTAATCTTTCAATTGGATTCAAAAACTTAAGTGTAAAAAATGCCAACTTTAAAAGTTTAATACAAGAAAAAAAAAAAGTTTAACACAAGTCATTAAAGATTCTATATCACATGTAATCAACTTATAAAACATCTCTAATCCAAGTATGATTTACCCTAGTCAACATCTCAGTAAAGGTGATGGAGCAAGTCCTACTTCTCCAACCAAGAGTCTGAGGCTTGGATAAGGCCAAAAAGTGGGAGTTGACCAGTAGCCCAAAGAACACTATTCTGATAATCCTGCTCTAATAAAACAGAAAGTAGTTACTGTGTCTAATATTTGACCTATATGGTATTTATAACAACATTAAGTAGCTGTAAAAAAGTTTTTAAATAAACCATTAAATGAGATCTTAACCAAGTTCACTTCGGCAGCACATATACTAAAATTGGAACGATACAGAGAAGATTAGCATGGCCCCTGCGCAAGGATGACGCGCAAATTCATGAAGCGTTCCATATTTAAAAAAAATAAAATAAATAAGATCTTAACTTCTTAAAAACATTATATCAACTTAACTTAGCAAACAATAACCTCTGCTTTGGATAGTTAATCAATTAGCCCAAATGCTTTTATAGATTAGGTCTCTTCCTAATTTCTATCATGCAGAAATGTCATTTTAGAAAATCCTGATACAAACTGAATGTACCAGAATAGGGATCAAAATCAGCTCTTTCCTTCCGCTTTAATTTATGAACCAGGATTTACACACAAGTGTCAGAGCCACAACTGATGCACATAGTGAGCTTGGGAACAGTGCGTGTACTTCACTCCAGAGGGAAGGGTGGTTCGGTGGTAAACTATGGAAAAGAGATGCCTACTCAGATTTCCAGATGGACTTCTCAGAAGTATCTCATTTCACCTACTTTATTATGCACGTTATCCCATGTTTACCCATCTCTTTACCGGAAATGTTTCTTAGGATCAATGACATATCATGGTTTAATATTAAGGACATTAAATAATAATAGATTTGATGAAATAGGTTATTTCCCTGATGACTCCTCCAGAAGGTGCTTCCAATTCAGTTCACATCTAATTGTTATTCAAAAAAAAAAAAAAAATACACATGCTTGAGTAGCTATAAAACATCAAGGACCTTGAAATAAAATTAATCAGCAATTCTCTTGAGGCTCAAATATATCAAACTGATCAAGGCTCAACGCAGGTTAAACAAAACAGACAAAAATATCAACTAGGAAAAAAAAAAAAACTTTATGCTCCATACTCCTGAGACAAATAAATTTGGAAACTGAGCCTTGAACTTTCTGCTGCCGGTTAATTCGGTGAAAATACCCTTTCTCGAATCACTCACTTCATATTTTTCAAAGCCTGTAAATTAGGTTTGAGACCTCCTAGGAGTACAGTCATTTCCTCTACCAGCACGGAGAGAAGTTTGTAGGTCTCAAAAGGGAGAAAAGTGCTTTTGCAAGCGAGCTCGCGTACAGGAAAGAGCCGCACAAGGAGGTGGACACTGCTCCTGGGGTCAGAAGCTGCAAGCTCGGGTGTCCTCACCCCCCTTTATGGCCCTGAGAAGGGAGCTTCACGAAGCCCAAACTTCAGTTTTCTCGGTTTAAAAAGAGCCCGATCGCTGCTACCGCCTTTTCTCAGTTGTCCAGCCGACAGCTGGGGAAGGCTTAGGGGGCACCAGCAAGCGGGGGCAGGAGGGGCGCCCGCCGACGGCCCAGCGGGGAAGGGGCCGCGCCTCAACCAGGGCCCCAGGACCTCAGGGCGCCGGTTCCCACCTGACTCTTCCAACTCCGCACACCTGGACGCGACTCAGGGCGGCCCCTCCCGAGACCAGGCCCGGGACAGCGCCCGGGAGGCCCGCGCCCGCTCCTGGGTCCCGGCGACCCCGCGCACCTCCGCGCTGGGACGGTCTGGAAACTCCGAGCCAACGAAAATTTGAAAAACGGAAGTGAAAGCGAAGGTGCAGCATTCAGAGACGCCAGGAGAGGGTCGGAGGGGGGGGGGGGGTCGGGGAGGGGACGCGGGGCGCTCCGGAGCGCCCGCGGCAATGAGCGACTTTCCCAGCAGCCCGGGGCCCCCCACTTCCCCGGGCCTCGGCGGCGGCGCGGGGACGGGGCATGCACGGGGCCCAGGGGGGGGATGCACGGGGGCCGGGGGGGGATGCACGGGGACCGGGGGGGGATGCACGGGGGCCGGGGGGGGGGATGCACGGGGACCGGGGGGATTGCATGGGGGGGAGGGGGTTGCACGGAGGGGAGGGGGATGCACGTGGGGAGGAGGGGAATGCACAGGGGCTGGGGGGATCCACGGGAGCCGGGGAAGATGCACCGGGAGGAAGCACGGGGGCCGGGGGTGGGATGCACGGAGGGCGGGAGGGGGATCCACGAGGGGATGCACGGGGGGAGGAGAGGAATGCACGGGGGCAGGGGGGGATGCACGGCCTGGGAGGCCGAGGGGGAGGGCGGCGGCGCGGGCGAGCCGGGCCCCCGGGAACTGACCCGCGCGGCCCCCGGGGCGGGGGGTGCAGTCACGCGGCCTCGCCGCCGAGCACCCCGAGGCCGGCGGCCGGGGACGCGGAGGGCCTGGCCGAGGGCAGGCGGGAAACCGGGAGGCGGGCAGACCGGGGCGGGCGCTGCCCCGCGGGCGCGGGCGCGGGCCGTCCACAAAGGCCGCCAGCCTCCCGAGGGGGCCCCAGGCGCACACGCCGCCCGCCGCCCGCCGCCCGCCGCCCTCCGGCCGCGCTCCCGGGCTCCGCGCTCCCGGGCTCCGGGCGGGGGAGGCGCGGGCCGGCGAGGGCCGGCGAGGCGGCCGCGGGGAGCTGACGCCCTCCCGACGCCGGGGCCGGCGGCCGCAGCAACCCCGAGCGGCCGGCGACGATCAACAAAGCACCTGCCCCAGGCCCCGACCGGGGCTCGCGGGGCCGCGCGGACGGGCTGGGGGAGGGCGCGGGGCTTCGGCGCCACACACTGACCTTGGAGTCTCCGTTGCACAGAGCCATCGGGGCCGGGCCGGGGGGCCGGGGGGCCGGGGCGCGGGCGCCGCGGGCCGGGGCTCGGGGGCGAGGCCTGTGCGGGAGCGGCGGGCGCCGCGAGGAGCCGGATCCAGCAGCCGCCGCGGAGCGCGGGCCCCAGCGCCGCGGGAGACGAGGCCAGCAGCGCGCACGCCGCCCCCGCCCCCGCCTCCCGCTTCCGCCCCGGCCGGCCACGGGGCGGAGCCACAGCGCGTCGGGCTCCGCAGCCAGACCGCGGACACCGCGGGCCGCCGCCGCCAAGCGAGCCCGCCTCCGGGGAGGGGCCCTGCACGCCCGGCCCCGCCCCGGGCCCCTTCCCGCCGCCCAGTCCGCCTCCGGGAAGACGAGCCGCGGCCGCTCGGGCCTGCCCGCCCGCGGGAGGAAAGGCCTGCGGCGCCCGGCCCCGCCCCCCGCGCGATAGGCCACGCCCCCGCACGGCAGGCCCCGCCCCCCGGGCCCCTTCCCGCCGCCGAGGTCCGCCTCCTGGAAGACAAGCTGCGGTCGCTCGGGCCTGCCCGCCCGCGGGAGGAAGGGCCTGCGGCGCCCGGCCCCGCCCCCTGCACGATAGGCCACGCCCCCGCATGGAAGGCCACGCCCCCTCACGGCACGGCCCCGCCTTCGCCGGCCGAGCCCGCCCCCCGCATGGCCCTGGCTGCGTCCCCGCAGGCCAGGCCCCGCCCCCACCGCCTCTGGCCCGCCCCCACGCGGCCTTGGCCCCGCCCCCGCAGGCCAGGCCCCGCCCCCGAGGGGAGGAGCCCGCGACTCACAGCCCCGCTCCCGTCCCGCCCCCGCACCGGGCGGCCGGCCCCTCCTCCGCCGCAAGGGCTCCCCCTCTGAGGACGGCCGGAGCCTCGGGGAGCAGGCGGGGGCGGGGCTGATCGCCGCTCTGGACCCCGGGGAGAGGCTGAGCGAGCCGAGAGGGAAGCCTCCGGGGAGCGGGGCCTCCTCCCAGGTGGAGGGGCGTGGGGTCGGCCAAGGCTGCTGCCGAGAGTTTCATCGTGACACCTCGAGGGACGTCGAAGTGAGATGTGATCGCGTCTCTCTGCAAAAGTTCTACGGCGGGGGCGGGATGTGCACGAGAAGGGGGTCTGGGCGCCGCAGTCTGGTGGGGCGCTGGGCCGGGGCGCTGGCCCGAGGCTCGGCTTGCACAGCACCCAGCGTTTTTATTTAGATGCGCTGCAGTCCCCCCAGCTACTCTTTGGCGACCGCCAAGATGAGAGATCAAATTTGGCCGCCTGGAAAAAAAATTAATAATAAAAAACAAAATAAAATAAATAAAATGAAATAAAATAAATCAATAAATAAATTTGGCCGCCTGGGAACCTAAATGAGGGTTGGGGGAATGAATGACACTTGGCACGGCTTCCAGATTAAAGAAGCCTTTTAACAAATATTCAATTACTACGATGCAGCCCTTTGCGGAGCCCACGCTGTGTGTCAGGCCCCAGGTATCAAGGAGCCGGAGTAAGACGACTCGGGCTTTTTAAAAAAATTCATTTTATTCTAAGCTATTTCGCGGAAGTAGTGAGGCAGGACTTGTGTTCTTATTCACCTTTTCGCTAATAAAGTAATCGAGGCTCAGTCGGCCTCTCGGAGCAGGAGGTGGCAGGTACCTGATGGGGGAAAGGATACACAGTTCTTACTGTCAGGAACAAAGGCCCCGAATCCTAGCGGGCCTCCCAGTCAACGAAAGTATTTCACTTACCCTTTTTTGAGCTGAGAAATGGATACTTGAGATTTCTAAGGCCATGGATACTGTGCTCTCTTGGTAGGTCTCTATGAGCAATCGGGAGAACAATGCAGTAACCAATAGGAGAGCCTCAGCTTGCATCACTATCCACCCAGAGTGCAATGGAATGGAATGAGATGTGCCCGCGTTAAGGATTGGCCAAAGCCCATCTATACCAGATAATGCCTATTTTAAATATATTCTAGTGGTCACCTGTATTTATGGCTAAGCATATCCCCAACAACCAGAACGTCCTTATATCTAAAACCCTTCTGCAACTTTTGACTCTGTTGACCCTTCCCTCTTTCTTGAAACTGGATTTCTCTTACAGCATATCAAAGAGGTGTCCTTTCACTACTATAAGATTGTTCTTGGTCTTTTTTTTTTTTTTTTTGATGATGATGATAGTTGACACTAAGTCATCTTTTCTTGTTCCTCTTTCTATATCCTCCAGGTGGAGGCTTAAGTATTGCTTTTCTTCAATATTTCCATTCCCTATCCTCTTCCCATCTTACTCTTCACCTATGTTTCCTTGCAGGACTTGCTTAAAAAATAAAAACTAGGTTGTTTTTTTTCTTAAGTAGTTTTAAAATATCCTTCAATAGACTCTATGACAGCTCTCTCTTTTGAGCTCCAGATCCATACTGCTCTGCAAATCCCCAGTTAGATGTTAGATGGCATGTTGGATCCCAAACTCAAGAAGTCCAAAACAAAACTTCCCAAATTTCTGAGTCCAATATCACTAGAACCATGATATTAGAGGGAAAACATAATACATACATACCATGTGGGTTTTTCATAGATTCCCTTTATCAAGTTGAGACAGTTCCCCTCTATTCCTTCCTGTTTTGATGAGGAATGAATGTTGCCAAGTGCTTTTTCTGTCTTTTGATTATTATATGACTTTGCTTTTTCCAGTTTGTTAATGTTGCAAGTTACATTGATTTTTATTTTTTTTAAGATTTTATTTATTTATTCATGAGAGAGAGAGAGAGAGAGAGAGAAAGGGGGGGCAGGGCAGAGACACAGGCAGACGGAGAAGCAGGCTCCATGCAGGGAGCCAGACACGGGATTCGATCTAGGGACTCCAGGATCAGCCCTGGGCCTAAGGCAGGAACCGCTAAGCCACCTAGGGACCTCCCCTGAGTCACCAAGGACTCCCCGATTGGTTGATTTTTAAATGTCAAACCAGCCCTACATTCTCCGGATAAGCTTAAAGTAATCATGATATATTTTCCTTTTTTTTTTTTTTTTTTTAAGATGTATTTATTTGAAAGAGAGAGCATGCAGGTTTGGAGAGAATACTCAAACCGACTCCCTGCTGAGTGTGTAGCCCAACACAGGGCTCCATCTCACAGCCCAGAGATCAAGACCTGAGCCAAAACCGAGAGTCAGATGCGCAACCAACTGAGCTACCCAGGCACCCCGATATATTTTCCTTTTTATGTATTGAACTTGATTTTCTAAATCTTGCCTTCAAATGTCTGCATCTATCTTAATGAGGAATATTCGCTTGCCATTTTCTTGTAGTGTCTTTAACTAGATTTGGTATCAGGGTAATGCTGACCTCAGAGACAAATTTTGTGTAGAATTATTTCCAGAAGAGTTGGTATGATAGAATTGCTTTTATTCTTTTTTTTTTTAAGACTTTACTTATTTATTTGACACAGATTGAGAGAGTACAAGCAGGAGGAGCAGCAGGCAGAGGCAGAGGGAGAAGCAGCCTCCCTGCCGTGCAGGGAGCCCAATATGGGGCTCTATCCCAGGACCCAGGAATCATGACCTGAGCTGAAGGCAGGTGCCAAACTGACTGAGCCACCCAGATGCCTCAGTTTTATTTCTTTCTTAAATGTCTCGTAGAATTCACCAATGAGGCCATCTGAGCCTAAAGTTTTCTTTGTAGTAAGGTTTTTAACTCCAAAATAAATTTTAAAAAAGATATAGGGCTCTTCAGGTTATCTATTTTTTCCTTGACTGAGCTTTGGCAATTTGTGTCTTTCAAAGAATTTGTCAGTTTTGTCTAAGTTGTCAAATTCATAGGCAAAGTGTTATTCATAATATTCTCTTTTTATTCTTTTAGTGTCTAGACTCTATGATGATATCAAATTTCTCATTCCTGTTGGTGATTTTGTTTTCTGTTTTTCTTCAACAGTCTGGCTAGATAGAACTTTACCAATTTTATTGACCCTCTGAAAGAGCAGCTTTTAGTTTTACGTATTGTTTTTCTGCTTTCTACTTCGTTGATTTTCACTTTAATCGTTATTATTTCCTTTCTTCTTCTTACTTTGTGTTTAGTTTGCTCTTTTTCAAGTTTTTTAAAACCGGAATCTGAGATCATCAGTTTGAGATCTTTCTTCTTTTCTAATATAGGTATTTAGCTCTATAAATTTCCCCTTGAGAACTGCTTTACTGATATCCCACAAACTCAGATATATCAAATATTCATTTCCATTTGGTTCTAAACAGGGTTCAGTTTCTTTTTTTGATTTCTTCTTTGACCCATGGTTTTCTAAAAGCATATTATTCCATTTCCAAATATTTGAGGATTTTTTGGAGCTCTTTCTGTTATTGGTTTCTAAGTTAATTCCATTGTGATCAGAGAATACATTTTGTATGATTTGAATCCTTTTAAATGTACTGGGTCTGCTTTATGGCTTAGAATATACTCTCTATTGGTAAATGTTCTGTGTGTACTTGAAAAGGATATGTATTCTGCTATTATGTGGAATGGTAAATAGGTCCAGTTGGTTGATAATATTGATCAAGACACATATTCTTGAAGATTTTCTGTTCATTTATTCTATCAGTTATTGAGAAAGGGGTTCTAAAAACTCTAACTAGAATTGTGAGTTTATCAACTTCTTATAGTTCTATCAGTTTTTGCTTCATGTATTTTGAAACTCTGTTACTAGGTCATTAATGTTTAGAATTGTTATTGATCTGGCAGCCCTGGTGGTGCAGCGGTTTAGTGCTGCCTGCAGCCTAGGATGTGATCCTGGAGACCCTGGGTCGAGTCCCACATCGGGCTCCCTGCATGGAGCCTGCTTCGGTCTCTGCCTCTCTGTGTGTGTGTGTGTCTCTATGAATAAATAAATTTAAAAATCCTAAAAAAAATAATAATTGTATTGATCACTTTATCAATATGAAATAACATTCTGTATCCCTGGTAATTCTTTTTACTCTGACATTTGTCCAATATTAAAATAGCATGCTTGGAGTGCCTGCTGGCTCAGTTGGTAGAGCATGTGATTCTTTACCTAGGGTCAGGAGTTCATGTGTTACATTGGCCCAGAACTTACTTTAAAAAGAATAATAATAAGGGACCCCTGTGGGGGCTCAATGATTGAACGTCTGCCTTTGGCCCACGGATCGGCGTGATCCCGGAGTCCCGGGATAGAGTCCTGCATCCAGCTCCCTGCAGAGAGCCCGCTCCTCCCTCTGCCTGTGTCTCTGCCTCTGTGTCTCTCATGAATAAATAAATAAAATCTTTGAAAAAAAAAAGAAATAATAAAAATAAAATAGCATGCCTGCTTTCCTGACTGGTTGTTGGTATGGTATATCTTCTGCAGTTCTCTAATCTGTTTCTATATTTATGTTTAAAGTGTTTTTTTTTATAGGCAGTAAATAATTGGGTCTTGCTTTTTGTCTAATCTGCCAATTTCTTTTATTTGGAGTATTTAGACCATTTACATTTAATGTGATTATTAATACAGTTAAGTTTATGTCTATAATTTAGAGATTCTAAAGGCAGGAAGCCAAGGCAATCAAAGGGCTAGTCTCTTTTGTTTCTTGTTTCCCAGAAGTCACTGTCCTTTAATGTTTGATATCTAATAGTTCAAAACCATTTTTTCCTATATTTTGTCTGACTTTTTGTTGTTGTTTCAGCAGGAGGATAAATCCAGTTCCTGTTACTCCATCTTTGGCAAAAGCAGAAATCTGGAAACCTTTTCTAACAAGTAGTTGAAGCATCTTAAGCCTGTAAGTCCTTTGCCTGTCTCATATAGTTTTGTTAAGGGTGAAAATTGCCCTGAATTCAGAACAACTTAGGCAACATAGACTAGTGATGTTAGTTCTTATAAATGTAATCTCGTGGTTCCTGAGACCAACAGAATTTTTAGATGACATTTGATAAAAATCCATAGATGGAAATTTTACATGACTTTTAAGATTTGGTGAGTATCATATCATAAAATACTTATTTCAGGTATAATCCAAGGCCATTTTATCTTTCAAAATGTAAAATCTTGGGCAGCCAGGGTGGCTCAGTGGTTTAGTGCCATCTTTAGTCCAGGGTGTGATCCTGGAGACCCGGGATCAAGTCCCACATCGGGCTCCCTGCATGGAGCCTGCTCCTCCCTCTGCCTGTGTCTCTGCCTCTCTCTGTGTCTCTCGTGAATAAATAAAATCTTTTTAAAAATGTAAACTATTTTAAACCTCCTATTTAAAAAATTAACTTTTAAACTTATAAAAATTATTAGATGCTGACTGAAAATGTGGAAGTACATAGTATTTCAAAATCCTTTTAGGAAGGTATGTGAATTTTTTTAATTGAAGGCAGCTGTTCTAAAATATTTTTTGATCCTATATCCCTTGCTTGGAATCTTAATAATTCTCCATTGCTCTCAGGACAAACTTAAAATTTCTAGCATTTCTCATTGGGTCTTTGTCTCAAGATTTGGCAAGCCCCTCTTTATGTTGTATCCTGCTCTCTTACCACTGCTCCCTCACTCTACTCTAGCCATATTAAACTACTTTAGTTCCTTAAACATGAAATGTTCTCTCGACTCAGACTTTCTGCACAAAAATATCTTCTGCCTAGAATATTTCTGTTCCCCTCCCCAAAACTCTGAAGCCTTGGGTTAGATATCTCTTCCTTTTTTGTGCTCCCACATTCCTTTCCTTTTCATTAGTACTCACCACCCTCAATGTATTTACTTGTCTCTGTCCACAGAAAAACCCTGGAAGCACTATGATCCCAGTAGCAATGAGCAAAACAAGCCACCAACTTTCTAAATACTATTCTTCAACAAGAGGAACAAGTCTTCTTGGAGAAAAGGCTGATTTCAGGAGCAAAGGAGGGACGGGATAACCAGGAACACCTTTTGGGGCCAGGAAGTAAGGAAGTATTCAGAGAATAATGGAGACATGTCAGAAGGACACAGAAGTTTTAAAAGGACCTTTACCAGCTGAATCTGGGACAATATATCAAAATAAAAATGACGGCAAACAAATTACATCAATTGATTAAATTAGGGGCCATCAGCCTATGATGATATAAATAAATGACTAAACAGAAAACCCTTCCTTATAATGCCAACTAATAAAAGTCAAAGGAACAGTTAAATTATAAAATCATCACTTTGCAGCTCTCATAGAAATAATGAATTCAGGCAAGAAACATAAATGGATAGCAAGACTTATGGATGGAAAATGGTTGGATAACAGGTGTTATTTACATTGTCTCAAATTATCTCTCTACAAAATAATTATACATGAAGAAAGAGTAACTTTATTGTGAAGAAACCTGGAAGCACATCCTTACTCAGGTGATTGAAGTTAACATCAACAGTAGTGGAGCAAATTGGCATCCTATGTTATCTGATGGATGCAGTGAGCCAAGCACAAAATTACTTAAGTGATCTTGCCTGAAATATATAACCCAACTGTGAATGAACCTCAAGGGAGCACAAATGGAGGAACATTCCACAAAATAATAGGTCTACAGGGATCCCTGGGTGGTGCAGGGGTTTGGCGCCTGCCTTTAGCCCAGGGCACGATCCTGGAGATCTGGGATCGAGTCCCATGTCGGGCTCCCAGTGCATGGAGCCTGCTTGTGTCTCTGCCTCTCTTTCTGTGTGACTATCATAAATAAATAAAAATTTAAAAAATAATAATGGGTTTACAATTTTTCCAGTTATCTATTGGTTTGTAACAAACACTCTAAAAAACCTAGTGGCTTAAAACAACAGTGCTTATTTTGCTACTATTTGGATAAGGTTCAACAGGGACAGGCCTTCTCAGTCCTAAGCTGTCAGCTGGTGCAGCCCAGAGCCTGGCTCACTACGTCTCAGCTAGAGTGGCTCAAAGGCTGGGAGATAGAATCATGAGAAGGCTCCTGCACTCATGACCCCTGATCTGGAAGATTCGTACAGTTGAGGGTTGGAATGGCTGCATATCTGATACCTCTACTTCTCTATGGTCTCTTCATTTTCTATATGTCAGCTCAGGACTCCCAGGGCGTGTATGTGTTTGTATGTGAAAGGGAGCCAGAGAGAAGGTTGTATGGCCTTTGTAACCTAGCCTCCTAAGTTACACAGGTCTACTTTATATTCTGTTCATGGACTGAGGCACAGGTTGGTCTAGATTGAGACAATTCTAGAAGGGCATGTGGAACTGGAAGTGTGGTACAATGCTCAAAAAACACAATTCGCAGAGTAATCTCAGAAAATGAAGGTCACAGAAGGGCTTAGGAACTCTTCTAGATTGAAGGAGAGTAGACATGACTGCTGAGAAAATCCATGCTCTTGGATTGAATTCCTCATGCTATAAAGGATATTATGGGATAATTGGCAAAACTTGAAGGCCATCTGTAAGTGAAGGGCATATGGGAGCTTGTACTGTTATGGCAAGAGTACTATAAGTCAAGCCCTAGGGTGGCTTCCCTGCTCAGCAGGGAGTCAGCTTCCCCCCCCCCCCCCCCCCCCGTCCCTCACCCACCCCTGCTTGTGCACTCTCTCTCTCAAATACATAAAAATCTTTTTAAAATCTTGCAGTTAATCCTTTCATAAAGGAATAATAATATGATAAAAATAACCACCCACATATGATACATTCGTATTTTTTAAAATCATGTTTTATTAAAGCAGATCATTGAATATTGTCATTATTATATTTTTATTTATTATCCCTTTATGCCTTCTGTCCCAATTATGCTTTCAAATTTTAGTCCCCCCTTTTAAAAAAAAAATTTTTTTTTTTATTTATCTATTCATGAGAGACACAAAGAGATAGGGGAAGAAGCAGGCTCCCTGCAGGGATCCCAATAGGAGACTCAATCCCAGGACCCTGGGATCACACCCTGAGCCAAAGGCAGATACTCAACCACTGAGCCACCCAGGTGTCCAAAATTTTAGCCTCTTCTTATTTATTTATTTATTTATTTATTTATTTATTTATTTATTTATTTTTATTTTTTTAGCCTCTTCTTAGAGGAGAAGTTAAATTGACATCCTGCTAGGAAGAACTGACTCATCGAGTTCCATCCATCCCCACATTCATCCATCTCCACATCTAGGAGAAAGAAGGGGTACAACTTTTAGTGTTTGCCTTTGAAAAGTTTCTAAAACTGGTGATAGAAAAACCCCTTAAAAAATTTTTTTTAATTTTTATTTATTTGTGATACTCACAGAGAGAGAAAGAGGATGAGGCAGAGACACAGGCAGAGGGAGAAGCAGGCTCCATGCACCGGGAGCCCGACGT
This sequence comes from Canis lupus baileyi, assembly GCF_048164855.1. Classification (NCBI taxonomy): domain Eukaryota; kingdom Metazoa; phylum Chordata; class Mammalia; order Carnivora; family Canidae; genus Canis; species Canis lupus. The sequence goes on from NC_132859.1 coordinate 3,011,927, forward strand.
GGGATCCGATCCCGGGTCTCTAGGATTGCGCCCTGGGCCAAAGGCAGGCGCCAAACTGCTGCGCCACCCAGGGATCCCAGAAAAATCCCTTATTGATAATAATGGTTGTAGTGGTGGTAGTAATAGTGGTAAATCCTGTAGAGCACATCATGTGCCAAGGCACTATTGTAAATTTTTTACATATATGAGCACATTTAATACAACAGTCTTTTTTTTAAAAGATGTTCTTTATTTGAGAGAGAGCAAGAGAGAGAGAGAGCATGAGCAAGGGGAGGGCCAGAGGGAGAAGTAGGCTCCCAGGCTGAGCAGGGAGCCCCATGCAGGCTGGATCCTAGGACCCTGGGATCACGACCTGAGCCGAAGGCAGATGCCAACGGAGTCACCCAGGCGCCCCTAATGTAATGATCTGTGATATGAGTACTATTATTATCCCTTTGTCATCTTTTCATGATTGAGAAAACAGAAATTAAGGTTATACAGCCAGTAAACCAGAGAACTGAGATTCAAATCAGGCCAACTGGCTCTAGCCTTTTTAATGTTTATTAAGTATTCAAAATACACTTTGCCAAAAAAAAAAAAAAAACCCAACAACAAAATACACTTTGCCAAATGATCTTTAAAGCCACAAGTATCACCAGGTAATAGTAAAGTAGTATAATGACCCTATTACCACTGTTTCTTCCATCTGTCTGTAGGGCTATAATTTTGATGGATTTTTTAAATTGGTTATCCTTTACAAAATTCATAGTACAAATCCACTGGGTATTTATATAATATATTTAATTGTGATAAAACATGTGATGGAAAATTTATCATCTTAGCCATTTTTCAGTATATCCACACTGTGTGCAACAGACTTTTTTTTTTTTTTTTAAGATTTTATTTATTCCTGAGAGACACAGAGAGGCAGAGACACAGGCAGGGAGAGAAGCAGGCTCCCCGAAGGGAGCCCTATGCGGGACTCGATCCCAGGTTAGGCCCTGAGCCAAAGGCTGACCCTCAACCGCCGAGCCACCCAGGCACCCCGTGTGCAGCAGATCTTATTTCATCTTGTAACACTGACACTCTACCTAACGAACAATCCCCCATTGCCCCCTCCTCCCAGGCCCGGTGGCCACGAGTCCACTTTCTGTTTCTATGAATGTGACAACTTTATCTCGTATAAGTGAAACTCTACAGCATTTGTCTTTTGTAACTGTTTTTTTTTCACTTAGCATGTTTTCAAGTTTCATCCATGTTGTAACCAGAGACAGAATTTCCTTCCTTTTGAAGGCTGAACAATATTCTGTTGTGTGTACATGTGGGTATATAGCACATTTTACTTACACATTCATCTGTCCATGGACATCTGGGGGGCCGCCCCCTTTTGGCCATGGTGAATAATATTGCTGTTGAAGTGTTTGTGTATTAGAAATAAAAAATGGGAAAAATAAAAATAAATAAAAATAAAAATAAAATTAAAAAATGGGGCAGCCTGGGTGGCTCCGCGGTTTAGTGCCTGGCTTCAGCCCAGGGCCTGATCCTGGGGACCCGGGATCGAGTCCCACGTCGGGCTCCCTGCATGGAGCCTGCTTCTCCCTCTGCCTGTCTCTCTCTCTCTCTCTCTCTCTCTCTCTGTCTCTCATGGATAAATAAATAAAATCCTTAAAAAAAATAAAAATTAAAAATGTAAGAATGAAACATGGTAACTCAAAAAAGAGATTGCAGTGGGGTAAAGAAAATGAAGTCCTCCAGGTTTTGAAATGCAGATGCTTTCTGGTTTGGACAAGTAATGAGAGAACTCTTTCCACGCAATTTTTAAACTTAGGACTTTAAGCTGTTTTCCCAGGTTAAAATCACTTATCTTCACATAACTTCCATGAATTTAGTATTTTGGCAAAACAGGTCTCATAATAATACAGACACAGGGCTTCATTTGTAACCAATAGTTTGAGGTTTTAATTTCCACCTCTTCCTAGTAATCGCCTTTGCATTCAGAGTTTCAGTTCAACCAAGATACCACAAACCTAAGGTGACTAGAAAAAGCAAGCGCTTAGGGCCTGTTACGAGAATAGATGCTTTTCCTAAAAGGAAAACTTCACAAAGTTTGTGGTTCCAGACCTGTTCCCATTTTATCTAAGATTTCTTTCCCTATTGGTGGTATTAGTTGCCTGAAGTAAAATTCTTTCTCTGAAACAACTTGCAAAAAAAGGTAGGTAACCACTTAATTAGCATTTCAAAAGATGGCAAAAAATGTGAAGGTTTGTTGTCAGGGTACCTAAGGGAATTTCAGGGTGGGACAAAACCCTGAGATGGTAATCCAATCTCACTGAATGTTCTTGCTTTCTCCACTTCCAAACCTCCCCCTTGAACGTTTGTTACCTTTCTCCAATTTTCTCCATCTCTTAGCCAACTGAACTCATATTTTGTCTATTTTCCTATCATTCATTCTCATATTTCTCGCTGCCCTTTAACTGGCTGCTATATAGATATACACACATATAAAGAATGGTTGTGTTTAACTTACATAGAATTATTATATTTTATTTACTTATTCATGAGAGACACACAGAGGGAGAGAGAGGCAGAGACCCAGGCAGAGGGAGAAGCAGGCTCCATGCAGAGAGGCCCATGTGGGCCTCGATCCCAGGACTCCAGGATCACGCCCTGAGCTGAAGGCAGGTGCTTAACCGCTGAGCCACCCAGGTGCCCCTAACTTATACAGAATTTTGACCTTATTTGACCTTATACAGAATTTTGTCCTTATTTTGAAGACCATGTATATTAAAACATGACAAGATATGGGGAAATTTTTACAGAAAAATAACAAATCCGTGAATCTCTAAAACATTATTAAAATTAACATCAAGACCCCAATCATGAAAGGGGGTCATAGAATTCAAAAATTATTCACTACATATAGTAAATAAGCATAATAAGGAGGCAGCCTGGGTGGCTCAGTGGTTTACTGCAGCCTTCAGCCCAGGGTGTGATCCTGGGGACCTGGGATCGAGTCCCACGTCGGGCTCCCTGCATGGAGCCTGCTTCTCCCTCTGCCTATGTCTCTGCCTCCCTCTCTCTCATTCTCTCTGGGTCTCTCATGAATAAATAAATAAAATCTTTAAACAAAAAAACAATATGCTACTTTAAATATTTTGATATTTTCCCGATCTTCTGAAAATCCCACAAAATAGCAGAAGAAAAAAATTAGAAGTAAAACACGGCAATGTTGGAAAACCAGGTAGGATGTTCTAAGCAGAAAAAAAAATGTTGCTGGAGTGCAAAATGGCACAACCACTTTAGAAAACAGGCTGAAAGTTTCTTACAAAGTTAAGTATACACATATCATACACCTCAGCAATTGTATCCTAGATAATTGCCCAAAAGAAATGAAAATTTATATATACACAAAGATCTGTACACAGTATTTATAGTGACTTTATTCTTAACTTCCCAAACTGGAAATAATCCAAACGTGGTTGGACGAGGGAATGGATAATAAACACGCTGGTACATCCACACAATAAAATACCAAGCTTTAGCCAAAACAACAAAAAGGTGGTGAAGATGGGAAAACTATCAACACAAATGACAACACAGATGAATCTCAAGGCCCTTTGCTAACTGACTCAAAAGGCTCATATGGTATGATTCCATTTATATGACATTTTAGAAGAAAACTATAGGGAGAGAAAACAGACCGATGGAGGCTGGGGGCTGGAGGATGGGTGGAGAGATTATGTTCAAAAGAGTGAAAATGACTTTTGGGAGTGATGAAATTATTCCATGTTTTGATTGTGGTAGTGGTTGCATAACTGTTTGTCAAAATAGTTTGTATTTATCAAAACTTACAGAACTGTAAAGTAAAATTTTACTGTATATAAATTATATCACAAGGGACACCTGGGTGGCTCAGTGATTGATCTGGGAGCCAGGTTGTGATCCCCGGGTCCTGGGAGATCTGCTTCTCCCTCTGCCTGTGTCTCTGCCTCTCTCTCTATCTCTCATGAATAAATAAAATCTTAAAAAAAATTATACCACTATACACCTGATTCTTCCCCCATCCCCCCCCCCAAAAAAAAAACAATGAAAAATTCTGAGGGATATATAGAAGTTATAGTTCAGATGATCGTGAACTGGAAAACCAGTCAAGAAATCTGCAACCACAGATGGGTGTAGGAAGGGGCCGCTAGATGGTGGTGTTCATTTTTGTAACAGAGCCCAGGAAAAACTTGAAGCTCAGAGATCACAGGCCTGTGGGTGGAACAGGTTTTGGGAAAATTTCCTGTAATCCCTAACTGTAACTCCTTCTGTGTTTGTCCTAAGCCAGTTCTCCCATTCTTCCAATGATTCTGGGAGGCCCTCAATAACCTTCCAGGAAAACTCTGTCTTGCTCCCTCTGTTGTCCAGAACTAATAACAGCTGTTAACCAATTATTTTTTGTTTGTTTTTCTTCATTATGGAGAATTTTGAATATGTACAGAATAAACAGAATAGTAAAATGATCCCCCAATAAACCCGTCAGCTTTTAGTCTTTTGATCATCCGCTGTTCTTAATTCATCAAGCTTCCAACAACCCCCAGCCCGCAAGCAAATAATTTTCTACAGTCCTTTGTTTTGTCTTTTTAAGATTCCATCGTTTTAATGAGATAAAATTTACATAATTTAAAATAGTCTTATTTTTACAAGCAGTTTTAGGTTCATAGCAAAATTGAGCAGAAATTACAGAGATTTCTCATATATTCCTGTCCCCACTCATGCATAGCCTGGTGCATTAAAAACATGAACCTACATCAATGCATCATTATTACCCAAAGCCCATAGTTTACATCAGGGCCAACTCTTGGCAGTGTACATTCTATGGGTTTGGACAAATAAATTATGACACGGAACTACCATTATAGTATACAGGTTAGTCCCCTAAACGTCTCTGTGCTCATCTATTTATCCCTACTTTCCCCTGTGCCCTGCCAAAGTGCACAAATGTTAACTGTACAATCCAATTTATCACAGCACCTAGCTGGCTCAGTCAGTAGAGCACATGACTCTTGATTTTGGGGATGTGAGTTTGAGCCCCATGTTGGGTGTGGAGATGACTTAAAAATTAAAAAACAAAAAACAACCCAATTCCATTTTGTCTTTGAAGGACTTAGTTTGGAAGTTCCCAAGGTATATCAAAAAGAAAAAAGAAAGTTATGAGAATCACTTTCTTAAGAGATAAATCTGGCCAACAAACTAAAAGTTTACTAGGATTTCCAGGAGTTAACAAAGAGGAACGAAAGAATGAAAAAAAAAATGAGTATAATAAAAAATCCAATTTTCCCTAATTCAAGAAAGGTTTGGAATTTTGTTCAAAGGCATAAAAAATGTTTATTAAGATTAACAAAAAAATGCACATACCTTCATACATCATGGTGAAAATTCTAAACTCTCAGAAAAAGAAAATCCTATATGCTTCCAAATGGAAAAACAGGATACCAGCAAAGAAACAAAAACTGGGTTGATATTAACTAACAATAATATAATAATATGTGATAAGAACTTTTTTTGATGTAATTTGTATCTTTTGAGGGCTTCAGCCTCAAATCACAGGAAAAATAAGTGAAATTAAAAAATATATATGGGGGATCCCTGGGTGGCACAGCGGTTTAGCGCCTGCCTTTGGCCCAGGGTGCGATCCTGGAGACCCGGGATCGAATCCCACGTCGGGCTCCCGGTGCATGGAGCCTGCTTCTCCTTCTGCCTGTGTCTCTGCCTCTCTCTCTCTCTCTGTGACTATCATAAATAAATAAAAATTAAAAAATATATATATGAATATATCCTTTGTCATTAAAATAATACAATTTAAAAAAAATTTTTTTAAAGATTTTATTTATTTATTCATGAGAGACATAGAGAGCGAGGCAGAGACACAGGCAGAGGGAGAAGCAGGCTCTTCACAGGGAGCCTGATGTGTGACTCGATCCCTGAACTGGAATCACGCCCTGGGTCAAAGGCAGACGCTCAACCACTGAGCCACCTAGGCGTCCCAAAAAGAATACAAATTAAAATAACAGCACATTTTTGTATTTGTCATATTGGCGTAGACTGACAAGTTAATGAGGGCAAGCAGATGCAATTAATCACAGTTAAACAGTGTAAATTGGCACAAAAATTTTTGTAGGGCTATTGACAAAATGATCACATTTTATTTTTTATTTTTTTTATATTTTATTTTATTTATGAGAGGCACACACACACACACACACACACACACAGAGACAGAGACAGAGAGACAGAGACACAGGCAGTGAGAGAAGCCGGCTCCATGCAGGGAGCCTGATGTGGGACTCGATCCCGGGTCTCCAGGATCACACCCTGGGCTGAAGACAGGTGCTAAACCACTGAGCCACCAAGGGAGACCACATTTTATTTTTTAAAATATTTTATTTATTTATTTGAGAAAGAGAGAGCACACATGCTCACAGGTGGCGGCGGGGGGGCGCACAGGGAGAGAGAGAAGCAGACTCCCCACTGAGCAAGGAGCCCAATGCAGGTCCCAATCACAAGACCCTGGGATCATGACCTGAGCTGAAGGCTGATGCTTAACTGACTGAGCCAGCCAGGTGCCCTCTGTGTGAAAAGAATACATTTTCTTTTTTTTTCTTTTTTTTTTTTTTTTTTTTTTTTTAATGATAGTCACACACACACAGAGAGAGAGAGAGAGAGAGAGAGGCAGAGACATAGGCAGAGGGAGAAGCAGGCTCCATGCACCGGGAACTCGACGTGGGATTCGATCCCCAGTCTCCAGGATCGTGCCCCGGGCCAAAGGCAGGCGCTAAACCATTGTGCCACCCAGGGATCTCCAAGAATACATTTTCACTCAGAAATTTCACTTCAAAATATGTGTGTGTGTATGTTATATATTACATATATATGTATATATACATATATACACATATATATAAATTTGGAGAGAGTTAAAACAAGCAATCAAGCTAGAAAGAGCCTCAATGGACAGTATCATCAATGTGAGACTGGTTGGTAAATTCTAGCAAATCCATACAGTGGACTCTGATAGGCCTAGAATGGACCCTGTGTTCACCCTTTCGGTCATTCAAACATGATAACAGAGAATGTGAAAATAGGAGGTCGAGGAATAGAAAGCAAGAAGGGATTGTGGCTACCATGAGGAGGGGTTCGTGTTGGACAGTTTCACCAGCTTCACCAGAGCAGGTCGATCAGGGAAGACCAGGGAAAAAAATATTGCCAGAGCACCTGGGTGGTGATATTACCAGAAGTGAGGAGTCAGGGGCATTGAGTATGCAAAGGCAACAGCTGTTCATAGTCGTACTGGCTAAAGGTCCCATGCAGTGTCAGTCTTGTTTTCTTTTCTTTTCTTTTTTTTAAGATTTATTTATTTATTCATGAGAGACAGAGAGAGAGAGAGAGGCAGAGTGAGAAGCAGGCTCCATGCAAGAAGCCCAATGTCCAGGTCCCGATCCCAGGACCTGAGCTGAAAGCAGAGGCCCAACCACTGAGCCCCCCAGGCCTCCCTCCGTCTTGTTTTCATACTGAGAGTTGCTCCACGTTTGTCGAGGTGCCCTGAGAGCCTAGTGGGAGAACATGCCTCAGTTTGTAGAGAAATCAGTGTCTGTCCCACAAGACTACCCCGAGGTCTTCTGAGAATCAGCAATTTGGTCATGGCTTAGCAGTGGAGGCTTGTTTCTGCTCCATATGGCGTCAGTGAGCAGAGCTTAACTTGGGCTGGAGGATCCACTTCCAAGATAGCTCACGCCCATGGCAACCGAGTTGGTGCTGCTGACTGGCCGCTCAGCCAGCAACTGAGAGCCATGGGCCTTAGTTCCTTTCCAGAGAGTTCTACCCTTAGTGCAAGGTACTCAGTTCCAAAAGAGATTGTCTCAAGAGACAGGAAGTTGGAAAATGCCATATTCTTAAGACCTAGACCTGGAAACTAGTCCCGTATCACCTTGGCTGTATTTTGGTGGTCAATTGGAGAGTCTAGATTCCAGGGAAGGGACACAGACTCTACCTCTCAAAGGGAGATGTGATAAAGACTTTGGAAGCTATGTTTTAAAACTGTCACATCAAGTTCAAGGAAATCAATTTCAGTTATTGATGCATCCTCTAAAAAGCCCGGAGAGGGGATCCCTGGGTGGCTCAGCGGTTTAGCACCTGCCTTTGGCCCAGGGCGTGATCCTGGACTCTCTCTCTCTCTGTGTATGTGTCTCTCATGAATAAATAAATAAAATCTTAAAAATAAATAAATAAAAAATCAAAAGCCCTGAGCGTTTAAATGTGGAGAATGTATTATGTATGACTAGCTGACCTAATACTAGGTGTAATATCTGGCCTCACACTACATTGTCACCTGCATCTCAGTTAAACTAAGATTACAGCATATTCCGTATTGGAATTTCCCAACCAATCCCTCACCTCCAACCTGCTTTTGGTCAAAATTCAGCTCTATGGGATAGGAGAGCCTTTGCCTGAAAAGCATTTGGTGTCTTTTTGATGTGGTATTATCGGCTGAATGTCAGCTACGGATAGACATGTAGTGACATTTAAACCTCCAGCATGGGGCTCTTAACTGGCTCAGTTGGTAGAGCATGCAACTCTTGATCTCAGGGTCCTAAGTTCAACATGGGGGTATAAAGCTTACTTTAAAAAAAATAAGAAAAGAAATAAAAAATAAAACTCTGGCAGATGAGTTTTGGGGAAAAGCATAAAGCATAAAGACAATCATAAATATCATGAGACATTTGGAAACTATTTTGTATTTAGTTTTTTAGTCATCCTGGACCTAACTTGAGAATGAATATCAAGGATCAGTTTGATCAACTTTTGTTAACCAAGTGGCCTTTAAAAAAGATTGATCTGAGGCACCTGGTGGCTCAGCGGTTGAGCGTCTGCCTTCAGCTCAGGTGGTGATCCTGGGGTCCTGGGATCAAGTCCTGCATCGGGCTCCCCACAGGGAGCCTGCTTCTCCTCTGCCTCTCCGTGTCTCTCATGAATAAATAAGTAAAATCTTAAAAAAATATTGACCAATTGTTTCCCCCCTTTTATTTTTTTTTTATTTATTTTTTTTTTTGTTTCCCCCCTTTTAATGGGTACAAGACATATTAGTGTATGGGTGCATGGACTCTCTTGGCTGGCCTGTAAAAAGTCAAGGGCAATTATATTATTTTGAATTATTTTATTTTTTAAAGATTTCTTTGAGTAGGGGAGAGAGAGAGCGCAAACAGGGGGAGGGAGAAGCAGACTCCACTCTTAGCAGGGAGCCCAGTGTGGGGCTTGATCCCAGGACCTGGAGATCATGAACTCAGCCGAAGGCAGATGCTCAATGGGCTGAGCCACCCAGGCACCCTGGAACAATTTTAGATAACAAATTTCTATTAGTCTGTTGATTTTCTTATTTGTGTCAAATCATATTTTCTTATTGTGTCATAGTCCAAACCACAGGTTTTGATTTGGAAACTTCTAGCCAATTTTGACTCCTGTACCCTGGATTCCTAGTAAGTTAACTGGGCTTTTAAAAATAAGTCACTGAGAGGTTTCTTATGAATTCTGGAAAGACAGGATGACCAAAGTACAGTCATGGTTGGTGTGGTAAATATATGAGATTTGTAATATAGCAATATCCCTCCGTTGGCACCTCCACCTGAGGTTAGCCAGAACTGGGTCATTTCCTTCATGAAAACTTATCAATCTAAAAACCCTTTAAAATTTGCATTTTAATAAAAATAAAAATTGCATGTGATTCTTAACATAATAGAAGAAAACTTCCCTGAACTTGAAAAAAGTTTTTTTTTAAAGATTTTATTTATTTTTTGTGAGAGAGAGAGAGTGAGCACACATGAGTGGGGGGAGGGACAGAGGGAGAAGCAGACTCCCCCGCTGAGCAGGGAGCCAGGTGCAGGGCTCATCGCAGGACCGGGGATCATGACCTGAGCTGAAAGCAGGCACTTAACTGACTGAGCCACCCAGGCGCCAGAGAAAAGATCTTTATCTTCAGATTGAAATGATTCACTGATTCCCTGATTCCCAGCATGACAACTTTGAAATATGCCTACCAGTTGTTTGATATTCCTCCTTTCAAGACGTGGAACTTAAAAAAAAAAAAAAAGATGTGAAACTTTATTCTCCTTCCCTTGAGGGTAGGATGGGCTCCTTTTTCTTTCCCATACATCACTTGCTCTGAGGGAAGCCAGTTTCCGTTTCAGAAAGACACCTGAGCAGCTCTACAAAGACTCACATAACAAGGAACTGAGGCCTCCTGCCAACATCCATGTGATTGAGCCATGATGGAAATGGATCCTCCAGCTCCAGCCAGGGATTCAGATGACTGAAGCCCCAGCTCACATCTTCACTGCAACCTCATGAGAGATACTTAGCCAGAACCAACCAGTTAACCCATATCTGAATTCCTAATCAATAGCAATCATGAGATAAAATGATTATTGTTTTAAGATACTAAATTTCGTTTTTTTTTTTAAGATGCTAAATTTTGGATTAATATGATAGATGATAACTCAAGGATTAAGATTTCTAAAAAAATAAAAAATAAAAAAATAAAAAAGATTTCTAAAAATAAGGGCACATCTAGAAGTTAGGGAAAAACGCTTACAAACATTAGGCAGAACAAGCTACTTACAAATAAACAAAATCCGATGAAAGATTTTTTTAATATTGACATTTTATTATGTATTTTTTCTTTAAAAAATTTTAGAAATCATTTATTTATTTATTTTTAGAAATATTTTATTTAAATTCAATTTACCAAAACACAGTATAACACCCAGTGCTCATCTCATCATGTGCCCTCCTTAATTGATGAAAATTTGTTAATAGTAATAACGGAAGCTGTAAGTCAACAACAACGTTTGGACAAGCAAAGATTCAGTTTACCTATACATCTCATTTTCAAAAATAATGGAAGAAATTTTCTGATTTTATAAAAATGGAATAGAATTTAATATGACTACCCCTACAGATCCTAGGGCAAGATAAAGGATATAGAAAAAGCTATCTTACAATATTTAAGTTAAGTGGATGGAGACAGTCTGAATAATTTGTAATATGAGTCTTGAAATAGAAATAATTTCCACTTTTAGGGGATCCCTGGGTGGCTTAGCGGTTTAGCACCTGCCTTTGGCCCAGGGTGCGATCCTGGGGTCCTGGAATCCAGTCCCACGTCGGGCTCCCGACATGGAGCCTGCTTCTCCCTCCTCCTGTGTTGTGTCTCTGCCTCTCTCTCTCTCTCTCTATGTCTATCATAAATAAATAAATAAATCTTTAAAAAAAAAAGAAATAAATAATTTCCACTTTTACAGAGTAGTAGTAAGCTTTCTAATACATAATACATCATTCAACAAGTATTAACTTACTATGTATGTATATGTACTTTAAAAAAACATTTTAGCAAGTCTGTGGACTTTGAAGCTCTTCTTTAAAGAATGCAGGTTCAGGGCCACCAGATTATTGATTTTGATTCAGGTCATAATCTCAGGGTCATGAGATCAAGCCCTGCTGGGAGTGAACCTGCTTAAAATTCTCCCTCTCTTCCTCCCCCTCTGCTCCCCACCACTTCTTTGCTCTCTCTCTCTCTCTCTCTCTCAAAAATAAAGAATGCAAGTTCACAGTCCAGTCCCTCAAGAGTTACAAAAAAATCTCCTGAAACACTGCATACAATTAGTTTTCAAGAATGTAATATTTGCAGAGTTTGGCTTATTGTCTAAAATCTACGCTACATTTAACTGACATGTAAGTTTTTTTCTTTTTTAAATAATTTATTATTTCTTAATGAGAGACACAGGGCGGGGGTGGCGGGCAGAGACACAGGCAGAGGGAGAAGCAGGCTCCCTGCAGGGAGCCGGATGGGGGACTCCATCCTGGGACCCCAGGGTTACGCCCTGGGCCGGAGGCGGACGCTCAACTGCTGAGCCCCCCAGGCTGCCCACATGTAAGTTTTTTTTTTTTTTTTTTTTTAAGATTTATTGTTTTTGAGAGAGACCAAGTGCACACACAAGTGTGGGAGGAGCAGGGAGGAGAGGGAGAGAGAGAGAGACTTGAGCAGCACCCGGAGAAGCCGGGAGCCCCACAGGGGGCTTGATCTTACTACCCTGAAATCTTGACCTCAGTGGAAATCAAGAATTGGATGCCTCCCCGCTGAGCCACCCTGGCATCCCACAAATGTGTGACTTTTTGTTTTTTGTTTTTGTTTTGTTTTTAGTTTTTTAATTTTTATTTATTTATTTTTATTTTATTTTTTTGACTTTTTGTATTCAAATGCTAACGTCCATCTTTAGGAAACCGACCTTTTTTTTTTTTTTTTTTTTTTTTTTTTTAGGAAACCGACCTTTTTCTTCTTCATAATGTTTAGATGCAGAAGCTATTGCATCATGTGTATTTGGGAGGGGCCAGCAATAAGAACATGTTTTGTCTTTTATTATTTTTTAAAGATTTATTTATTCATGAGAGACACACAGAGAGAGGCAGAGACACAGGCAGAGGGAGAAGCAGGCTCCATGCAGGGAGCTCGATGTGGGACTCGATTCAGAGTCTCCAGGATCACGCCCTGGGCGGAAGGTAGTGCTAAACCACTGAGCCACCCAGGGGATCCCCATGTTTTATCTTTTATTTCACTTTTTAAAATATTTTATTTATTTATTCATGAGAGACACACAGAGAGAGGCAGAGACCCAGGCAGAGGGAGAAGCAGGCTCCGTGCAGGGACCCGATGCAGGACTGGATCCCATGACCCCGGGGTCACGCCCTGGGCCAAAGGCAGGTGCTCAACCGCTGAGCCCCCCAGGGATCCCCATGTTTTATCTTTTAAATGGTGTGACGTCGGGCCTGTTTAAGTGTAGGTCGTTCCTGGCTTTAGTATTAGCTATCCAATGGAAAACCACCGGGAATAGAAGACTTGCAACATGAAGCTCTATGGGTGTTTCCTCTACGTTGCAAATAATGCTAGTGGCTCCCTGAGGTTCTTTTCTCTTGTCATTTCAACACTTGCATCTATGTCAAGTTAACGTGAAACAAAATTTTAGCATCTGCGTCTTGTAGGGCGCTTTGCGTCCCCCCTAAATAAGAGGGATGTAAGGAAGCTTATGAGTGCGATGCACACCGTGCACGGAGCTAAGCCACCCCGGGGTCCCGCGCGGGAGCAAGGGCTGCAGAAAAGCGAGCTCACGCGCCGAGCGGCTACACCTCTCCACCTGTCCGTTCAGCCAGGCCTCTGGGCCCTCCTCGGGGGAAGCCGTGCCTGCTCATAAAGACCCCCTGCGTCACCTGCAGCCCCTCTGCTTCCCGCCTCCCGCCGCCCCACCGAGGCCGCCGCACCGCACAGGTGCACGGCGCGCATCGCCCTCCGCAGCCCTCGGAGCAGCAGCAGGCCCCGCCCCCCGGCCCCGCCCCGGCCCCACGTGACCGCGCCGGCCCAATCACCGAAGCCCACGCTTCGGTGCGGGCCGCGTGCGCTCCCAGAGGCGGAGCTCGCGCGGCGCCCCGCCCAGGCCGCGCGGGTGCTTCCGCGTCAATCGTCCCGCGAGGCAGCGGTCTCCGGTGTCGCGGGTTCCTAGGCCGCGTCGTTTCCGCGCGCGGCCTCGGGAGCGCGCCCCGGATTGGCCTGCTCTGGAGGCGGCGCAGGACCCGTTTGCGCCTCGGACCACTTCCTGAGGCGCGAGGCCGGAAGTCACCTGGTGCTTCCGGAGCCCCGCGGGGAAGGAAGGTGCCGGCGGCCGGCGGTGGCGGTGGCGGTGGCGGCGGCGGCGGCGGCGGCGGCGGGAGCTGGAGGCGGGTCGGGAGGCTGGCCGTTCGCTGGGTGCCGCCGCCGCCGAGGGCCCGCTTCCCCCGCAGCGCCACGGCCTGCCCTCGTCGCTGAGCCCCGGCAGCCCTCCGCGTCGTCCCGGACATGTCGCCCACCGTCTCCCACAAGGACAACAGTCGGCAGCGGCGGCCGGGGGCTTTCAACCACTCTCCGGACATGAAGAGCGGCCCCCTGCCTCCGGGCGGCTGGGAGGACCGTCCCCAGGAGGCGGCGGGCGGCGAGGGCGACAAGGAAGCCCTGCTCGTGCGGGACGCCGGCCCGGGCGAGCTCCCCAGGCCGCCGCGCGGCTGCCGCGCCGAGCTGAGCAGCATCCTGCTGCTGCTCTTCCTGTACGTGCTGCAGGGCATCCCGCTCGGCCTGGCGGGGAGCATCCCGCTCATCCTGCAGAGCAAAAACGTGAGCTACACCGACCAGGCTTTCTTCAGTCTGGTCTTCTGGCCCTTCAGCCTCAAGCTGCTCTGGGCCCCGCTGGTGGACGCCGTGTACCTGAGGAGCTTCGGTCGTCGCAAGTCGTGGCTCGTGCCCACGCAGTACACGCTGGGGCTGTTCATGATCTACCTGTCCGGCCAGGTGGAGCGCCTGCTGGGGGGCGCGGGCGGCCGGGGCCCCGACGTGACCGCCCTCACCGTGACCTTCTTCCTGTTCGAGTTCCTGGCGGCCACGCAGGACATCGCGGTGGACGGCTGGGCGCTGACCATGCTGTCGCGCGAAAACGTGGGTTACGCCTCCACGTGCAACTCGGTGGGCCAGACAGCGGGCTACTTCCTGGGCAACGTGTTGTTCCTGGCCCTGGAATCCGCCGACTTCTGTAACAAGTACCTGCGGTTCGAGCCTCAGCCCAGGGGAATCGTTACTCTCTCGGGTAGTGTATTCCGGCCATACAGCCCCGCGGGTCGGCTCACCTTAGTGTGTATGAATCCTGTGACTGTGTGTGTGTGTGAGGTTGCAGGCCGTGTCCTGATTCAATCTGCTGGAGATTATTTTTGTGGGAGATAGCCCTGAGGTTGAGTCGTCGTCTTCTTTTTTTTTTTTTTTTTTTTTTAAAGATTTTGTTTATTTATTCATGAGAACACAGAGAGGCAGAGACACCGGCAGAGGGAGAAGCAGGCTCCCTGCAGGGAGCCCAACGTGGGACTGGATCCTGGGGCTCCCGGGGTCACGCCCTGAGCTGAATGCAGGTGCTAAACCGCTGAGCCAGGGGTTGAGTTTTCTGCTAAAATGAGCTGCTTCAGCCGGAATGACTACATGAGAGGCGTCGTCGTAAAGGATGAGCACCCCGCAACCAGCGGGGAGAGGCAGCTCATCCAATAAGGCTGTTGTGTGATGGCACAGCAAAATTCTCCGTCTTAGGGAGCTGTTGACCCTGGCTCAGTACATGGTGATACATGGATGCTAGGGTGAAGGCGTGAATCCAGCCCGACTCCCGTGGTTCACATTTTCCTTGTCTTGGATTGAGATTTCTTAGTTCATTCCTCCCCGTCCCCCCGACCCCCCGTCCCCTCCCCCCCCCGGTCCCCCCCCCTTCCCCCGCTGGTGTACCCAGAGTCCTGCTGTCGCCCTTCTGGGGAATAGAATAGCGTTAATTCATTCAGCCTTAATGAGTTGGCCGAGGGACAAGAGTTCTAAGGGCCTCCGATGAATAAAGCAGAGAGTCCAACCCACAAAGAGTGTGGGGGATGGGGGACAGGGAGTAAACATTTATGGGGAGCTCAGGGTTGCTAGCTTGTGAGAGTCAGGCTTCACCCTGCAGATGACATTTGACTTTGCAGAATTACAAAATTTGCTGGAGTGGACAAGCGGGATTCCAGGATGCAGAACATCAGGTGAAAGTGCGCTGAAGCAGCAAAGTACAAGAAGGTACAGGACAGGGACACCTGGGTGGCTCAGCGGTTGAGCACCTGCCTTTGGCCCAGGGCGTGACCCCGGGGCCCCAGGATTCAGTCCCACGTCGGGCTCCCTGCCTGGAGCCTGCTTCTCCTTCTGCCTGTGTCTCTGCCTCTCTCTCTGCCTCTCATGAATTATTAAAATCTCAAAAAAGAAGGTACAGGACAGTGCCCTTGGTGTTCAGAGTGCCTGAAGCAGTAATTGTGGGGCCCAGGTTCAGGACATGGTGCCGACAGGGCAGTTGTGACCTGATAGATTAGTAAGATTTTCTTGAATTGCTATGAGAAAGAATTTGAAGTTTATCCAGTAAGCAATTTTGTGTAAGTTCTACAAAATTATCCCTTTTTTTGAATGAGTAAAATACATGACCTTGGAAGGTTTTCTGAGTTTTTGTTTTGTTTTGTTTGTTTGTTTGTTTCCCTAAGTTTTCCTAACAGTTAGGAAACAAGTAAAATTAGCAGTATCAGGAATAACCAACATCAGGAATATGGTAAGAATTCTTCATTCTGATAATGATAATGACTGTAATTGATTCTCTTGAAATGTACGCACTTCAAGTTTCTCTTATGTTCCCGGTACTAGCTTGGGGATTCCAGACAGGGTACGTGTTGGAGGTAGCTGTGTGGCGAGGGAAGTGTAAGGGTCATATAATAATATTTGGGGAGTGCAGGGGATGGAGGGATTATCTCTTGAGATCTTACACACCTCCTCCATACCCTGCGTCCTGTAAGGGATCCCCTTTCTACCTCCTCAGACTGTTAGTGAGTCACTACTACTGATGAAACGAAAAGTACACTTTTTCTTAGTTTGGCTGGAGGCCGAAAATGGTTGAGAGATGCTGCTTGCATTTAAAACAGATTGGTCTCGAAGTGTCCTGGGGTCCCGCTCCTGCTCTGTGGATAATCCTCTGCCTAGAAATAAATACTGGGTGAATGCATCGTATTAGCACCTTATTGCTTTTTATGTATCTTTTCATTTTTGTCCTGGGCCTGTTCATGTCACCAGGAAGGACTAGTGAAATGATATATCACTTCACATGAGAAAGCCTCAGAAGAGATACCAAGATTTAAGAGGTTGTGGAAACCGAATTACTAACTAGGTGAATTAGAGCTCTCTCTTAAGTATAAGAGTAATTGATAAAAAAAACCTCATTCCATGGAGCCATTATGCATTCAGGAGCCATGTTAATTACATCCTTTCTTCGCCACAACGTTCCCCCATGGGAATATCAAAAATGTGTCACCATTGGACTTTTATTTACACAGATACGATTTTATTTTATTTTTTGGATTTGTTATTTTGTAAGGCTGTTTGTTCCGTGGAATTTGAACTCTCCTCCAGGAAACTGTAAAAATAGCTTACTTTTTAATTTAACTTTCTGTCTATAGTAGACTGCTGTTTTTAGTTCAAACATTTCACTAAGATTCGAAGAGTTTTCATTCTCTTCTTTTAATAATTGTACATATCGGGATCCCTGGGTGGCGCAGCGGTTTGGCGCCTGCCTTTGGCCCAGGGCGCGATCCTGGAGACCCGGGATCGAATCCCACGTCAGGCTCCCGGTGCATGGAGCCTGCTTCTCCCTCTGCCTGTGTCTCTGCCTCTCTCTCTCTCTCTCTGTGACTATCATAAATAAATAAAATTAAAAAAAATAATAATTGTACATATCATAACTTTGATCTTTCTGGAATTTAGTAGCAGTATAACAAAAAATAAGAAAAACAGCGGTTTTTAGAAATGTTAAGAGCACAGAAAGAATCATGAAGAAAATTGCTTATGTAATAAAAGAAGAGCCAGAACATTGAGGCAAATGTTTAGAAAGTCAAAAGGCATAATTATTTTTTAGAATTGCAAAGTATATTCTCTGATTAACACTTTGTTTTGAGTTACAGATAAATAGAAATGGAATATATTCAGAAAAAAGTTTTTGCCATTTAGAAAGCAGGAATCTAAATAACAAATTTAGAACATGAAGAATAAGACGAGAAAAATCCCCTTAGAAGCAAAACCTTGATTATGCTGAGATTGGCTTTTTTGGTACTTCAGGGATCCAAGGCAGTCCTGAATTCAGAAAGGAGGTGTGTTTTTTTTTTTTTTTTTTTTTTTTTTTGTCCTGCCCCCGTTGATTTTTAAGGATTTTTAGGAACAAAAAACCCTTTGGGCTGCAAGAGATGATGAAAGTAACCCAGAAGAGCACAGAGATTAGAATAATCTTTTATAACTTAGAAAGATCGTGTATTTCAATTCCTTCTTTTTTTAAAAATTTTTTTATTTTTTAATTTTTTAAAATATTTTATTATTTATTCATGAGAAACACAGAGAGAGAGGCAGAGCCACAGACAGAGGGAGAAAGTGGGCTCCATGCAGGGAGCCCGACGTGGGACTTGATCCAGGTCTCCAGGATCAGGCCCCAGGCTGAAGGCCTTGCCAAATTGCTGAGCCACCTGGGCTGCCCCCCCCTTTTTTAATAATTTAGATTCTGATTTATATTTTTGGGAGCTGATTTTTTTAATTGGGGTAAAATTGGTATATAATAGTCATAGTTTCAGGTGTATAACATAATTCAATTTTTATATTCGATACGGAGCAGTCACCACAATAAGTCTAGTAACCATCTCAATACATAATTTCCTTTTTTAAAAAGATTTTATTTATTTATTTATTTATTTATTTATTTATTTATTTATTTAGAGAGTGAGTGCGTGTGCTGCAAGCTGAGGGAGAGGGCCAGAGGAGACAGAATGTCAAGCTGACTCCCTGTTGAGCATGAAGCCCTTGGCAGAGCTTGATCCTATGACCCCAAGATCATGACCTGAGCCAAAATCAACAGTCTGACGCCCAACCAACTGAGCCATCCAGGCGCCTCGACCACCTCAATTTATTCTTATAGATGAAGAAACTGAGGTCAAGTGCCTTGTTGGAGGTAAAGAGACAGGATTCCCCACACTCTGAATGTAGAGTATTCTTAGAAAAGTTGTAAGCCAAAAATGGCATAAAGCAAAGAGTATACATACTTTATTTTACAAAAAAACCTATTAGTTTCTTGTAGTTGATAAGAAATTAGGAAAAACTTAAGGGAAAACCTTAAAACTTAAATGTAATTTGTACTGATTGGACTTTTCTGCCAGCACTCTAACTGCTGATGTCTAAAAACATCAGCCCACTTCTGGAATGCCTGATGGCCTAGAAATAACAGACTAAAATTTTTTTGTTTTGTTTTTGAAGTGACCGGGGACATTATTCACTCAGTGCCTGTTTGGTGCTAGCCATGTGATAGGTGTCAAAATTTGTTTAATAAGACCAGAGGGAAAAAAAAAAAATAAATAAGACCAGAGAATTCTCTCTCAAGGAATTTATAATGGGACTTTGCAAACCAAAATGATGGATTGGGTGGATGGACAGTGTAAATGAATTCAGTGAGTTGGTACAGGACTATAGGGCTTGGTGGGGGACATTGATGATCTGAAAAACTCATGCCCATCCAAAGGTGAGGAGTTTCAGAGGCACCCAGGTGACTTAGTCAGTTAGGCATTTGTGTTTGGTTAGTGGATTGTTGGTTAGGCATCTGCCTTCGCTTGGGTCCTGGGATTGAGCCCCACATTGGGCTCCCTGCTCAGCTGAGGGCCTGCTTCTCCCTCTCCTGCTGCTCCCCTGCTTGTTCTCTGTTCTCTCTCTCTCTTCTCTGTCAAATAAATAGATAAGATCTTTTTTAAAAATTGAAAATAAGGATAGGGAGCCTTCAATTTCAATAAATTGTCTTGTGGTAGTAGGATCCTAGGATTGCTGAATCTCACCAATATTCAAGAGAAGCTGGAGCTTCCTTTTTTGTTTTATTTTGTAATTTTTGAAACCTTTATTAGACTCATATGAAATATGTCTTTAGTCCAGATCTGATCTGTGAACTGGTCATTGAGGCTTACTCTAGAAGGCAGTGTTAACAATAATGAATAGAGAGGTGATTGGGATAGGGAGCAAGGTGTTTGGGTTGGGGCAGGTTAGTCTGATGCTGGTGAAGAGAGCTAAATATATTAGAGCATATGAATTAGTTTGTCGTATAGACAGGCATGCACATATAAGAGTCAATCAGAAAAAAAGGAAGTATTTTGAAAAAACTGATGCTGAAAGAAAAGCTAATCTAACTGGCAATGATTATAGTTAAAACAATATTTGTAAGATACCCATTCTTAGAACTAGGAAGAGAGCAGGACCAATTAATTCTTACTTAGTGACAGATTTCTTTGTCAAGCTTTCTGAAGCAGGACTTACTAATATATTTTGTGTGACCAGAAGTGCTATTTTGAATGTGGATCGGACTAATTGGCCCATTTCTAGATAGACCAGTTGTTTTTAAATAGGCTGTAATACATTCTTTAGCACGTACATCTAGACTTAAAACATTCTCCTGTATTCTCGAAAAGTAAAACTTAGAGCTAGAGAACAGACGGGCAGTTGCTAGAGATTGAATGAGGAGCTGGTGAGTGTAAGTGGATGATAACATGAGGGAGTTTTGGGGAGTGATGAAACTGTTCTGTATCTTGATTATGGTGCTGGTAGTTTGAAATTTATACACGTGTTCAAGTTCATAGAACTGTAAACCAAAAAAAGTTAGTTCTGCTGTATAGTAATCTAAGAAGTCATTATAAAGATAAAACCTAACCCATTACCTAATAATCTCTGGGTAAATATCATACAAAGTATGTGATAAAATCCTTGAATTTAGCTACCTTTTTTGCCTTGGGTGGAACAGGTTAATAAATCTGGTGGATCTTACATCTCCATATACACAAATGGAGCAAATTTGAACTTTTTTTAAAAAAAGATTTTATTTATTTGTTCATGAGAGACACAGAGAGAGAGGAGGAGAGGCAGGCGCCATGCAGGGAGCCTGATGTGGGACTTGGTCCCGGGTCTCCAGGATCATGCCCTGGGCCGAAGGCAGACGCCAAACCACTGAGCCACCCAGGGATCCCCAAATTTGAACTTTTTTTTCAAATGCTGGGACCCTAGTAGTAAAGTGAGATAAGAGTAGAGGAATACTGGGTTTAGTAGATTCAGGATGTTAAAAACAGGAGCCCGCACTCCAAAAAAGAAGGTCTTAAAGCCTTTTTTCTTTTTAAAACAAAGCAAAGGAGAAATGGTACCATGTGCTTTCTTTGCCCAGTAAAGAACTGTGAGGTTGCTTTTGTATGGAAAAGTCAATTTACAAAGGACACTCTAAACTAAAAAACTATTTGATTTTTATTTGACATATATTTTATTCTGAATTTCACTTCTGTTTTTATTGAAATTTATGTGGAGGTCAATTGAATTAGCCTTTATTATAATTTTATCAATGAAAGAATCATAGAACCTCACTGATTACAGGCAATCTCCTACTTTCATTTATAGTGTTTCTGAAAACTATATTTTGAGAAAGCCAAGTAGATTTACCTTATTATTTTTTTTTTTAAATATTTATTTATTTATGTATGATAGTCACAGAGAGAGAGAGAGAGGCAGAGACACAGGCAGAGGGAGAAGCAGGCTCCATGCACCGGGAGCCTGATATGGGATTCGATCCAGGGTCTCCAGGATCACGCCCTGGGCCAAAGGCAGGCGCTAAACCGCTGCGCCACCCAGGGATCCGATTTACCTTATTAAAGGGGAAGTTCTGTTCCTAGGAAATTAGAGAGAAAGAATATAAAACCCTTGATTTCACCTGTTTTTTTTTAAGACACAATCTTGAATAAATCTGGCATTTTATACATGTTTTTTATATATATGTTCTTAAAGATTCTATTTTTAAATAATTTCTGCACCTAATATAGGTGTAGAACTCAAATTCACAACTCTGAGATGAAGAGTCACATGCTCTACCAACTGAGCCAGCCAGGTGCCTCTATCTAGATAGTTCTTTAATTTCATTCTTTTAAAAAATTTCTTCATATTTTTAAATTTGGGGTTTATATTTTACATTGTATATACTATATTAGTATAAGAGGTCACAAGTATATAGTTTATACATGATTGTGCATGCTGCAACTTTTTTATGGATGCAGTGCATATTTCTTTTTTTAAATTCTTTTTTTTTTTTTTCTTTTAAATTTTTATTTATTTATGATAGTCACAGAGAGAGAGAGGCAGAGACACAGGCAGAGGGAGAAGCAGGCTCCATGCACCGGGAGCCCGATGTGGGATTCGATCCCGGGTCTCCAGGATCGCGCCCTGGGCCAAAGGCAGGCGCCAAACCGCTGCGCCACCCAGGGATCCCTGCAGTGCATATTTCAAAAAGCAAGACATTAGATCTCTTCCACCATTTCTATTCCTTGGTTTGGTGGTGTCTGTGACTTTTTTTTTTTTTTTTTTTAATTTCATTCTTTTCCCTCACTTTTGAATATAATCCTTAGTGGCTGAAGTCCAGTGGTGATCAATTAAAGCTGAAGAATAGGTGATTTCAACAAAGCTAAAGATTTCTATCTTTTTTGGTTGCTTTATATTATCTTACATTTGAGGCCTACATTTCTTAATCTTAGCACAGTTTTAGAACTTTTGTGTTCTAAAACAAACAAAAACAAAAAACACAAAAAACTTTTGCATTGTTAAATTTCCCATTCATTGTTTTAGACTTTTTATTTTAAAATAATTATAGATTTACATTAGGGTAAAGAAATGTTTAGTGGTATCCCATGCATCCTTCCCCAGGCTCCTCCACTGTTAAGCTCTTAGTTAACTATAATGTACTCTCAAAACCAAGAAATTGACATTGGTATAATTCATGCCCCTCTTCAGAATTCACCAGTTAGACATGTACTCCTTTGTGTTTGCTTCTGTGTATGTGCATGTGAGTGGCTCCATGTTATTTCATCACATGCATCCTTGTATAACTACCATCACCACAGTGGAGATACTCAACTGTACCTTCATCACAAGATACCTTGTTTTGTTGCCTCTTTGTAGCTACACCAATTTCCTCATCTCCATACCTAACCAGTGGTAGCTACTAATCTGTTTTCTATCTTTATAATTATGTTATTTCAGGAATGTTACGTGAATGAAATCATGCAGCGTGTATCCCTTGAAGATTAGCTCTATTCAGTTAGCATAATTTGAGATTTATCCAGGTTGTTGCATCTATCAATGATTTGTTGGTTTTTATTGCTAAGAAGTATTCCATTTGTTAGAAATACCACGGTT
The DNA here is from genome assembly GCF_048164855.1 of Canis lupus baileyi. NCBI lineage: Eukaryota > Metazoa > Chordata > Mammalia > Carnivora > Canidae > Canis > Canis lupus. Next base: position 3,034,791 of record NC_132859.1, read on the forward strand.
TATTTCACCGCTCATCCATTGAAGGGAATTTGAGTAGTTTCCAGTTTTGGGCTATTCTTCTGTGAAAATAAGTCTTCATTTCTCTGAGATGAATGCTCAGGTATTGCAAAGGCTGGTTTCTGGTAAGTCTGTTTTTAGTTTTGAAAGAACTGCCAAACTTTTTTCCAGAATAGAATGGATATACCATTTCATCTTCCTACCAGCAATATATGAATGATCCAGTTTCTCTGTGTCCTTGTCAGCATTTGATGTTATCATTTTTTTTTTCATTTTAGCTCTTCTGATGTACTCTTCATCTTATGTAATAGTTTGGAATGTTCATTGTCTACTCTTATAAAAGTGTAAATTTATTTTACAAAAATTGATTTAGGAGTGTTAGGGTATAGGTTATACAAACAAGAACCTATCATAGCATCAGAGTAGAGATATATCATATATGTTTAATATTTTAATTAAAATCCATTTTAGGATTTTGTGGTTGGCCAGAACATATTTTAAAAAATTAAAAGAGTGATTCACTTCCATCCATTCAGTGATAGAGATGAAGAGTTAGCATGAGGGGCAGCCCAGGTGGCTCAGCGGTTTAGCGCCCCCTTCAGCCCAGGGCCTGATCCTGGAGACCCGGGATCTAGTCCCATGTTGGGCTCCCTGCATGGAGCCTGCTTCTCCCTCTGCCTGTGTCTCTGCCTCTCTCTCTCTTTCTCTCATGAATAAATAAATACAATCTTAAAAAAAAAAAAAAGTTAGCATGAGATGGAAACACTAGATCTGTTGGCTTCTCAGCCTCAGCCTTGCATCTTGGACTGATTATGAGCCCAAATTTTGGGACAAAATGTTGCTTAACAGTAAGATAGCTGCTTAATCCAATGCTTGATTGAACAATCTCTTCTACCCTGGAGGAAAACCTAACATTGTTGGAGTTAATGAAAAGGTACGTGATCTCAAACATGGCTTTATCTTCCTAAGGGGTTAGGAAAACTAAGGGATTAGGAAGATTTCAAAATGTGCTTTATGTTTACTTGATTTTTGCATTATATACTATCTTTTAAAATTCTAATCCCCTAATTAGATATGACTATATATATTGTATAGTCAAATAGCATTTTTTTAAAGATTTTATTCATTCATTCATGAGAGACACAGAGAGAGAAAGAGAGAGAGAGAGAGAGAGGGGGGCAGAGACACAGGCAGAGGGGGAAACAGGCTCCATGCAGGGAGCCTGATATGGGACTCGATCCTGGGTCTCCTGGGCTGCATTTTTTGAGAGGGCTCACAGCATGGGTATTTTGAGCAAATGTTTCAGAGATTTGTGGCACAGAAAAGTCTGTTTCTACTGAGACTCAGCTAGTGACCCAGGGTCAATCACTATTTCTGTTATGGTTTCCTCCACTGTGAAAGAGTGTTGAACTGGATGATGGATGTCTAAAGTCCCTTCATGCTCTAACTTGTGAAATAGATTGCTGTGCCAAAAGCAAGAAAGTGAAAGGAAGTCCTGATATTTAGAACAAATTGAAAGTTTGCTTTCCTGTCACTGACTTCTGTAGGACTAAAGTTAATTTCCATAGTGTGAGAGTTCCAGGGAGAGAGAACTTGATCTGAGCCAGGGATGGTTTATCAGACAATGGTTCTTAAATCTTCTGTCTCTTCTGATGGTGGCAAAGAGAGTGAACCTACATCTAGTCCAAAGGATCTGGGGACCTAGTTCAAAGGCTTGAAAGTGTGAAAGCTTTTTGAAGTCTGATGTTTTATCTTTAAAAACTCTTGGAGGGGATCCCTGGGTGGTGCAGCGGTTTGGCGCCTGCCTTTGGCCCAGGGCGTGATCCTGGAGACCTGGGATCGAATCCCACATCGGGCTCCCGGTGCATGGAGCCTGCTTCTCCCTCTGCCTGTGTCTCTGCCTCTCTCTCTCTGTGACTATCATAAATAAATAAAAATTAAAAAAAAAAAAAGCTTTAAAAACTCTTGGAGGGGATCCCTGGGTGGCTCAACGGTTTAGCGCCTGCCTTCGGCCCAGGGCCTGATCCTGGAATCCCCGGATCGAGTCCCACATCAGGCTCCCTGCATGGAGCCTGCTTCTCCCTTTGCCTGTGTCTCTGCCTCTCTATCTATCTGTGTCTCTCATGAATGAATAAATAAAATCTTAAAAAAAAAAAAAGCTTCCCTCTAAACTATTGAGTAAAATGGACTCTTTAGGAAGATGTACCATGTTTATATATCCTATGGGTTTGCATACCTTCCCCATACAGGGAGATGAAAGTGAGGAAGGGGAGTACAAGTGTGCTAAAGTATCTATGTTCCAGACTTCATGGTTGGAGCTAAAATGGTATCTACTCAGGCATATCTGGTTGGTAGGAAAGAGAGCCTACTTGCTGTAAGTAGGTGAATCTGAGCCTCTGGGTAGTAAAATGGAAAACACTATTGCTTTAATTAATTAATTAATTCATTTATTTAATTTATGATAGTCATACAGAGAGAGAGAGAGGCAGAGGGAGAAGCAGGCTCCATGCACCGGGAGCCCAACAGCCCGACATGGGATTCGATCCCGGGTCTCCAGGATCGCGCCCTGGGCCAAAGGCAGGCGCTAAACTGCTGCGCCACCCAGGGATCCCCACTATTGCTTTAGAATCAGATCTGAGTTTAGACCCACCTCTGACACTTCATGCACTGTAATATGGTTTCATTGTGTGTAAAGTAAGAATAATAATAGTTGTCTTGGAGAGTGACTTGAGACTTATTGCACTGTCCAGTGTTTTGCTTTGGTATAATAGGCACTCAAGTGCTAGCTATTATATCCTTGGTTATTGGTGAATTGGCTCTTAAATTTTGCATTCATGGGAGCACTAGATAAGATCTAGTAGCTACTTAATGAATATTTAGTTTGACCTATAGGTCGTTGCCCAAAACTCATATTTATGAAACTTGCACATCAGCTTTGACATCTACATCATATTGATTTTACAGATAAAATACATAAATCAAAATAAACCGAAATGTGAGTAGTAAAATATTTAGATTGTTTTTGGTAACAATAACCTTAACAGCGGTTAGTATATCAGACTATGGATAGTCTCTAGCATCAAAACAGTGTTAATAAATAATAGCCAGTAGTCTAATGTTTATTACTATTTATGGTAATTGTGTTCATAAAACTTAATATTTTTTCTGGCTTATTAATATTTTTTCTGAGCTGTTAGTTTCATTCTTCTTTCCATATGAGCTATTGGGAAAGCTTTTGAATTAGGGCTCTGAAGTGATGCATTGTCACTCCTGCCTTCTTTTATTACGTGTACTGTTATTTTATCCAAAGAGCACAAAGAAATAATCTTAACTGCAAACAGTATTGAAACCTGTTTAACTTGTTCTTATGTTTTTCTCTTTGTGTTGGAGTTTATTTTTATTTTTTTCTAATTTTTTTTTAAGATTTTATTTATTTATTTATTTATTTATTTATTTATTTATTTATTTATTTATTTATTCATTCATAGAGATGCAGAGAGAGAGAGAGAGGCAGAGACACAGGCAGAGGGAGAAGCAGGCTCCAGTCAGAGAGCTTGACGTGGGACTCGATCCCACGACTCCAGGATCATGCCCTGGGCTGCAGGTGGCGCTAAACCGCTAAGCCACCAGGGCTGCCCTGTGTTGGAGTTTAAATTCTAGATGAAGATTTCATTAAAATTGAGAGAATGTATAAACAGACTTAAAGATATTTTGCTTAGTGAACTAGAACTCTTGAAGTAATATATAACTTAAAATTAAGATTATAAACTTTAATTAATTTTCACTTAACATTTAATTAGAGACCATTAATTGGAATTTCTAGTGACCATGAAAGTAGCACAGTTTGTTTTTCAGGATTTATTTACTTTTTTTTTTTTTTTTTTTCCAAAATGCTTTCTCTCTCTCTCTCTCTCTTTCTCTTTTTTTTTTTTTTTTTTATTTATGATAGTCACACAGAGAGAGAGAGAGAGAGGCAGAGACATAAGCAGAGGGAGAAGCAGGCTCTATGCACCGGGAACCCGATGTGGGATTCGATCCCGGGTCTCCAGGATCGCGCCCTGGGCCAAAGGCAGGCGCCAAACCGCTGCACCACCCAGGGATCCCAAATTTAGAAGATTTAGATTCAAATTCTGTCTCTTAATTATTTGACCTTTATTTAAATATTCTGAGCTGCTTTTCATATGTGTACCTACATAGTAATAATGCCTGCTTTGCCTGTCTCACTTGTTAGCTGTGAAAATCAAATGAGATAACATAAAAAAAGAAGCATCTAAATAGTACGGTGAGTGGCATCTGGCTGACTCAGTAGGTAGAGCATGTGACTCTTGATCTCAGGGTTGTAAATTCAAGCCCCATGTTGGATGTAGAGGTTATTTAAAAATGAAATCTTAAAAAAAATAGAAAATTGGTCTAAAATAATTCCATATACCTTCATCACAAGTGAGGTTCAAGCTGTAGTGATCACCTTGAGTTAGCACAGCAGCAAAGCAAGAGCAAATACAAAGGAAGAACCCTGACTGTAGAATGCTCTACTTGTTTTTGAAAAAAGAATAGGCTCCAAGGAACAGTTAGTCGTGCCACATGAGCAGTAGAATAAAAAGTAAACACATATAAAAATGAATACAATTCTAGAATGTTAGAGCTACTAGCTCTGGGATTTTCTAGCCAAGTCCTCTTATTTTTATTTTTTATTTTTTGTAATTTTTATTTATTTATGATAGTCACAGAGAGAGAGAGAGAGCAGAGACACAGGCAGAGGGAGAAGCAGGCTCCATGCACCGGGAGCCTGATGTGGGATTCGATCCCGGGTCTCCAGGATCGCGCCCTGGGCCAAAGGCAGGCGCCAAATCGCTGCGCCACCCAGGGATCCCGTCCTCTTATTTTAGATGAAAAAACTAAGGGTTATCTAATAAGTTTTGTAGTGATAAACTAAGATCCATTTCTGTCAGGATGGTTAAGGAGATACAGGGTTTTGTTTTGTTTTTAAATATTTTATTTATTCACGAGAGACACACAGAGAGAGAGAGGGAGAGACACAGACAGAGGAGAAGCAGGCTCCATGCAGGGAGCCTGACGTGGGACTCGATCCCGGGACTCCAGGATCATGCCCTGGGCCGAAGGCAGATGCCAAACCGCTGAGCCACCCAGGGATCCCCAAGATACAGGTTTTGAAATTAGTTTTGTAGAGAAGTGAAATCACAGTTTTACCACTGACTTAGAATGTAGCCTCAGGCAATATAACCTAAGCCTATTTCTTTATCTGTAAATTGGGGCTTAGTATTAACCTAATCTATTGGATTGTAGCAGTAAAGGAGATATGCGCATGTAAAATGCTTAGCATGCTTATGACAGAGGATATACACCCAATAAATGGTGCTTCTGGGGATCCCTGGGTGGCTTAGTGGTTTGGTGCCTGCCTGCAGCCCAGGGCATGATCCTGGCGACCCGGGATGGAGTCCCACGTCGGGCTCCCTGCATGGAGCCTGCTTCTCCCTCTCCCTCTGCCTGTGTCTCTGCCTCTCTCTCTGTCTCTCATGAATAAATAAGTAAAATCTTAAAAAAAAAAAACCAACCCAACAACTGAAATGGCTTATGTGCTTAAGAAGAATGACTGATACAGAAGAACATGTGACTCTTGATATAAGGGTTGTGAGTTTGAGTCTGTGCTGGGTACAGAGATTACCTAAATAAATAAATCAATAAACATTAAAAAAGGAAGTATGACTGATGAATCTTACGGGATGTAAAAATCATTGGTCACTCCTAGCACTTTCCTTAAGAAACTTGACACAACAGACTTGTTTCATACAGCCCACAAATGCCTGTATTCCTTTTGTTTTTGTTTTTCCTTGTTAAGTATCCCTGTCTGTTTTGGTCTATGTGATAAATGCTTAACAGAGCCAGGACTATCTTGTTCATCTAGTATGTTTGGTATGTTGCCTTGAACATGATAGGCACCTAAATGTTTTGTTTCGTTTTTTTTTTTAACAGATTTGGTGGAAGAAAAGTTGTATACAAAACTTAGTATCAATGCAGATACGTCACTTCAAAAGTTAGTTACAGATATTAATGTTTTTGATTTCAGATTTCCTTTTTTTCTGGGGAGCTGTATTTTTGATAACAACAACTCTAGTTGCCCTTCTGAAAAAAGAAAACAAAGAAGTATCAGTAGGAAAAGAAGAAACCCAAGGGATCACAGACACTTACAAGTTGCTTTTTGCAATTATAAAAATGCCAGCAGTTCTGACATTTTGCCTTCTGATTCTAACTGCAAAGGTAAGAGATTTATAAAGCAAATGTACCACTCTGTTATAATTACCAATATCGTGGAATACTTCTGTTGCCTTTCATATCATAAGTCCCTTCCCACTACTATTATTTTTTTTTTAATTTTTATTTATTTATGATAGTTACAGAGAGAGAGAGAGGCAGAGACACAGGCAGAGGGAGAAGCAGGCTCCATGCACCGGGAGCCCGATGTGGGATTTGATCCCGGGTCTCCAGAATCGCACCCTGGGCCAAAGGCAGGCGCCAAACCGCTGCGCCACCCAGGGATCCCCCCACTACTATTAGAATTTAACAATGAAAAATGGTATTTTATATTCATTAAATTTGTTTTATTTTTTTTTATTTTTTATTTTTTAAAATTTGTTTTAAAAAGTGTGATGATATCAAATGTGATTTCAAAGTAAGCTAAGGGACGCCTGGGTGGCTCAGCAGTTGAGCGCCTGCCTTTGGCTCAGGGCATGATCCTGGAGTCCCAGGATCGAGTCCCACATTGGGCTCCCTACATGGAGCCTGCTTCTCCCTCTGCTTGTGTCTCTGCCTCTCTCTGTGCCTCTTATGAATAAATAAATAAAATTAAAACAAAAAAAAAGTAAGCTAAATATCTCGGAATCTTGAAAACAACTATGCCAATTTGAAGTACTTCTAATAAATGTGAAGTTTTATTTAATGAATTATATTAATGCTTAGTATGGAAATTAATGCCTTGAGAAAAACAGCTCCCTACTGTTATAATGAGTGTACATTTAATGTCAGAAGTATTATAATTATTTATTTAGAAAGTGATTTACAGGGAGATCCCTGGGTGGCTCAGCGGTTTGGCGCCTGCCTTCGGCCCAGGGCATGATCCTGGAGTCCCGGGATCGAGTCCCACGTCATGGTCCCTGCATGGAGCCTGCTTCTCCCTCTGCCTGGGTCTCTGCCTCTCTCTCTCTGTCTCTCTCTCTCTCTCTCTGTGTGTCTCATGAAGAAATAAATAAAATCTTTAAAAAAATGATTTATAAATATATAGAAATCTATAAGTATTAGAAGTCTATTTAAAAATGTTGACTTGTTCTTTTTAATTTTGGAAGGAAATATACCATAAATGGAATTTTGGTAACTCTTTATTTTATTCTTTATATTTTCTGTATTGAGATATCCTGATTCATAATCCAGGATTGAATTGAATTGAATCAATTCAAGTTGAATGTTTGGATTCAAACATTTTAAAGGTTATGCTAGAGGAGGGACTGACACCTGGGTGGCTCAGCATTAAGCATTTGCCTTCAGCCCAGGGTGTGATCCTGGAGAACCAGGATTGAGTCCCACGTCGGGCTCCCTGCACGGAGCCTGCTTCTCCCTCTGCCTGTGTCTCTGCCTCTCTCTGTGTCTCTCATGAATAAATAAATAAAATCTAAAAAAAAAAAAAAAGATCCATGCGGGGAGCCCAACTTGGAACTCAATCCTGGGACTCCAGGATCACACCCTGAGCTGAAGGTGGTGCTAAACCGCTGAGCCATCCAGGCTGCCCAATAAATAAAATCTTTTAAAAAAAAAAAAAAAAAAAAAAAAAAAAAAATATATATATATATATATATATATATATATATATATATACTTTAATAGCTATATAATTGTCACATTGTATAGATTTACTGTAATTCACTCATTTTTCTGTGGTGTATTTAATTTGCTTATGATTTTTAATGATAAAAATGCACTAGTGGATATTTCCTTTCAGTAGATTCTTAGGCAATTAGTGGGTCGGTGAATATGATTGCTAAACTGATTTTTAGAAGATTATAATTCTCTCTTGACAGCAGTATATAAGGAGGTGCTTCAGTTCAGAATCTAGAATCTTTTATCTCCCTTTTAAAGGAAACCTCACCAAAAGTAGCATCTCTCCTAACTTTTAATGTCATAGATTCGTTTCCTCTGCTTTTGAGTTTTATAATAAATAGAAAGAATATCCAGTATATATTTGTATGTCTGGCTCTTTATTCTTTCACTTAGCGTTATATTTGTATAACTTATTATATTGTTATTTATAACAATAGTTTATTCATCTCATTGCTTATAATATTCCACTGTATAAATATGCTATAATTTATTCATTCTATCAACAAATGTTTAGTTACTTCTACTTTTAAACTATTGCTAACAGTGCTCCTATGAATATTCATTCATGTACATTACTTTTGGTGAACAAGGGTGCACATTTCTGATGGGTAGATACCTAGGAATAGAATTGCTAGGTCATAAGAAATGCTTTAATATATACTGCCAAACAAGTTTTCCAAAGTGATGGTTTCCATTTTCCCTCCTGCCAACAGTGTAAAAGAATTCCAATTGCTTCACAGCCTTGCAAAAACATATATTGTCCTTTCAAATTTAGCCTTTCTGGTGGGTGTGTAGTGGCATCTTGTTATAATTTGCATTTCCCTGATGATTAAAGAAGTTGAGCATCTTTTCATATGGTTATTGGCTATATGAATATCCAGAGCTGCCTTTTTCTTTAAATTTGTGGAATTTTTATATATCCTGGGTGTTTTCTCAGATATATGTATATTTCAACTACAAATATCTCCTACTGTAGCACTTTCAAGATAAAGTAAATGTTGAATTCAGTTTGTATATTTAATTTTTACAAAGAGAATGGGTGAAATAGTAGTGAAATTCTTTTGTGGATTTAAGTAAAATATCTTTGACCTTTAATTTTTCTGTGGTGAAATTTGGCCTTTGGCTCCATTCTAAGAAGTTAAAGTACATACTATTACCATTCCTTTAAAAAAATGTGTTTTTAAAAAATATTTTATTTATTTATTCATGAGAGACCGAGACATAGGCAGAGGGACAAGCAGGCTCCCCGCAGGGAGCCAGATGTGGGTGTAACTCCATCCCAGGACTCCAGGATCACGCCCTGAGCCAAAGGCAGATGCTCAACCACTGAGCCATCAGGTGTCCCTAAACTTTGTGCTTTAATATAGCTTCACTCTTACTGAAAATTTGCTTCTATAATTGAAAAATTCCTATATGTCATTACCCAAATTTTCTGTTAACATTTAGTTTCACATTTTGTATTCTGTAGATTAGTGCTCTATTACATATTTTTTTCTGAAATAGGAAGTGATTTGTACATATCCTGCCCCTTTATCCATAAATACCTTGAGTATGTATTTCCTAAGAACAAGGGTTTTCTCTTTCAAGCTACAACTTAACCAAAAATTAAGGAAATTAAGTTGATAGAGTACTTTTATCTAATCACAATCTATACCCAAATTTCACCAGTTGTCCCTGTAACAGCTTTTATAACTTTACTTTTCCCCGGTCAGGGATCCAGCCCAGAATCACACATAGGATTTAGTGGATAAAAGCCTTTCTTTGTTCTTCATGACCTGCATATTTTAAATTTTTCTGTAGAATGGCCTTCCATTTATGTGTATCTGATGTTACTTCATGTTTGGATTCATGTTATGCAAATGTGTCAGGAATATCACCCAAGTAATCCAGTGATGATTTCAGGATATTCTATCAGGAGTCTTACCATGTCCCTTTATCCTGCTAACTGTTGTTAACTTTGATTACTCTTGTTAACTCATTGTAAAGTTACTATTTTTCTTTTGTAATTAAAAACTAATTTATGGAGAGATACTTTGAGACTCTCTAAATACTTTATTTTACCCCAAACTTTTACTCACTACTTTTAGCATCCTTTTTTTGTTTTTGTTGTTTTTAAAAATTAATCTAACTACAATTTTTCTTCCCCTTCATTTTATTTAACCCTTCTGATAGAATGTTTTCTCAAAATTACTTTTTGAATGTTGGTTGGCTTTTGGAAATTGTAATTATGGTCGGTCAGAAATCATTAAAAATTTGTTTATGTGGCAGTGATGCTTCATTTTATACAGATTTTATTTAGAGTCAATTAAAGACTCATTTTAAAACTTAAAACATAGAAATCAGGGATGCCTGGGTGGCTCAGCGGTTGGGCATTTGTCTTTGGCTCAGGGCATGATCCTGGGATCCTGGAATGGGTAAATACCTGGATCCCAGGATTCAGGATCAGGATGGAATCCCGCATAGGGCTCCCTATGGGGAGTCTGCTTCTCCCTCTGCCTAAGTGCCCCCCCCCCCCTCTCTCTCTCTCTCATGAATAAATAAATCTTAAAAAAAAAAAAAAAAAACCCACACACAGAAATCAGTAAGTTTGGATTTGAATACTGTTTATTGTAAGAGATTGAACATTTTGAAATGGAAATTTAGTTGTAATTACAGCCATCTGCAGTTCCTAAAAGTGCTGAATTTTCAGTTGTTTTCACTGAATATTGTCAGTAGACCATAGGAAGAGTATGCCTTCTATAACTTGATTGTTGTACCAGATAGAATAATATATTTACTTGTAACTGCCATAAATCAATAATAAGATTGAGGTTCTTGGAGAACTTACATATGCTTGGGGAAAATATTTTGTAAATCCCAAATTGAAATATTTTTTTGTTTTTATATTACAGATTGGTTTTTCAGCAGCAGATGCAGTAACAGGACTGAAATTGGTAGAAGAGGGAGTACCCAAAGAACATTTAGCCTTACTGGCAGTTCCAATGGTTCCTTTGCAGATAATATTGCCTTTGATTATCAGCAAGTACACTGCAGGTCCCCAGCCACTAAACATATTTTACAAAGCCATGCCCTACAGGTAAAAATGAAATAAAACCTTACTAAATAAGAAAGGTTAAATGAGAAACATCAGTGTCACTAATACCCGTGTGTAAAGTATATATAGAAAAAGACTTGAAGCGCATCTTTAACTTCAGTTTCATTTATATGCACTTTTACCTCTTTTTAACCTCCTAACAGGTTTTAAATAACAGGCTTCTTTCACATAGTAGGCATACAGATTTCTGTTTTGTTGTTATTTTATAACCTAAAATGGAAGTCAACTCCATCTTTCTTTCTTTTTCTATAGATTATTGTTTGGATTAGAATATGCTCTACTAGTTTGGTGGACTCCCAGAGTAGAACATCAAGGAGGATTCCCTATATATTACTACATTATAGTGCTGCTGAGTTATGCGTTACATCAGGTAAGCTTGCTGTGGTTTTTCTCAGATTGTAAACTGTTTTTGGAATCTAAAGAAGACATTTTTCTACAGTTGCCTTGAAATAATGATAATACATTTTAAGACTTAAGCATGAGTCTGACACTGAAGAAATTATTTGACAATGAACTTTGTGGCTTTTGCTTTATTGAGCTCTTTCATAGTTTCTTCTTTTTTTTTTTTCATAGTTTCTTCTTCATTTCTTTTTGTTGTTGTTCATTCATCCAGTATTTGTTACATTACAGAATTAATTCCAAAGCTAGCAACTCTACCCTTCCTAAGTAACCCTCAGTTCATCCCTAGACTTGGATTCTATATTTCTACTATTCCAGATGTCTTTTCTTTCTGAAAGTATTGAGAAATAGTGGTGGCTACTAGGCGACAGAGCCCAGGTTTTCAGTTTAGATACTGTACTGAAAGTCATGATTTATTGTGATTCTGAAAGTTATGTGTTAATCTGCTTTCTCTTTCTTTATTAGATATGTTTAATCCCTAGCATGACTTAAGCTGCTGTTGCAGAATGGGGTTGTGTTCTGGGGCAAGTGATTCAAGTAAACTTGTAGACACCTAGCAGTAAACTTTGGGACTTGAGTGCAGTTATTACAAATGTGTATTTAAGAGTCACTTTGAGGGCACCTGGGTGACTCAGTGGTTGAGGATCTGCTTTTGGCTCAGGGCATGATCCTGGAGTCCCGGGATCGATTTCTACATTGGGCTTCCCACAGGCAGCCTGCTTCTCCGTCTGCCAGTGTCTGTTCCTGTCTCTGTGTCTGTCATGAATAAATAAATAAAAACTTAAAAAAAATCATTTTTGGATGTTTTATGGAACCTAGTTTAATTGCAAAGTCCTCACTTGTTTTTCTGAAACTTAAAAATGTGGCTACCATGTAATCTCAATAATTTTTGCATAGTTATATAATTTAGGAGAACTCCATAATGAATCTGTCCAGCTAACTAACTGTATGTTTAAAGAAGTGCTTTAGCTTAGTAAATGTTTCATTATCTGTGTAAGTAAAGGAAAACTATAGTGTAGTAGTCCAAAAAGCATTTGTTTGGCTTTGGATTTCATTAGAAAATTTTCTATAAAATGTAGCTGTCAATGCTTAGCCAGATGCTTTCTGGGAAATACTGATAAGGCCAAGTAAATTTGAGAAATGATACCTGACACAACCCCTCTTTATGTAGCATCTTAATCATTTCTTTAACAAATATTCATTGGACACCTATTCCATGCCAGAAACCATTCTAAGCACTAAAATATAACTGAATAATTCATGCCAAAATCCGGCCCTTAAGAAGTTTGCTTCACAGAGGCCTACAGTGAAAGGGACCTGTTTATTTTTTTGTAACTCAGTGTTTCTCAGTCTTATTTGACTCTGGAATACCTTTTTCTGTGATTGCCCCATGGAACAGTATTCAAAGGAATAGTTTTGGAAACATGGTTTGATTTGTTTCCATGTTCCTAAATAGAGGGTTAATTCTTGCCTCTTAAGTACTTTTTGCCTCTTAAGGAGATTTCTCTGTTCAGTTTGTCTCATAAATTCTGAAATGTTATCTTTCTTCTATATATGTAAAGGAAAAAATATATATAATTATTCATTCACATATATACTTATATATACACACACACAGGAGGTATTTAGGGACAGTACAAACATGGGGTTTGCTAATTGCTATTGCATATTTTGATGCCACCCTATCTGTCATTCTCTCTATTGAGCTTTCCTTTACTACTTATTATAGAATTAATCTCTCATTTGTTGAGGCCCCAGTAGCACAATATGTGTACTTTTACTTAACTGCATTTCATCATGATTACTTATTCCTTATTTTCCCACCCTAGAATAAATTCTTCAAGGGTGGGCCGCCCAGGTGGCTCAGCAGTTTAGTGCCACTTCAGCCCAGGGTGTGATCCTGGAGATCCAGGATCGAGTCCCACGTCGGGCTCCCTGCATGGAGCCTGCTCCTCCCTCTGCCTGTGTCTCTGCCTCTCTCTCTCTCTCTCTTTCTGTGTCTCTCATGAATGGATAAATAAAATCTTTAAAAAAAAATTCTTCAAGGGCACAGAGAGACTGTCTTAGTCATCTTTTTATTGCCATGATGTGATTTGGCCTGTAGTAGGTGCTCAATAAACCTTAGTTGACTTGAGTTTTAAGAAGGGTCATGGAAATTAATTTTCAGATTTATGATTTTGATGTTCTTAATTCAGACCACAGTTGTATAAGGTCTAATTATGCTAAAGATGTTTTATATTTTCCTTGTAGGTTACATTGTACAGCATGTATGTTTCCATAATGGCTTTCAATGCGAAAGTTAGTGATCCGCTTATTGGAGGAACATATATGACCCTTTTAAATACTGTGTCCAATCTGGGAGGAAACTGGCCTTCTACAGTAGCTCTTTGGCTAGTAGATCCCCTCACAGTGAAAGAGTGTGTAGGAGCATCAAACCAGAATTGTCGAACACCTGATGCTGTTGAGGTAAGTATGTTGTGATTTTAGATTACATCAAGCTAGTGTTAAGATATTAATTTTCAGGGATCCCTGGGTGGCGCAGCGGTTTGGCGCCTGCCTTTGGCCCAGGGCGCGATCCTGGAGACCCGGGATCGAATCCCACATCGGGCTCCCGGTGCATGGAGCCTGCTTCTCCCTCTGCCTGTGTCTCTGCCTCTCTCTCTCTCACTGTGTGCCTATCATAAAAAAAAAAAAAAAAAAAAAATTAAAAAAAAAAAAGATATTAATTTTCAGGAAAACCTGGCTGGCTCAGTCTGTGGCGTATGGGATTCTTGACCTTGGGGTTGTAAGCCCCGCTGGGTACGGAAATTACTTAAAAAAATAAAATCTTTATTTATTTATTTGTTTGTCTATTTATCTATTTATCTATCTATCTATTTATTTATTTATTTTAGATAAAATCTTTTAAAAAAATGAAAGATACTAATTTTCTTATTCTGCCTCTAGAAGTACTATATCTTTTTAAAAAATCGTATCTGCGCATAGCTTCTAGTGTTGAAATCTCTGTGTATTTTTTTTTCTGTCATAACCGAGGGTTGTAACATTCAAATCAGTAAGAGTAGCTCACTTGAAGATGCTTCTTAGCAAGGGAGGAGGAGTCTTTCTTCCCTTTACCTTGAGGATCCTATACAATAGGCGCTTAGTAAGTGCATAATTAACAGCTGAATAATGATAGAAAAAGAGAAATTTCCACTGGCTATTTATATAACAGTTGTAGCTAAAACTGAAGGTTAATCTGTTGTTAATTATTTCAAATTAACATTAGCCCACTCCTAGAGTGGTCTTCACATTCCCCAAATATGAAAAGCTATATATCTTCAGAATGGAAAATGAGTATTGTTTACAGCAAAACCTGAAAAATGTTTTTAATCTTGTTAGTAGCATTAGAGATTAGGATATATTAGCGTATTTCACCATTTGAAGTAAATGAAATGTTGAAATGATTTAACAAAACATTTTGAAGGGGACGCCTGGATGGCTCAGCGGTTAAGCACCTGCCTTCAGCTCAGACTGTGATCCTTGAGTCCTGGGAACGAATCCCACATCGGGCTCCCTGCATGGAGCCTGCTTCTCCCTGTACTTGTGTCTCTACCTATCACTCTCTCTTGAAGAAATAAGTAAAATCATAAAAAAAAAAAAACAAAACAAAACCATTTTGAGGGGAGCCTGGTTGGCTCAGTTGGTAGACCCTATGACTCTAGATCATCTATTGGTCTCTGGGTTGTGAGTCCAAGCCCCATGCTGGATTACTTAAAAATAATAATAAATTAAAAATAAAAATACTACCAGGGACATCTGGGTGCTCAGCAGTTGAGCATCTGCCTTTGGCTCAGGGCACGATCTGGGAGTCCTTGATTGAGTCCCACATTGGGCTCCCTGCATGGAGGCTGCTTCTCCCTCTGCCTGTGACTCTGCCTTTCTTTCTGTGTGTCTCTCATGAATAAACAAAGTAAAATCTTAAAGAAAAAATACTACCCCCCAAATTTTTTTTATTAATCTCTTAAATTACAAAGAGAAATCTAAATTGCTGAATACTTCCGTTTTGAAATAGTGAACTATTTATTATAGTTTTGTTTTTTTTTTTACAGCTTTGCAAAAAACTTGGTGGCTCATGTGTTACAGCGCTGGATGGTTATTATGTAGAATCCATTATTTGTGTTTTTATTGGATTTGCTTGGTGGTTCGTTCTTGGTCCAAAATTGAAAAAATTACAGGATAAAGGACCATCTTCTTGGAAGTGCAAAAGAAGCAACTAATGTATTCACTACTGGACATTCTAGGAAGGTAAACTAGTTTCATTTAATTCAGACAGCTATGATAATCAGTGCACGAGAGTATAAAATACTATTTTAAACAAGGAAATTGTTAATATAAAATGCCAAATGATTAAAAAATAGAGACCTCTCTGTATAGTTAATTATATTTTCCTTGCCTTGTCGATGTATTTGAAGTTTACTTAAGGTCAGGAAACTGATTCTTAAACAAGTTTTCTGGCCTTATTATTTGATTTATATCTTTTTAATTTACTGACCAAAGTATATTTTAACTTTCAGTGCAGTAGTCATGGGTGGTAACCATGCAGTCAAGTATTGTTATCAGTACTATCATTGAGCTGTATTTAAAATTTTGGTACAATATATTAAATGGAACAGAGGTTAATATTCAGGTACTAATTACAACTAGTCTGGCCTTGTTGGCAGTTAAATCTTATTTTGAATTGCAAATTGGTTAAATTCTATGTGGAATTTGCTGAGAAGAGAATGCAGACTACTGAAATGCCATTTTAGTTGTTTTCTGACCATAACCACAATGTACTAATGAATCTGTGTTAAAAAGACTATTTTAGATGTATTTCCTGCTTTTGTAAGCGTTAAAGATTTATAAGAAGATTATTCAAACTATTTTTTATAAAATGAAAGCTATGATTTTTAATTTAACGGTTCCCCTGCCCCCCTTTTTTGGAAGATACTCTGATTCCTTGTTAACTTTTACCCTAAAGCTTACATATGTTTTTTCTCATATGTGCTTCATGACATTACAGGCAGCTCATGAAGGGATCTAATTTAATTTAGTGTTGTATGTACGTTCATGGCAAAGTTTTGAAAATAAAAAATGTTTTTCTTCAAGCAGCTTTTTTTTATTACTGGAAGAAAAAAAAACAATAGAGCTTAACGATTAAATAAAATTTAAATGAGTAATACCATAATCTCACAGACTAATGCTTAGAGAGAGACAAAGACATTTGTGCCTTTGACAGGTTAAATCACGTTGTGGAAGGATATTTCTTAATTAAGCACTTTACTAGTGAGAAGAATCTCACGATTACTTTCTATGAAATTGGGTACTATATTTCCACTTATTAAAACACAACCTTCTGTTTATAATGTTTGGTGAAGGATTCGTATCCCAGGAAAATTAAGCTTTTGAATACATTAACAATTCCCAACATATTCTGTACACCCAGTACATATTTAACATTTTGTGATGTATGTTACTCTGACTTAAGAGATTATGTAAATCCTTCCAAAATTATGGAAAAAGAAAGATTAAGTTGAGTCTTACTTGATTTTATCCTTGTGGGAAAACACACTAATTTTTTATTTTGTTAATTTTATAACATAGGTTGAATTTTAGAGTGGGTTTTTTTAATAAGTAATGAAGGATAAAATGGGTGGGAGAAAATGGCACTCCGCATCTGAAGATAGAGGCAGTTCTCTAGAACTCATGCATTGCCATTGGAAAGCCTGTGTTGGGCATTGATGTCATCCTGAAGAATCACCTGGAAAATCATCCTAGACACGAGGAAGCTATACCAAACCGTAGTCCACCAGACTTTATTACATGGGTTGTCCATTATCTTGTATTATAATCAAAATGTTTACTTGAATAAAGAACCTACTTACTCTCATACGTGAAATGTATTTTGCTTTTTAATTTTTGGAATAAGAAGGTGACATTGCCACGATTACCTTTTATTTCTTATCCATTCATATTACAAATTTACATACTTTCAAACATACTTTGAAATCAACAAATCTTTAATGACTTGAAGTATTAAAATATATTTTAAGCCTGTAACTCTAAGGAGAAAGCCATTAATTGCATTTGCTCTAGAAATGAACATTTATTTTGAATTGTAATCTTTTGATTATTTGGGGACATGCTTGTAACACATACCAAAAATGACTTCTTAACAGCTATGTGCAACTATGTTGCATACATTGATCACTGATAACATCTTACAAATGATCTACATGAATCTGAGGATCTGTTCATGATAAATCAGTACTAGAAAATACTACCTATTTTTGCATATGTTTTTCTTTACTGCTAGATCCTGATAACCCTGTCCACAAGTATGAACGTTAACTACTCCAGTTACTGTATTGTATATTTACTAGCTAATATTCTTATAAGTCTTACAATCATATAAGATTAGCTAAGAGTAAAACGAAAAATTCCTTCCTTCATAAATATTTTAATTTTGCTTGACCAATCATAAAAAATTTGTTCAATACCTAAAATAGATTTCTCTATTTTTTTTAACATTAAACCTTCAAGATACAAATCTATTATTTGATTTCATCTCTTTATTACAGGAATTATTATCCTAAACAGGTGTCGGTGGGGCCTTGAAACCCCTGAATTGCTAGCAAAAGTGGATATGTAATTAAATTGTTTGTCTTTCTGGAGAGAGCTCTTATGTAAATCTTAAATGGTCTATGAGCCAAAAAAGTGTAAAGGCCATGTCCTTATTGAATGTGGGCTAACTATGAATTGTAAACATAAATTTGAAATAATAATTGTGAAACTAATTGCTTAAAGCATCCTAAAAACAATGTTAAAAGAAAAATCTATGATGAAAACTGGAAAATGTGTCTGCATTTGTGGTAGTGAACTTGAACCTGAACGGATTAGAGCAGGTAAGACGTTACTGGTAGGGGAGGGATATAAGGGTAAATTCTGTCCCCAAAAAGACATATCTTAACCATTTAATCCTTTTTTCCTATGAATAATTTCTATTTTGCCCTGTTAACAGAAATCCAAAACGGTATGTTGTTTTATATTAAACGGTTGAGATCAGTATTCAATATAACAGCAGACTAGACTCATTTTTTATATTTTGTGGGGTCATGGTTCTTCATGTAGTTGAAAGAATGAATAAAACTGTGTGACATCACCCCTGCTAAAAATAAAGAACCAATTTGTTGGGAACATTCCATGTAGATTTCCAAAATGTATTTTACCTTAATATTAGAGAAAGAAAATAAGGTTTAAGAAATGATTCTATTATAGCTAGGATTAATATATTTAATAGCCATTTTCATCACAGAAGGAAAGGTGATACAGTGTATTGTACTGCTGAGACTTTGTTTAACCCATGTCTTTGGTAGATAGCAAGGCATAATTAATTGATTTTTTCTCTGAGCAGATTTAAAATACCTGTTACAGACTTTGTTGTTGTTTTTTTTCTACTACAGCTTAATGTCTGCCTGATTTCACAGTGCCAAATTTTTTAATGCAATCATTATTTAATTTGGGACTGGGAGCCTTTTCATTTCCTACCTGTCAAAACTGCTATTAGAATCTTCATTTTAGGGCAGCCCCGATGGCCCAGCGGTTTGGCGCCGCCTTCAGCCTAGGGTATGATCCTGGAGACCTGGGATCGAGTCCCACGTCGAGCTCCCTGCATGGAGCTTGCTTCTCCCTCTGCCTGTGTCTCTGCCTCTCTCTCTCTCTCTCTGTGTGTCTCTCATGAATAAATAAAATCTTTAAAAAAAATCTTCATTTTTCTTCTTTAAATTGTTGGCAATATAAATGGGCATGGAGGGAGAGCTTGTATTTTTTTCCTGGAATTCTGTTTCAGTAGAGGAAAGTCCTGTATCAGGAAATAGTAGTTAATGCACAGGACTCATGCCCCTCCTTAAGTGAATAGAAACACGATAAAGATTGCTTTTAAGGATTTTTTTTTTTTATTGTGAAGTGGCAGATATTTAGAAATAGTTTTATGGAACAAAATGAAAATTTTATGATTAATTATAATTATTAAAGAATTTATGAAGCATATAATTTAAAGGATTATATAAAACATCAATATTAATTTGTATCATTTATGTGAAGTCTTGAAGCACTGAGAGAAAGGTTGCTACATTTCAATAGTTTTTTATTGGCAATACAAAAATAACTTCATAATAGTTTTGTGAAGAGTAACAACTAGCATGACTGAAATGAGGAAGGTACTGGAATAATTCTTAGGGAATTATAAATCTCTTAGATTTAGTACCCTAGGCAATTACAATTAGTCACTATTATAAAATGTAAATATTAAAGCCTATCCTTATTTTCATCAAAATGACCTTATATGTTGGGAAAAGTTTACTTTTTATAGCCTTATAGTTAATCAAATTGAAATTTTCACCATATGCATCTACAAAATTAGGAAAATACAAAATTGGGGCAAAAATTTAATATTTCAAAAAGTTTGGCATATTTGGTAAATTGATAGAGTATCACTGTCAAGTTTTGTCAGTGAATCTGATATTGCTCAGATACTGCTTTTGCAAAAATTAGTGTAAAATTGAAAAAAATAACTCTGATATTGCTGTTGTCCTCTGATAATTGCTTTTGCAAAATTAGTGTAAAATTGAAAAAATACTCAGTGTTGAAAGTCGTCATTATTGGGAACTTTATGAAATCACTGCACCCATGTACAGCTTTGAATTAAAAATGCACAGCACAAAATCATTTCTGTTGCCACTTTTGGAAGGTCTAACTTTAGCTTTGACAGTTTAGCGTTATTTAAGTGTTTTAGTATATGTGAAATGTTTATTTGGTTAATTTATTTTCAAATATGTAATATTTATTAAATATGCAGTGTTTAAACATTTGGAGTATATTTGAAATAAATTCTCCGGATTTTTACATAAAGGATTACTTAAGTGCTGAAAATGATTGCTTCACAATTGATCTCTAAAAAATAAAGCATTAACAAAATATTCTTGTTTTCATGCTTATTAAACACAAGCCAAATTTACCTGCAAATCATCCATGTTCAGATTATACTAGACATTATACAGTTAAAAGTGAGGTAATTTCAGAAGCTGTACACTTGCTATCAAACCTTTTTTTCCTAAATGAAGCCAGCCTGAACTATCATCCTCCAATAGTAACGGGTAAAAGGGAGACCAGGTGGAGGCACAAACCATATGGATAGTTGGGATTATAAAGAATTTCACTGGGAAACGTTATTATGAAATCTTTTTGTTTTTAAACATTTGTTACTGGATATTGGCTTCTTTAGTAGTCACAGTTTTGAAGAAGTTACTTAAAAGACGGTTTGGAATTATAGAGAAAATATTTCGTTTCTGCACAGTTAGAACTTTCCGAGCAAATTTTGCCGAAACTTGGGACCTGTGCTGAAAAACTTTTTGAAGCTAAATTGTGACTGAGAGTGAGAAACTATCCAGAGAGTATTAGCCGGCTGGGGGCCACCGTAACAAACTACGACAGACCAGGTGGCTGAAACAACCAACCGTTTATTTTCTCGTGGTTCTGGAGGATGGAAAATCCAAGATCAAGACGGCAGCAGGTTGGGTTTCTCCTGAGGCCCATCTCCTTGGTCTAGGACTGCCACTTCTCCTATATCCGCACGACCTTCCTCTGTGCACACACACCCCTGATGTCTCTTCCTCTTATTAGGAATAACTGAGCCCTATTGGATTAGGGCTCTACCCTTATTACTTCACTGAACTTTAAGTACCTCTGTAAAGGCCCTGACTCCAAATATAATCACATTGTGGGTTGGGGTTTCCACATAGGAATTTGGGGGGAACACAACTTAGTCCATAACACAAGAGGTATTTACCTCTGGTATACACATTCCGGGGTGGGGGGAATGAAACCTGGGAACACGGACACATCTGTGGGTACAAATCTGAAGCCATAAATCTTGTTTTTCCTCTGAAGACATATTTACATTCCAGGATAAGAATCCAGATCCTTCCCAAGGAGAAGTTGTTTATATTAAGGGCATAAGATTTCTCCCCGCTGATCATGACCTAAGACCCTGAGATTATGACCTTAGCTGAAATCAAGAGTCAGATGCTCAACTGACTGAACCACCCAGGTGCCCCTTTAATTTTTTTTTTTAAAGGTTTTATTTTAAGTCATCTCTATCTCCAACATGGAGCTTGGACTTAAAACCCCGAGATCAAGAGTCGCCTGCTTTACCAGCCAAGTTAGCCAGGTGTCCCTGTTTTATATCTATGAAAAAAATATATATATATATAAAGTTTATTTAAGTAATCTCTATACCCAATGCGGGGCTCCAGCTCACGACCCTGAGATCAAGAGTCACATACTCTTCTGACTGAGCCAACCAGGTACTTTATTTTTGTATTTTAATTTTATTTTTATTTTTTATTTTTTTTGTATTTTTATTTTAATTCCAGTATAGTTAACATATCGTGATGTAGTAGCTCAGGTGTGTGATACAGTGATTAAACAATTCTGGACATGAAGCAGCGCTCATCCAGATAAATGTACTCTTAATCCCCTTCAACTTCACCCTTCCCCCCCCCCCCCCCCCCCGCACCTCCCCTCTGGTAACCATCAGCTCGTTCTCTAGAGTTCAGAGTTTTTTGGGAAAAAAAGTTGGTTTTTAGATTTTTTTGTTTTGGTTTGGTTTGGTTTGGTTTTTAGTTTGTATCTTTTTATGCCCTTTGTTCATTTGTCTTCTTAAATTTTACATAAGGACTGAAATCATATGGTATTTATCTTTGATTTATTTCGCTTGGCGTCATACTCTAGATCTATGTTGCAAGTGGCAAGATTTCCTATTTTGTGGCTGAATAATATTCCCCTGTGTGTGTGTGTGCACGCGTGCGTGCGTGTGCATACACCACGCCTTCTTTATCCATTCGTCTATCGTTGGACACCTGGGCTGCTTCCATCATTTGGCTCTTGTGAGTAATGCTGCAATAAACATAGGGGTGCTTTTTTCTTTTCAGATTAGTGTTTCTGTATACCTTGGGTAAATACCCAATCATGCAATTACTGGACTATATGGTAATTCTATTTTTATTTTTGAAGAAGCTCCATAATGTTTTATGCGGTAGCCCGCCAATTTGCATTTTCACCAAGAGTACACGAGGGTTCCTTTTTTCTCCCCACATCGTCACCAAAAAACTTGTGTTTTTAGAAGCCTGGGTATTAGAACCAGGAGTCCCGTCTCAAGTGACTAGGGGTTTCCTTTTATATTTTCTAGTTTAAATGGGGCCAATTAGGGGCGCCTGGGTGGCTCAGTCAGGCCAGCCTGTGCCTTTGGCTCAGGTCATGATCTCAGGGTCCCGGGATCGAGCCCCGCCGGTGGACTCCCTCCTCCACAGGGGGATCTGCTTCTCCCTCCCCCTCTGCCCCTCCTCCCTGCTTGTGTTGTCTCTCCCAAATAAAATAAATAATACATAAATAAAGAGGGCAAATTATCCAAGTAGTTCAATTTAAAATGATAACAAAAAGTATACTCCTGTGGGTAGAAGAAAATTTTTTTTTTTTTTTTTATGATAGTCACACAGATAGAGAGAGAGGCAGAGACACAGGCAGAGGGAGAAGCAGGCTCCATGCACCGGGAGCCCAACGTGGGTTTCGATCCTGGGTCTCCAGGATCACGCCCTGGGCCAAAGGCAGGCAGGCGCCAAACCGCTGCACCACCCAGGGATCCCTAGAAGAAATTTTAAATCTCATTATTTCATTAGTGAGGTGTGAGTGGAAGCAAAAATTGGAGGGTTTATCTGAAGAAATCAGACCCTACAAGTCAGGAAATGGAAATTATCACAGAGGTAGAAAGAAACCACTGTAGTTTTAGAAAGAATAGTAAAACCATTTCAAAATAACACTTCCATGGGTTTTTAACATTTTTGTTAGGTTAATAACTTCTGACAAAAGGAAAAATGGAGGGTTTTGGGTTTGGGTTTTTTTTTGGTGTTTTTTTTTTTTTTTTTTGGTCCTCCATTTCTTATTTCTTTCTAGTCCTTTAAAGAAAAGATTTTAAGATTTTATTTATTTTTTTATTTTTTATTTTTTAAGATTTTATTTTTAAGTAATCTCTACACCCAAAGTGGGGCTCAAACCAACAACCGTGAGATCAAGAGTCCTATGCTCTCCCAAGTAGGCCAGCCGGGCGCCCCCTCAGGTCATTTAAAGACGCCGAGCCGGGTCCCTCCGGGTGGTGGCCCGGTTGATTGAGCCCCTGGCTCCTGATTTGGGCTCAGGTCGTGGTGGTTGCTGGGCCGGGCCGTGGGCTCCCCGCAGCCTGGAGCCTGCTTGTCCCTCTGCCTCCCCCTGCCCTCCTCCCTCCCCTGCTTGCGCTCTTTCAAAATAAATCAATAATATCTTCAGAAAAATGCTGATCAGACATTGCCTGAGCTGAGAGCCCGACTCACCGACGGGTCACGACGTATCCGTCCATATGTACCTCAGAGCACGCAGGAGCCAAGGTCTGGCAGGTGATGAGCATTGCCTTGGCGGTGATGACCTCTTCAGCTGCCAGTTTCTTTTCTTTTTTTTTTTTTTAAGATTTTATTTATTCATGAGAGACACAGACAGAGAGAGAGAGGCAGAGACCCAGGCAGAGGGAGGAGCAGGCCCCACGCAGGGAGCCCGACGCCAGACTGGATCCCGGGTCTGTCTCCAGGCCCAGGCCCCGGCCCGAGGCAGGTGCTCAGGCGCCGGCCCCCCGGGCGGCCCATAGCTGCCAGTTTCTAGTGGGAGGAGGCTGGAGGAGAGGCCAGTTAAAGACCTTCGAAGTCAACAGGGTCGAGGCTGGACAGTCAGCAGCGGCAAAGGGAAAGAGGAATTGGGGTCTGGGGAGTACGGGGTGGACTCACGGGGACGGCTGCTTGCCACCAGGCCGGGACACAGTGTTTGCGGGCAGGTGATGGTAGGAAATGCCAGGGGGAGAGTCGCTCTGAAAGAGGCGCTCGTAGCCGGGTGGAAAGGGACGGGGTCTGCAGATTCATTTTCCTGAGCAACTGGGACTGTCCGGGTGGGGGAGCTCAGGATCTCCCGGCGGTTCGCTGCGGCTCCAAGGAGCCTCGGCCGGCCGGGAGGGCTGCTGACCCCCTGTTCTCTGCAGCCCGTCGCCCTGGCCCTGGCAGAGGTCATGTCCTGAGGTGGTGTCCCGTGGGCCCGCCTGGAAGCAGTTCAGCTGTGGGACACTGTGGGGTCCCGTCCCAGGTCCACCCCAGCAGCGTGATCTTCCTTCTTGACCCACCACTCCTCGGCGCTCCGCCCGGGCGGTTCCAGCACCTGCAGCCGCTCACCGCGGGCCCGCTGCGGCCTTGTTTCAGGAACCGTCCCCGCGGGCAGGACACGGGGGTTTTGGCGTCTTTCCCCAGGAGGCCCACGGGCCGTGTGGCCTGCCTCCCGGGCCCCCCATCCCTGAGTCCCTCCCCGGGTGTGTCGCGAGTCCCTGCTGGGACATCATCAAACCTGGGGCCCTCCTTCCCTCCCCCGACAAGGCTTTCCCTGCCGTGGGCCTGGACCCCAGGGGCGAAGCGGGACCAGAGCTGGGACAGCCACAAACCACGAGGCAGGCGACAAACTGAGTTTCCTGTGCTTCTGTAACGAAGCCCGTTTGTGTCCGCGGCCCTGGCAAAAATTTCACCGAGATTTTTTTCTTTTTTTAATACAATGAACAGTGTGCTGGCTTTGGCCTTAGGTTGCACGGTCCACCCTAGCGATAGAGAAGAGGGTTAGGAACCCAACTGCCCAGTGTGGGGAATCGGAAGAAGGGGATGTAAATGGGAGAAGGAGAAAGAGCAAGGTCATGCTGGTAATGAACAGGTGCACGACCAGCGGGGGGGCGGGGGGGCGGCGGGGTGTGAGCCCCAGGCTTTGCCAGGCTTTGCGGTGTCCGGCCACCTGCCGTGTTAGGATTTCCTAACCTGGTTTTGTGAGGTCCCTTCCTCTCCTGCCATGTGGCTGCTCTTGCCCGACGTGGACACAGCACCCTGTTCGCCGCCGGGAGGAGAGCCCGCCAGCCGCTCGCCTGCTCCAGATGCCCACCTGCTGGCAGATGCCCAGCGAAGGCCCAGACGCCAGCGCGGCTCGGGCGTGTCTGGAACGGGCACCGATGCCCCAGAGACTGTCAATGCTGTGCAAGTGCATTTCATAAGCACGGAGTCCTGGGTGCGACCCCGGGGCGACAGGCCGGGGTTTTACCCCCCAGTTCCCTGCATCAGGCTCGGAGCCACAGGGCGCGGAGAAGGGGGCCGCGCAGGCCGTAGGGTCGAGAGTGTTCGGTTCTGTGCTTGGTGACACCGAGCAGGTCCGAGCGTCTCGGTGTTAGTGGCGGCCTTTATCCCACCGAGAGGCTGCGCTCTGCACACCCGGGGCGGGGCAGGCCCGGGCTCACAGATCTGCACCCATCGAGCCCTGCGCACAGCGAAGGCGCAGAGAACCTTCCTTTAACAAAAGCCCACCGCCTGGAAGGAAGCTGTGGCTTCAAATAAAAACAGCTCCTTTTGTTTTGTAAAGACGGAGCCATCTGTCAAACACCGAGTCTCACTTGTTCCATGGTTTTTGTTAATATTTTGTAATTTTAAAAAATATTTTATTTATTTATTCATGAGAGACACAGAGAGAGAGAGAGGCCGAGACCCAGGCAGGGGGAGAAGCAGGCCCCATGCAGGGAGCCCGACGTGAGCGAGACTCGATCCCGGGACCCCAGGGTCACGCCCCGGGCCGAAGGCAGGCGCTCAACCGCTGGGCCACCTGGGTGCCCCAATATTTTGTAATTTCTTTTTTTTTTTTTATTTACTTATTTATGATAGTCACACACACACAGAGAGAGAGAGAGAGAGAGGCAGAGACACAGGCAGAGGGAGAAGTAGGCTCCATGCACCGGGAGCCCGACGTGGGATTCGATCCTGGGTCTCCAGGATCACGCCCTGGGCCAAAGGCAGGCGCTAAACCGCTGCGCCACCCAGGGATCCCTATTTTGTAATTTCGATTCATATATTTGATGCTAAGTCATCTGAGAGGTAAAGCAAGCTGTGACGTTGGTCTCCGTATTCCTTACGTCTGATGCCTCGTGTCCAGAATGATACTGACGTCAGCTGGCCTTCACCGCAGATGGAGACCCCAGGGATTCTCGCCCTCACCACCTGCAAGCACAGCCTTCGCGCCAACCCACCTACGTGGCTGATAGCTGAGGTCTGCGCTGGCTATTTAAAAAAAAAAAAAAGGATTTTGGTGACATCGAGATCACCAGGACCCGGTTTCCCACCGTAAGGACACGCACGTCCTCCTGACACTGTGGCTGAGTCTCGTGCACCTGGTGACCCCCCCACGGATTCGACCACCTGCACTGCAGCACCTGCTCAGAGGAGAGGACAGAGGCGCATCCTTCCCCTCTAGGGTTTCCCGACTGGCTGAGCCCGGAAGGGGCAGGGAGGGGACGGAGGAAGCGCTGCTCAGGGGCAGGCTCGGCAGAGCAGCTTGACACGGGCTCCAGCCCTTCCGACGCCGCCCAGCGCCCGGCTTGCTGCTGACGCCCCAGTAGCCTGCGCTCGGCCACTTACCCCGTGGCACGGCAGCTGGTGTTGGAGGAGTGAGCCCCCGATTAAAGGAGAGCCAGGCAGGGGCGCCGGGGGCTCCGCCGTGGAGCACCTGCCTTGGGCCCAGGGGGGACCCCGGGGTCCCGGGATCGAGGCCCGCCTCGGGTCCCTGCAGGGAGCCTGCTTCTCCCTCTGCCTGGGTCCCTGCCCCTCTCTGTGTGTCTCTCATGAATAAATAAAATCTTTTTTTTTTTTTTTTTTTTAAGATAGCCAACTCTTGACAAATCGCCAGATTATGACTTTCAGGACAGGTTCCATCCTACAAGACCTGTGTGTACCGATCAACAGAGAACATTAAGAACATGAAGTCTCTTTAAGTCATGAAGCCACCGTCCCTTTCTACTTACAGGCGTATTGCATCTCTTACTTCTTTTTGGCCAAAGGACAAGAGGAAATGAAAAGAAAAGGAAGATTGAATGACAGCTTCGAGACTAAGATGGCCAGGACACAAGAAGGTGCTGGCCATGCAGGCTGAGAGCCGTTGGATGTTTCCTCCATTCACCTACCCTCGTTTTTCCTTCCGTCTTCAGCTCAGTTGGAAGACCTGAGAGGCTGAGCAGTCAACTCTGAGTCCCAGGGCCAGACGTCGCTGTAGGAATGAGGAGCAAGGGAAGAGGAAAATGCTGAGCTGCATATGGGAGATGAGAGGATGACTTTGGGGGCTCAGGTTTATTATGAAGTTTTGAGGAGAAAAACGATTGAAAAGTACTCTACCTCAAACAGAATATGGGGGGAAATAAGAGGTCTTGGCTATCAGCTAGCTCATGGACTAAAGAATTCAACAAATCCAAGGAAGAGTTACCACATCACCCTCCCCATGTAAGTGTCCTCAGAGCTACCATCATGGCTTCCATTTGCGGCATCTCAACCCTTCTCAAGCTTTACGGACTTTCTCACATACCTGTGAAACACAAAGCTGTCTTTTGCATCCTTTTATTTTTAACAGGTTGGCCTACCATGTGGGGGGCAGGTGCCATTTCTGGTCTTGCCTATTCTCAGCAGTAGTTGGGGAGAATTTTTCCATATTATATGTCCATGCTTCCCCTCTCCCTACACCTAAATCCATACTTGGAAGGCACAAGGATACCGTGAAAGGGGCGCTGGGCTGATTGAGATGAGGAGGTAGGTTTCTTTTTCTTTTTTTTAGGATGTAGGTTTTATTTATTTATTTATTTATTTATTTATTTATTTATTTATTTATTTATTTTTAGGGGTTAGGTTTCACAGTTCTGGCAGTAACTAGCTTGATAACATTCATCATCTAGTCTGTCTATGCCTCATATTTGCAGAGGTATAGGAGCTTTGAGTTGGAAAGACAAAAAACAACAACAGCATAAGATCCTTG
Source organism: Canis lupus baileyi (assembly GCF_048164855.1). NCBI lineage: Eukaryota > Metazoa > Chordata > Mammalia > Carnivora > Canidae > Canis > Canis lupus. The sequence goes on from NC_132859.1 coordinate 3,063,130, forward strand.
ATTTACCTGTCCCTTGGAAAAATAAAAAACTGCTTAAATTAAAAAAAAAAAAAATCCCATAGGTGGGTTGGGATGAAAGCTCTGCTTGATAATGGTGAGGGGCAAGAATTTCCGGACAAAGAATCAAATTGACGGGAGACACATTAAAATCAGGAGAAAATGAAACTGAATAGGCAGGCATAAGGGGGACCGCATAGACCCGGGAATTCCAAAGGCAGGTGGAAGGAAGGAAGGATGCGGTTCTCACCTGAGAAGGGGCGGGCTCTGGGATTCTAGAGGAGAGGAATGGGTTCAACGGGGTGACGAGAAGGCCAGATGGTTGGCAATTACATACAAACGGGGCGCTCAGATGTATTTACCTCCGTCGGTGACCCTTATTCTGGGAAAGATTCCCAACGTAGATTTTTCCATGTGGTTAAGGGAGAGACAAACATTTCTTTTGAGCCCATAGGGTTTCAAAGCCCTTCGGCTCAAAATGATCCATGCACCAAAGTGGCACATCCTGTGGGGGGGCGGCACAGGGGGGGCCCTGTCCCAGGCCCCTTCAGGGAGGATGATGATGCCTGGAGCGCTCACAGCTTTTCTGGGAGGTTATGTGGGAGACGGACAAACGTGTGTTGGTAGTGGGAGGAGGGTCCCAAATACACAGTGAGGCAGAAATTGAGTTGCTGGCAACAGGTGAAAAATATTATCCATGGGGCTCAACGAACTGCTCCTGGGAAAGGGGGCGCTGCTGGTGGCTCGCTGGACAGCAGGTTAGCTCCGGAACAACGTCTTGGTTCCCAAACTACACTGTAGACGAAGACCCAGCTATATCACCATTCCTGATCATTGCCTGGTAATTGGCTTGAGGTTGCAGGGCTCCTAATTTCTACAAGTGTCTTTTTTTTTTTATGATGAAAAAATTTATATTTAGATTTATAGCTGGCTGGACTCAGTTTATTTTATTTTTTTAAAAGATTTTATTTATTCATGAGAGACACACACAGAGAGAGAGAGAGAGAGAGAGGCAGAGACACAGGCAGAGGGAGAAGCAGGCTCCATGCAGGGAGCCCGACTGGATCTGGGTCTCCAGGATCACGCCCCCATCTTGACTTCTTTTTTTTTTTTTTTTTAAATTTTTATTTATTTATGATAGTCACAGAGAGAGAGAGAGAGAAAGAGAGGCAGAGACATAGGCAGAGGGAGAAGCAGGCTCCATGCACCGGGAGCCCGACGTGGGATTCAATCCCGGGTCTCCAGGATCACGCCCTGGGCCCAAGGCAGGCGCCAAACAGCTGCGCCACCCAGGGATCCCCCCCATCTTGACTTCTAAAGGTAATAGGTGCATAAGGTAAAAAAAAAAATTTCCAATGATATCCTTGCACTGCCCAATATTGTTGCCACTAGCTACGTGTGACTATTGGAATTAATTAAAATTAATAAAGTTAGAAAGTCAGTTCCTGAGGCTCCTGGCTGGCCTAGTCAGAAGATCCCAGGAGTTCAAGCCCCAGGGGGTCATGAGTTCAAGCCCCATATTGGGCTTAGAGTTTACTCTAAAAAAATAAAACTTCAGTTGCTCAGTTGTACTAGCTGTACGTCGAGCACAGAGTAGCCGCATGTGGCTAGAGCTATGAAACTGAACAAAGTGGATTCACAACATTCCCCTTATTACAAAATGTTCTATTAAAGCTGGCAGGTACTTAAACCTCCCAACCATTCCTGGCCCAGCCCTTCTCCCCAGGGACAGTCACTGTTGCAGGCTTTTTGCATAGCTTTTCATGGTGCACACACGCATACACATTTTTTCACACAAATGTTATGATGTCATTACTGTTCTCTGTCCTGCTTCTACATTTTTTAAAAAAGATTTTATTTATTTATTCATGAGACACACACACACACACACACACACACAGAGGCAGAGACACAGGCAGAGGGAGAAGCAGGCTCCATGCAAGGAGCCTGATGTGGGACTTGATCCTAAGTCTCCAGGAGGCGTTAAACTGCTGCGCCACCGGGGCTGCCCTACATTATGTTTTAAAATATACTAATATGAAAAAAAATAAAAATAAAATATACTAATAGGGGATCCCTGGGTGGCTCAGCGGTTTAGCACCTGCCTCCAGCTCAGGGCGTGATCCTGGAGTCCCGGGATCGAGTCCCACGTCGGGCTCCCTGCATGGAGCCTGCTTCTCCCTCTGCCTGTGTCTCTGCCTCTCTCTCTCCCTGTGTCTCTCATGAATAAATAAATAAAATTAAAAAAAATAAAATATACTAATATAGGGAGCCCTGGGTGGCTCATCTGTTTAGTGTCTGCCTTGGGCCCAGGATGTGATCCCGGGGTCCTGGATCAAGTCCCACATCGGGCTCTCTGCATGGAGCCTGTTTTTCCCTCGGCCTGTGCCTCTGCCTCTCTCTCTGTGTCTTTCATGAATAAATAAATAAAATCTTAAAAATATATGTGCTAATATATACTACTAATAATATATTAATATAGTCAGCTTTCTAAATTTAATCAATTAACAGTTCAATAATGTAGAGCACAGTTGTATTAGGCTTACAAAGCAATTGTGCAAACTTTAAAAAACAATTTAAATTCAGTTTGCCAACACATCATATAACGCCCCTAGTGCTCATCCCATCGGGTGCCCTCCTCAGTGCCCGTCACCCAGTCACCCCATTGCCCCCCACCCCTTTGTGTGTTTCTCAGAGTTAGGAATCTCTCATGGTTTGTCTTCCTCTCTAATTTTTCCTCCTCAGTTTCCCCTCCTTCCCTTAAGGTCCCTGTCACTATTTCTGATATTCCCCCCACGAGTGAGACCATATGATAGTTCTCTTTCTCCCACGGACTTATTTCACTCAGCATAACACCCTCCAGTTCCAACCACATGAGAGTAAACGGTAGGGTCCTTCCTGCCCAGGGTACGCACCTCGGTATCCATCCCTCTGCCCGAGGACACCCGGCTCCTCCCACCGCTTGGCCACTGTGCCCATTGCTGGGGGCATCGACTGTGCAAACTTCAGGGCACATCCCAAGATACTGTGTGTGGTTATACTGGGGAGCGGGGGGGGCGTCCTGGATGACCCACGGCCTTTGCGCGTGGCAGGTGTGCAAGCCGCACCGAGGCCGCGCTGCCTGCAGCCCGCTGATCCGCTCCGCACCTGCTCGGCCCCAGGCCCCGCCCCGTACCTGCCCCGGGAGGCGGACATCTGGGCATGGGGGGGGGTCGCTGTCGCAGGTGTGCAGCCCCGCCCACAGGCCAGCGGGGAGCAAAGAGCAGGTCGCCGGGGTTCTCCCCCGCGGCCAAGACCAGGACCCTGCAGCGGGGGAGCCAGGGAGCCCCGCCCCCCGCGGACCACCCAGGAGCCCGCCCCCAGGAGCCCCGCCCCCAGGAGCCCCGCCCCCCGCGGACCACCCAGGAGCCCGCCCCCGCCTCCCCTGGAGCCCCGCCCCCGGCCCAGAAGCCCCGCCCCCCATCTGAGCCCCGCCCCCGGCCCAGAAGCCCCGCCCTCCTCCTCTGAGCCCCGCCCCCGCCCCGGGAGGCCCCGCCCGCGCGCCGCCCGCCGGGAACATGGCGGGCCCGCCTGTGGCCACCGCCTCGCGGCCTCGGGACCCGGACGGAGCGGCGCCCAACGTGGTGGCGCGGGTCTCGCAGTGGGCGGACGACCACCTGCGCCTCGTCCGGGTACCGCAGCCGCCGGCAGGACGCGCGGTGGGCGCAGGGGGGCGGGCGGGCCCGGGGGCTGCAGCGCGGCCGGGCTGGGCTGGGCTCGCCGCGCGGGAGGGGGCGGGGAGGGAGGGAGGGGCGCCCCGAGACGGGCCCGGCGGGGGAGGGGGCGCCCTGAGATGGACCCGGTGGGGGATGGGGGCGCCCCGAGACGGGCCCGGCGGGGGAGGGGGCGCCCTGAGAAGGACCCGGTGGGGGATGGGGGCGCCCCGAGATGGACCCGGCGGGGGGAGGGGGCGCCCCGAGACGGGCCCGGCGGGGGAGGGGGCGCCCTGAGAAGGACCCCGGCGGGGGGGAGGGGGCGCCCCGAGACGGGCCCGGCGGGGGGGAGGGGGCGCCCCGAGATGGACCCGGTGGGGGATGGGGGCGCCCCGAGACGGACCCGGCGGGGGAGGGGGCGCCCCGAGACGGACCCGGCGGGGGGAGGGGGCGCCCCGAGACGGGCCCGGCGGGGGAGGGGGCGCCCTGAGAAGGACCCCGGCGGGGGGGAGGGGGCGCCCCGAGATGGACCCGGCGGGGGGGAGGGGGCGCCCCGGGATGGACCCGGTGGGGGATGGGGGCGCCCCGAGACGGACCCGGCGGGGGAGGGGGCGCCCCGAGATGGACCCGGCGGGGGGAGGGGGCGCCCCGAGACGGGCCCGGCGGGGGAGGGGGCGCCCCGAGATGGACCCGGTGGGGGATGGGGGCGCCCCGAGACGGGCCCGGCGGGGGAGGGGGCGCCGCGAGACGGACCCCGGCGCAGCCCAGGTGGCCCCCAGCCCTCGGGGCCCGCCGGAGGGAGGCCGCGGTCCTGTGGGCCTGGTGCCCTGAGCGGGTGCGGCGGGGGGGCGGGGGGGGACGGGACTGGCGGTCGGTGACCCCGAAGGCCCGGCCGCTCCGACGATGGGGCCGCCCCTGGGTCCCTGGTGGTCCGAGCGGCTTCAGCGGGGTCTTGGGGTCCGTGGGGCGTGGGGTCGTCCGCAGGGCCCTGCGCACAGGTGAGGGACCCTAAGGGACGATGTGGACGTCACCTGGGCCGCGGGAACTGGCCGTGGCCCTTCAGGAACGAGCCCCCGTGGCCCTTAGGGAGCGGGTGAGGCCGGGGTGACCTGGGCCGAGGCCTGGGCCCAGGAGTCTCCCCTGGAGAATCCCGGAGGGCGGCGGGGAAATCAGCAAAACCCGGTGTCCTGGGGGCAGGTGGAGAGACTGCGGAGGGACTGATCAGCTCCAGAAACTTGTCGTGAGAAGGGGCCACCAGCTTCCGGGTGCACCCCGCAGCCCCGGCCAGCACCCCGGCCAGCACCCCGGCGCCTGCCCTCCAGCTCAGCTCGGGTCCCCAGGCTTCTGCCTTCCACGTGGGAAGCGCTGCAGTCGGTGGTGGCTGGTGGCGGTCCTGGAAGATAGGGACACCCGTGCTGAGTGACCAGGCCTCGCTTCTTCCAGGGAGGCAGAGATTGGCACATGAGTTATTTCAAGTAAAAAAAAAAAAAAAATGACTTCAATAGATTGAGAGAGGAAACTATTTAAATGAGCACCTGGGGGGACCCCTGGATGGCTCAGGGCTGAGCATCTGCCTTCAGCTCAGGGTGTGATCCTGGGGCCCGGGGATTGAGTCTAGCATCCGGCTCCCTGCGAGGAGCCTGCTATCTTTAAAAAAGCAAAATAAAATCTATCGGCACACAGCTGTATTACTCCAAGTACCCTGATCACAGAATGTATCCTTAGGTGTATTTCCTTTGTTTTTCTACCAATGGGAAATGCACAGAACAAACACAAGGCATGATACGTTGGTGATTGTAAAGCTTTCACTGCCTTATTTTATTTTAAAGATTTTATTTTACTATTGTTTTTTAAAATTATTTATTTATTCATGAGAGACACACAGAGAGAGAAGCAAAGACACAGGCAGAGGGAGAAGCAGGCCCCACACAGGGAGCCTGACATGGGACTCCATCTGGGTCTCCAGGACCACACCCTGGGCCAAAGGCGGGTGCCAAACCGCTGAGCCACCCAGGGATCCCCTAAAGATTTTATTTATTCACGAGAGACACAGACACAGGCAGAGGGAGAAGCAGGCTCCATGCAGGGAGCCCAATGTGGGACTCTATCACAGGACCCCGGGGTCATGCCCTGAGCAGATGCTCCACCACTGAGCCCCTCAGGCGTCCCACACTGCCTTGTTTTATGTTTCCCTGATGTTTGGGGCAAGATCAGAGGTGGATCTAAGTGTCTTCACTTCAACACGAAGACGAATCTTCGCATCCTCATTTCTTTCCATGTGTGTATTTTCAGCTTCATTGCTTACACACCGCGTCCTGTTTATTGAAGGGAAGCGTGTCAGGTTGTCCCTCTTGTTGAGGGAGTCGCAGGGTTCTTCTTTTTAAATTAAACTCTTTTAGGTCTATTTCAGTTTAAATGAAGCACTTTGAAACCATTGATACGCTCTTCCTTCCCGACCGTTTACCGCATACACATCTGAGGCCCTGGATTGTGAGGTTTCCATGGTCAAGTTTTTCTACCCGTCATTTACATTCCTGCTGTAGGCTCGTTCACGCGTTTAAGGAATTCATGGTTAAAGGGAAGAGTCAGGGATCCCTGGGTGGCGCAGCGGTTTGGCGCCTGCCTTTGGCCCAGGGCGCGATCCTGGAGACCCGGGATCGAATCCCACGTCGGGCTCCCGGTGCATGGAGCCTGCTTCTCCCTCTCCCTCTGCCTGTGTCTCTGCCTCTCTCTCTATGTGTGACTTTCATAAATAAATAAATAAATAAAATTAAAAAAAAAAATAAAGGGAAGAGTCAATGGAGAACAATACAATATTACGTATATAATTATTGTGCACACCAGCTTGTTTGGGAGGAAAAGGGGAAGGGTAATGAGTAGGTGGGCAGATAAGAAAGTTTGTTGAGAGAAATGGGCCTTTAGTTGACGGACGTGCCTTATTTGGACAGATGGGGGAAGGTCAGTCTGCCCCCCCCCCCCCCCCCGCTTCTAATTAGTACTTTTGCTATTATGAATAATAACCAGTAACAATTAATCCTTCAATCTCTTTTTGAAGAACATCAGCACCGTAATGGCCGTAGCTGGAACAATGTTACTTCTAAGAAGCATCCGGATGGTAAGTTAAAACATGAAGAAGGCCCTGTGATCCGCAAGCAACAGCTAATCTCTTCTCGTTTCTTTTTTTTTTTTTTCCTCTTCTTGTTTCAAGACCATTTTTCTCTCAAGCAGTGCGTCATCGTGTTATTCTCATTAGAAGTTTAAAATATTATTTTGGAACAACAAACCTATTTTAAGATCTTGGTTTAAAAGTAACACATCCATCCACAGGATTTTATGGAAAATGATGGCCTAGACTGTATTTCCATAATCACTTTTTTTTTTCGTGCTTAAAAAAGGAATCTGTAAAGGATTTAGTTGGCTAGAACGCTGTAATCACTAAATTTGCATTTCAGACGTGTTGGAATGTCTCAAAACCGTTTTGTATAGTGGTTTTAGATTTAGATCACAGTCAAATTATGTCCTTTAGCACTGAATAATTTATGCTTTCTCTGATTTGCAACAATCTGTGAGATCTTTTTAATGAATAGAGCAAGAAGTATGGTGTAAAAAAAATAATCTATGCTTTCCATTAGCATATTTTTTTTGCTGCTTCAGTAATGTTTTTATAATAGATATTGTGGAAAAACCCATTTGATGATTCAAGATTTATAAGTATTTTTATATGACTGATTCTTGTCACTGGGTGTAATTTTAGTGTCATGTTACAATTTGGAATGGGTTTACTGCATCTGCATATATGAATGTCCTACATTTCTGATCTCTATATTGTTTTTATATTATCGTTGATGGCGTGTTATTACTTCCTTCATGTCTTCCAACTGCTGCTTTTTCCCCCTGACTCCAGTATCAGAACTTTTATCTTCTTTTTTTATTGAGTACCTTGAACTCATTTTTAACCTTATATCTAATAATATGATAGGGTTTTTTCTTTTAACACCTCCATGATTTGTAAGTCATTTGCTTTTAGCTTATATATATATTTTTAGCATGGAACTTTTGAAACGTTGGTTCTTTTCATTCCACCTTTTTCTTTATGTTACAACCTATGTTCCATGACATTTATACTTTGAAGGTCTCAAAATTGTCAAAATATGAAATGATCTGATTAAGAGTTTAGGTAAAAATAATGCAGAGGGATTTTTTTTTAAATAATGCGGAGGGATTATTTCTCTTTTTAGCCCCTAGAAATTATATAAATCAACTATAGGTTGTTTTAAGTCATATAATATTAGGTATGTTATTAATGCAAATTACTTATTGATTAATATAAATCATATTGGTATGTTATGAAGTTACTCATTTTAGACTATGGTTCTGGTGTCTTTTTTTTCTTAGATTTTATGTTTTTTGAAAATAGTGACTACTGATGAGAAGAGCAAGCTAAGGAGGTAGAAAAAGAACATTGGAACATTAGGGAACCAAAAATTCTGTGGTGTAACAGTTGGAGAACTTTAGCTACAAGTAAGAGAAACCCCACACCATAGTGGCTTAACCGAGTTAAAAAGCCTTTTTTCTCACGTCACAAGACTTCTGGAGACAGGGTGCTGCTGGCATTGCTTCTCTGGCTCAGTGACAGAGTTTTAGGTCTGTGTGCTTCTGGATGTCTGTCCTCATGGCACAGAGTGGCTGCTTTATCTCCAAATAGCATATTCATGTTCAAAGCAGGAGGAGAGGGAAAAGGAAGGTGCCAGCCACGTCTTTTCCTTTTGTCTAGTAAGCAAAAGGTCTACCAGAAGCCTTCAGCAGACTTTTGCTTACATCTTTTTATCATATAGCCACCAGTAGTGGGAAAGGAAGTTGGGAAAGAAGCGTTTAGCTTTTCCATCCCTTACAGTGCTTGATGACAAGGGAGAGAGGCTTGGGAATGGATATTGCATTAACCAACCCCGGGCCTGCCACAAGGCACCCTAATAGCTCCTCCTCAGCTTTCTTTTATATTGTTGTTTTTCTCCTTTTTCCTCCTCCAGTGTTTATCAAACTCTCATATTCTTTCAATTTCTGGTAGAAAATTCCAACTTTCATATTTTAAAAAAATGATGATTGAGTTCAGCACTGTATTAAACACTTGATATATATAATTTCATTTAATACTTAGAATAATCCTATGAAGCAGTGTTTTTTTTTTTAAGATTTTATTTATTTATTTAGAGAGTGGGGAGGAGAGGCAGAGGGAGAGAAAATCTCAAGCAGACTCCCCAGTGTGTGCAGAGCCTGACATGGGGCTCCATCCCATGACCCTGAGATCATGATCTGAGCCGAAATCAAGAGTTGGATTTATAACTGACTGAGCCACCCAGGAGCCCCGGCCCCAACCCTTTAGCACTTACACTTTATCTTAAACCTCTTTATTGCTCTGCAGTTGTATTCTGGTTTTATGTATATTGTTAGCTCACCTTCCAGATAGTGCCTGTTAGGTCACAGAAACACAGCACCGAACTTTCTGCAGTTGAGGGATTACTGGATCTGGAAAAAGTAGATGCAGTGGGATCTGCCTTCAAAGGTTCTTTGCATCCACTGTGAATTCCTTGAGAATGGGAACATGGGTTCTACTTCAGTTTCTTCCCTCAGCTCCTTAATAATTTCTAAAACTCCAAACATCCAGGCACTCTTATGTCTTTTTATGTATGTCCTTTAATGAAAACACATAAAAACTAAAAGGGGGAGACGTTTGGTAATTGAAGAGATCTTGAATGAGCCTCTCTACTTCTTCTGAGTCTTGTCTTCCCTGTGCAAAATAGTTTTGGTTTTCTCATGTGATGTGGTTTCCAGGCTCTTTATCATCTTTTCCCCCTTATTCTAGCTTTGTTCCAGTTGGCGGAAGTCTTTTCTGAAATGCAATACCCAGTCTTTTATGAAACATGCGGTATTTTCCATTAGGGCCTGGTTTGGAGCAATGTCTTCCTCACCCTCTCTTGTCTTGGATCCTGTTCCTTACAGTTGCTTGGTGTTTGGACTTTGGTAGGGAGCAGAGAAGAGTGGAGAAGAGAAGGAATTTGTGTGGTTTTTTTTTTGTAGCCTTGCCACACCTTCACTCATTTTGAGTTCACAGTTAACTAGAACGTCTTAATCTTTTTCAAAAATGCTACAGTTTATTCTCTTCTATCCTTCATTAGTTTTGGAGAGTAAGGGGAAGACTTTTACATTTTATGCCATCATCCTAATTGTCAACGTCTTTTAAAATACTAAATCTAAATTTTAGTATTCATACTTTTTTTTTCAAAAGATTTAATTTTAAAGTAATCCGCATGCCCAAAGTGGGACTCTAACCCACAACCCTAATACCAAGAGTTGCATGCTCTACCAACTAAGTCAGGCAGGTGCCCCCCTCCTATAAACACTTTGATTAAATTGTACTAGGATATCGGTATAAAACTAAGGACCAAATTAAAGTTTTTCAGTGGTTATGTCTTCTTGTTAAATGTTTAGATGACAATTTGACATACTTAATTTTAAAATGAAAAGAATAATAAAATGTCATATACCTTTTTTTTTAATAAATTAACAGACATCAAAATTTACAAGTTCTTCAGATATTCCAGTAGAATTTATAAGAAAGAATGTTAAACTACGTGGACGATTACGCCGAATAACTGAAGATGGTTTAGAAATTGAGCATATTCCCATTACTTTACCTATTATATCTTCATGGAAAAGTAAGTAAAGTGCAAGAAAATGATACAGCTATTTTGGTATTTGTTAATTAGAAGTTATTTGTAAAATGGCAAAAAACGTCATTTTAAGTTTTAATAACTTTCCATTGTCTGTGAGAGAGTGCAAACTCTTGGCTTTAGATACTACAAGGAACTGTTTAATTTGGCTCCAGATTTCCTTCTCTCCTGCTTCCTCTTTTTATTCAGCCGTTCGCTATTTCATTCAGGCAAATGTATTCACAAATCCTGAGCAACTGCGATGTTCTGGGCCATGCGCTAGCTGTGCATGGGGTGAAGCCAACAAGACTGCTCTTTGGAGCTTACAGTCTTAACTGGAAAATAGACAGCAGACGAGTGAAAATTGTTCCAAGAGCTATGAGAAGGGACAGGTACTAGTCTGAGCATAACCGGGAGTCATGCGTGCGGGGAACACACGCCTGTACGTGGTCAGAGAAAGCCTCGATGGGCTGTTCCGAGATCAGAGACCTGAAGGATGAGGGGGGTTAGGTAGGGCCTGTGTGGGCGTGAGCGTGGCTTCCGGAAGCTCTCCATGACTCCCCAGCAGAATTAGCCTCTTTCTCTACTGCACCCACAATAATTTATACACCCTGCAGTTAGTACTTAAACACGTTTTCCTATAATCCTGCGTTTAGGTTTATCTCCTCCCCCTGCGCTAAGCATCTGGTGGGCTTGGACCCTTTCCTACTTAGCTCGTTATTCACAGTCCCTAGAGAAATGATTATTAGCCGACAGAGACTTGGTAAAACTCGTTGAATAAATTTAGTTATATTTTAAGTTCTTCTTCATATCATTTTTTTCCATATCATTTTAATTTTATAAAGAAAGGGGCTCTTATCTTTTACCTTCAAATGAATGAATATCACTCTGTCCAACAAGGTATGACTATAAAGGAATAAGATTGGGTTTTCTTTTCCCCCCAACATGCCTAACATGATCAGTTCTTTTAACAAATCAAACAGGAATTAAATAATTTGAATGACTCCAGTTCCCTAAGGAGAGAGAACCTGGGATGTTTGTCTGTCAGCCATTTTAATCTAAGCAGGATCGAGACTTCCTGGGTCCTCTACCTTCTCAGTTGTAGTTCTGTTGTAAAAATCTAAATCTCTTCTCTCTGAAACAGCGAGGACTCTTAGATGCTCAGGCAGCAAAGGCACCGACTGGGTTTGTCCAGGTTGTACACTGCACAACTCCGGGGGGGTATTCAGGGGGAACCTACTTCCGGGGGTCACGCAGTGCCACAGCACTGTAAATTGCCATACGTGTGTATTATTATTAATGGGTTCTCCATTTTGTTCTGGAGCTTCCTGGGATGGAGTTTTTACATTATTCCATTGTAACATGCTTGAGTTGCTGTAAAAGAAAACTTGAACACAGATACAAATCTAGAGGAGTCTGGGTGTTTGTACATAAACATGATCCAGCTGTTTTGGTGGGGGGCACGTGACTTTGAAATTTGCTTTTGCCACGTGGTATTAAAGCCAGACAATTTTCTACCTAACCTTTTTAGAGGAGCCCTGTGGTGTTCTGCTGGTTAAGCTGGCAGGAGTAGAACTCACTGAAACTGGGAAGTTGTGGTTACAGGAAGAGTTGAAGCCTTCCCAACTGCTATGGTTTCAACTTCTTGGAAAGGAGAATTCAGCCCTCTTTTGCTATCTTCTAGTGAATAAGGTAAGTAGTGTGAGGAAATAACGAGCCACATTATATTCTTTGTATTTACACATAAACATCATTAACCAGAACCTTGAATCTATAATGGGACTGAATTCTGGTCTTCACTGCTAGTCATAGTAATTATGTTTAGAGAACCAGGTCTTTTCATGCATGTATAAATTTTGTTTCTTATATATTAATATATACTTATTAATATATAAATACAGAAATACAGAAAATCAAGAAAATGGAAAAAACTTAAAATTATTAATGACTTTAGACATTGCTAATTTAAGGATGATCTTGATGTATTTACATGTACTTGAGTATAATACATCATCCTTGTTTGGACGCCTGGGTGACTCAAGCGGTTGAGCTTCAGCCTTTGGCTCAGAGTGTGACACTAGGGTCCTGGGATCGAGTCCTGCATCGGGCTCCCTGTGCCTCTCTCTGTGTGTCGCTCATGAATAAATAAATAAAATGTTTAAAAAAATATATCATCTTTGTGCTTAGAAACTGCTTGTTGGGTGAACCCTGTCAACTGGAAACCACAAAGAAGGGTGTTTTCTGAAGTAAATACTGCTCAGTCTTTGAACTTTAAAGTCGAGCATATTTAAATACTGTTTATGATCAGTAATGCATCATCTGAAAACTAAACTTTGTCTCAGAGTATTCTTACTGTTATGATTGGCCATGGCCACCGTGTACCCCGGAGCTTCATCACTGTTGCTGTGTCACTGTCCTGAGTCCTTGTGTGTCCCTTACTTTATGCTAATTTTGGTAGACAATTACTGAAAAAAGAAAGTACAAAGTAAAGTATTATGACAGGATTAAGAACAGTTTTATTTACTTTTTATTTTTTTATTTTTAAATATTTTATTTACTTATTCGTGAGAGACAGAGAGAAAGAGAGAGGCAGAGATACAGGCAGAGGGAGAAGCAGGCTCCATGCAGGGAGCCGACATGGGACTCGATCCTGGGTCTCCAGGATCACGCCCTGGGCTGAAGGCAGGTGCTAAACCACTGAGCCACCCAGGGATTCCCCAAGAACAGTTTTATTTTTAAAGTCCATTATTATATAACAAAAATAATCTGAAGGAAAAAATAACCTCATGTTAAGGTGACTAAAATTGTAACCACTTTAATTCTTCAGAGCGTTTTGAACTATTAATAGAAAGCCTAGGGATCCCTGGGTGGCTCAGCGGTTTGGCGCCTGCCTTTGGCCCAGGGCGCGATCTTGGAGACCCGGCATCGAGTCCCGCGTCGGGCTCCCTGCATGGAGCCTGCTTCTCCCTCTGCCTGTGTCTCTGCCTATCTCTCTCTCTCTCTCTCTCTGTGACTATCATGAATAAATAAATAAAATAAAAAAAAAAAGAAAGCCTAACGAAACTCATTAATCTCTGTATGCCCAGATCACATTTAGTTCTTTTAAAATAAGAATTATCCACACTGATAGGTTGAAATGGTTTACGTTTGAAAGTAAGCTGGTAGGGGTGCCTGGCTGGCTCAGTCAGTGGAGCATGCAAGTCTTGATCTTGGAGTTGTGAGTTCAAACCTCATTTGGGTGTAGAGATTACTTACAAATAACCTTTTTTTTTTTTTTTTTTTTTTTTGAAGTAAGTTGGTAAAACAAAATATATAAAGATGCCAAAGGTTTTACAAAAACGTTATCTTCTCTGGGCGCCTGGTTAGTTTAGTTGGTGGAGTGTGTGACTCTTGATCCTGGGGTCATGAATTAGAGCCCCACCTTGGGTGTAGAGATACTTAAAATTTTTTAAAGAAATATTGGGGCACCTGGGTGGCTTAGTAGGTTAAGCATCCAACTCCAGATTTCTGCTCAGGTCATGATCTCAGGGTACTGAGATCCAGCTGGCATTGGGCTCTGCACTCAGCAGCGAGTCTGCTTGATATTCTCTGCTTCTCCCTCTGCCCCTTCCCCTGCAGGTGCAAGTGCTGCAGGGGGAGGGATAGAGAGAGAAGCAGACTCCCCGCTTTTGCTGAGCAGGGAGCCTGATGTGGGGCTCTGTCCCAGGACCCTGAGATCATGACCTGAGCCGAAGGCAGCTGCTTAACTGACTGAACCCCAGGTGCCCCAAGTAACATCGTTAAAAAAATTTTTTTTAAAAAGCAAAAAAAAAAAAAAAAAAAAAAAGCAAAAAATAATAATAAATAAAAATACAAATAAAAAATTAAAAACTATTTTAAGTTCAGAAGTGTATATAATTTATTCTCAAAACCACCCTATGGAGTCACTGTTTTTACTCCCGTTTGCAGATGGGACTCAGGGTAATGAAGTGGAAGAGGCTGTATGCAGCCTAGCTCTTTCTGGCTCTCGAGCTCGCACTTCACCTTACATACTTTAGCTTGTATTGCTTCCTACGTGACCCAACTATGCGGTATGCAGACTCTGGTAATTTACATCTGTTCAGTTTTACTAATGTGTGAGATTGAATTTTAGTTATTCTGATTTTGGTTTAAGTGAATGAGCTCTTAAAATTCAAAACATTGAGAAATATATGATAAGCCTTTAAAATTGTATTTTTTGGGATCCCTGGGTGGCGCAGCGGTTTAGCGCCTGCCTTTGGCCCAGGGCGCGATCCTGGAGACCCGGGATTGAATCCCACGTTGGGCTCCCGGTGCATGGAGCCTGCTTCTCCCTCTGCCTGTGTCTCTGCCTCTCTCTCTCTCTCTCTCTCTCTCTCTGTGTGACTATCATAAATAAATAAATAAATAAATAAATAAATAAATAAATAAATAAATAAATGAAAAAAAAAGAAAAAAAAAAAAAGGAAGTGAGATGAAGGAAATTTCCTGAAGGATGAAGAGTCAAGGTCCAGGACTATTTTTAATGTTATTTTGTGGGAAGTTTTTTAAAAGTGTATTTACATACCAGCACCTTCCTACACACTGGAATTCTGAACCTAATATAATAATTCAGTGATGGGGCAGCCCGGGTGGCTCAGTGGCTTAGTGTCAGTTTCAGTCCCGGGTGTGGTCCTGGAGACCCAGGATCGAGTCCCACGTCAGGCTTCCTGCATGGAATGGAGCCTGCTCCTCCCTCTGCCTGTGTCTGTGCCTCTCTCTCTCTCTCTGTGTGTGTGTCTCTCATGAATAAATAAATATAATTAAAAAATAATAATTCAGTGATGATTCAGTTCATTTTGCATTTGTATACTTCTCGGGTTGTCTCTGGCCTTCTGTGGTTTTGCCTATATTGTGTGCTCCTTTCCCTCTCCAAACTGCAAACAAACTAAAACACTTTTTATACTTTATTAGCCTCTTTGGGTTAGAAGGCCTGTGAGTCTGTGGAGAACTATATGTTATAAAAGAGGCAACTCGGGGGGGGCTCTGGTGGCAGGGGCCTGGGATGAGCCTGAGCCCTGCCTCAGGTCTGCTCAGCGGGGAGGCAGCTTCTCCCTCTGCCCCCCTCCCCTGCTCTCTTTTCTCTTTCTCTCAAATAAATAAATAAGATCTCAAAAAAAAAAAAAAAAAAAAGAGGCAATTAACTTTGAACAAGGATCTCTTCTAGTAATGAAAATCTTGGGTTTAGCATTATGTGTTTTTAAACTCCTGGGGATTCTTTTGCTTTATGTTTTTTGGCTTTTCTCTGGAGGAAAAGTTGCTGAATGACTTTTTTTTTTTTAAAGATTTTATATATCTATTTATGTTTGAGAGAATGTGTGTGGGGGGGGAGGGCAGCAAGTGCGGGAAGAGAGTATCTCCCACAGACTGTGCACTGAGTATGGAATCCGACCAGGGCTTCATCTCATGACCTTGAGATCATGACCTGAGCCGAAATCGAGAGTTGGGCGCTTAGCCCACTGAGCCACCCAGGAACTCCTCTGAATGGTTTAATATAACTGCTTGTAAATAATATAAATTCTGAAGTTAAGAAGATGTTATGGGTGTAGTAGCAGTTTTCTTAAGTAATTGGATTGTGTTATTTTTTTTATTCAAGGGTAGATATTTTAGTGTGAGTCTGAATGAAGAAATTTTGAGAAGAGGCCTTGGCAAAACTGTTCTTGTTAAAGGGCTAGATTACGATTCTAAAATCTATTGGACAATTCACAAAAAATTACTTAAAGCTGAATTAACAGCCTTAAGAAAAGGAGAAGGAATATGGAAGGAAGAATCTGAAGAAAGTTATTTGGAAAAATTCAAAGGCTCCTGGAGAGAAATATGGAAAAAAGACAGTTATTTTAAAAAAATTGGGTCAGATTTCAATTTGAAAAAAGAAAGTTATTATGACAAATTTAGAAGGATTTATGAAGCATGGAAAGACAACATAAATAACTACTCCTTAATACTGAAGTTCAGAGAACTTATGAATCGCATACACTTCCGTAGAAAAGGATGAAATATTCCAAGAGGTCTGGAGGTGACCCACCCAGAAAAGAGCAAAATACATTTTCATTGAGTTGAAATGGAAATTTCTCCAAATAATTGAAGTTGCACTCTAACGGTATTTAAATATTTAAGAGATGATTGTTTTAAATGTAATATCAGAATAATTTAAGCAAACTGTGCTTACTATGCCTTGGGAAAAACGACATACTCTATAATGTTACCAGGATAAAGGTTGTATTCCTGTAGTGTTAATATTTGAAGAGAGAGTTTAACTATTGGATACTGTTACTTTAGTTATTTGGGGCAGCCAAATTTAATTTTTGTTGAAAGAGAATATCTGTTTATTCTTCCAGTTTTGATTACTTAAAATAAAATAACTCTTTATACATCATGTCTGAGGCTACTCTTTTCCCCTATCTGGTTTCTGACTGCTGGTGAATTTGGGGAAAAGCTACATGAGTACACGAGAAGGTCTCATTTCTAGTAATAAATAAAGAACGGCTAATTTCTACCTGTTGTTAGATGAAGGGGATAACCCTCTGGGCAGAAACATGAGAATAATTATAAGGACAAGAAGCAACGTGCTGAGATCAGTGACAGCACCCAAGACACAAAGAGTAGGGATATAACTTAGGACATTGCTGAGCTCCTGAAGTAGCCAATCTTTGAGATATCTTGCCTAATTCCTCGTGTGACATGGTAAATTTCTTTGTTTATGAAGCCAGTTTGAGTTGGTTTGAGGATCTGATCTGTACATTTACTTGCTGCTAAAATCATCCTAACACTATGTACAAGCTTCTTGCATAACAGCAGTGATCATCCCCTAACATCCACGATGTCTGTAGAAGGTTTTTTTTTTTTTTTAAGATTTTTTATTTATTCATTTATGATAGAGAGAGAGAGAGAGAGAGGCAGAGACCCAGGCAGAGGGAGAATCAGGCTCCATGCCGGGAGCCCAACGCGGGACTCGATCCCGGGACTCCAGGATCAGGCCTTGGGCCAAAGGCTGGCGCCAAACCACTGAGCCACCCAGGGATCCCCCTGTAGAAGGTTTTCTTGATGATCTGTGATGCCGACAAAAGTCAGAGGTATCATGAGGTCCAAGTAGTTGACTCCTGTTATTTTATTTTAATTTTTTAAAAAATATTTCATTTATTCATGAGACACCCAGCGAGAGAGGCAGCAACACAGGCAGACGACGGGGAAGCAGATTTCCTGCGGGAGCGCGATGCGGGGACTTGATCCTGGGACCCTGGGGTCACGACCTGAGCCAAAGGCAGACGCCCAACTGCTGAGCCTCCGAGGCGTCCCCAGTTGACTCCTGTTAGACTCAGTAATACAGCATGAGAACTTTATTGCTGCTTCCTGACTGCTGGTGAAAACGTAAAGTAGATTCCCCAACATTTTCTAATGAAACAGCATTAATTTTCAGTAAGGTCTCACATCTTCCACAGATTCTTTTAACTTCCATTCAAATAGCCTCGAGATATCAAATATTAAAATAGAAAAGATGATATCAATGACAGAAAACAGGGGAAGATGTTATTAATTAGCTAGATAGTTTTGTAAACTATGATGAAGTGGAATTGGATTAAGATATGATTCTATGGTTCAGTGTTTTTCAGGAAAGAAGGCGTTGTTCATCTAGAAATTAATCCCATGCCCTAGTTTGGGATCTCTGAGTGATCCGAATTCCTTTTGGTCAGGTCCAGATTAATTCTTGATGACCTGGAAGCGTAAGGCCAAATGTCAATGCACCCAATCCATGATATGGAGGGAAAATAGGATGTCAGTAGTTGCGAGCATGTGTCTTCTTCAGGCAGACAGGGATAATGTGACACCCAGGCCTGCAGTGTGTGAAATTCTTGGTCAGCCTTGGATGCTCCAGTTCTTCTCTCCAGAAGGTTTTTCCTTATCTTCCATAGCCTCTTCAAAGGATCTTCCATTAGGAGGAGGATCCACCCTTTGAGGGCTGGACAACTTTAGTAGCCCGTTTGGTTGATGTGGCTTCGTGGTCAAAGGGTTGAGCAATCACAACCCTTTTTTTCTCCCAGAGATTTAATCCCATGTGGCTTGGAGATCTGTTGGTTTGCAGGGCAGAAGGTGCACGTGGGGTCCTGCTGACCATACTTGTTTCTGTTCTGAGCACTATTACTTTGCTTTTTGTTTTTTAATTTATTTTTTTTAAAGATTTTATTTATTTATTCATGAGAGACACACACACACACAGAGAGAGGGAGAAGCAGGCTTCCTGCAGGGAGCCCGACGTGGGACTCGATCCCGCGTCTCCAGGATCGCGCCCTGGGCCAAAGGCAGAGCTAAACCGCTGAGCCACCGGGCTGCCCTATTACTTTGCTTTTTAAAGGACATGCTGGAGCAGTGTTTTTTGGCCGTAGGCCATGAAGCATCAGTGAGATGTGAAATTAATTTCTTGAGTTGCCATGATCTATTAAAAAAGAAAGAAAAAAGAACAGAACAGGGGCGTCTGGCTGGCTCAGTGGTAGAACGTGCAACTCTTGATCTTGGGGTCCTGAGTTTGAGTCCCATGTTGGGCTAAGAAAAACAGAACAGAATAAAATATATTGGAGGGCATTGCACATAGCAACGATAAATGTTATTTTGTTATTTTTTGTTGTTAAATTTGTTATAAATATATTTGAATACATGTTATTTTGTTATTTTTTGTTGTTAAATTTGTTATAAATATATTTGAATACATGTACTGGCCTGCAGTGCGAAAGTATATGGGTTACTGAAAAATCACTGCGGATCTCGTTTTCTAGCACTCTTTTGAAGAGGCCTGATGAAAAGATTTCCATAACTAAAGTGAGGGCATATAATTCAGGCAGAAGTAGAGTTTTTAAAAAATTGAGGTAATGGGATAATTACTTCTATTTTCTGTTTTGTTTTGGTTATCAAAACATAGCTTTAACACTTGGGCAGTGAAATTGAGAAATTAGTGCCCTCTTCTGTTCTTCCACAAACACTGAACACAGATCTGTTTTAGCATTTGCCACATTATAATTATTTCTCTGTCCTCTCTTCCAAAGTAGAATGGATCCTGCAACTCAAATCATACCTTATTAAATATTGGAGCATTTCTGCTCTCTCCACAGCATTTAGTTCAGTTTCTTGTTCGTTGGGAACTCCATGAATATTTGTTAAATTAAGGAATGAAATAAAGAATGAAGTAGACGGGGGCACCTGGCTGACTCAGTTGGTAGAACATGTGACTTGATCACAGAGGTGTAGGTTCCAGACCCACAATGGGTGTAGAAATTACTTAAAAAAAAAAAAAAAAAATCTTAGGGACGCCTGGGTGGCTCAGTGGTTGAGTGTCTGCCTTGGGCCCAGGGTGTGACCCCGGGGTCCCGGGATTGAGTCCCACATCAGGCTCCCTGCATGGAGCCCGCTTCTCCCTCTGCCTGTGTCTCTGCCTCTCTCTGTGTCTCTCATGAATAAATAAATAGAATCTTAAAAAAATATATAAAAAAAAATAGAATGAAGTGAACCATTCCTGTATTGCCTATTCATTTTGACCAGGACCTATTTTCTTTTCCTTCCTTCCTTCCTTCCTTCCTTCCTTCCTTCCTTCCTTCCTTCCTTCCTTCCTTCCTTCCTTCCTTCCTTCCTTCCTTCCTTCCTCTTTCTTTCTTTCTTTCTTTCTTTCTTTCTTTCTTTCTTTCTTTCTTTCTTTCTTTCTTTCTCTCTCTCTCTCTCTCTCTCTCTCTCTCTCTCTCTCTCTCTCTCTCTCTTTCTTTCTTTCTTTCTTTCTTTCTTTCTTTCTTTCTTTCTTTCTTTCTTTTTTTTTTTTTGATCTATTTTCCCAGTCTCCTTTTCCTCTATACATCTCATGATCCTACACTGTGAAGATTCATTTGCCTTTAGTGGTCTGAAAGAACAACTTTAAAACGTGTCAGATTTGAAAATGATAGTTATTTTGGGCAAATCAAGCCCTTAAATACATATTTAGCATAAACACATAAATGAAACAAAACTAACATATAACGTTTATTTATTTATTTATTTTAATTTTTTAAAATTTTACTTATTCATGAGAGGCACAGAGAGAGAAAGAGAGAGAGGCAAAGACGCAGGCAGAGGGAGAAGCAGGCTCTACGCAGGGAGCCTGGGATCACGCCCTGGGCCAAAGGTGGCGCTAAACTGCTGAGCCACCCGGGCTGCCCAACATACGGCTTTTAAAATGAAATTTTTCCTTTTACTATGTTTGTGTGGAAAAACCTAAACATTTGTCTTCTGGTTAAAAAAACAGGTGTTAGTAATACAGAGCAGGTATACGCCATTAGGATCCCAAATGGTACAGGAACAGGAGAATTTTCCTTATGGTATAAATCGCCTTCCCCGTCCTCAACTTTCAAAGCTTCAGAGATTGCGCTCTGGCTTAGCACTTTTATTTTTCCTCTTCACAATACAATTTGCTCCTTTGCCTGAGCTTCTGTTCAAGTCTACAGCAATGATGCAATGATTGCTCCAGGAGACGACTGGGCCGCAACTGGATAGGCTGTGAAGATCCATTTTTCTTTCAGTGATATTATGGGATTCTGCAGGAATTTTTAATGGTAGCGTGGGAGGAGGAACCCAGTATATTCCATCATGAAAAAATGTAATCTCAAAGTTTCAGTACTATTTCCTGGGCCCGGGAAAGTCCTCGAGTCATGTTGGTCCTGCCCAGCAGGCTCTGACCTCTTGAAAGTTGTAGATACTAGCTCTGTGGGAGGTCTTTCTGGAAACCAAACTCACAGAGCTGGGTTGTGAAGCTCTTAGGAGAAAGGAAAGGGGGCTCGGCTCTGTCTTTCTCTGACACTACTGTTGCCTTTACTCCCTGCCCCCCAACCACTGGGAGAAAAACCAGTTGAAAAATAGAAAATGGAAAAAAAATATATTTTTTGTTTTTAATCTTTTTAAGATTTAATTTATTCATGAGAGACATAGAGAGAGAGAGAGGCAGAGACACAGGCAGAGGAAGAAGCAGGCTCCATGCAGGGAGCCCAACGTGGGACTCGATCCCGGGTCCCCAGGATCACACCCTGGGCCAAAGGCAGGCGCTAAACCGCTGAGCCCCCCAGGGATCCCCAGAAGTTCACTTTAATTAGCATGATTTCTGCCTTTTAAAAAGTACTCGTTCTGGGGCGCCGGGCTAGCTCTTTGGGAAGAGCGTGCGACTCTTGATCTTGGGGTTGTGAGAGTGAGCCCCGCTTTGTGTGTAGAGATTGCTAAAAAAAACCCAGTATAACTGGGGTTTAAGAAAATCTTAGTTGAATTGAAGGACTTCACCTAGACGGTATCAAAGTAGGAAGCCTGGAGTTCTGAATTCCAGTATCTAGTCCGGGCTCTTTCCTGAGCTTGGCAAACAATTTAAACTGCATCTCTGTATTTGTAAGGCGAAATAGATAACAAATATATAACAAATATAACAAAAGATGCACTTTAAGATTTTTACTTATAAGCAATCTCTACACCCAGAGTAGAGATCTCGAACCCACAACCCTGAGATCGAGAGCCACATGTTCCACTGACTGAGCCGACCAGGCGCCCCTGCTTGTAATATTTTTGATATTTCCATATAGAAAGGGCAAACAATTGTATAGGCTTGATCTAGAGAAAATATGAAACGGCCATTTAAAATTGGAGCACTTTGGGCGCCTGGGTGGCTCAGTTAAGTGGCTGACTCTTAATTTTGGCTCAGGTCATGGTCTCTGGGTCCAGGGATTAAGCCCCACATTGGGTTCTGTGCTCAGCGGGGAGTCGGCTTCAGGATTCTCACTCTTCCTCTGCCCCCTCTCGCTGTTGTGCTCTCTCTCAAATAAATAAATCGTTAAAAAAATGAGGGAGCGCTTAAAAATGTTACTGTCTATTGGCAAGGAGTTAGCCCTACGTTTGTTTTCCTCTGGAGGCCAAATACATTTCAATGTGTGGACTTTGCTAGCATTTAAAAGCTTTAAATAGGGACGCCTGGGGGGCTCAACAGTGGAGCGTCTGCCTTCAGGACGTGATCCTGGAGTCCTGGGATCCGGCTCCCCACGTGGAGCCTGCTTCTCCCTCTGCCTGTGTCTCTGCCTCTCTCTCTGTGTCTCTCATGAATAAATAAACAAAATCTTAAAAAAAAAAAAAAAAATAAAAGCTTTAAATAGGTTACCAGTAACAGTAGTAATTTATTTACTAAATAATCTCTCCCCTGTAACGTGGTGCTCGAGCTCACAATCCCAAGATCAAGAGTTGCATGCTCCACCACCTGAGACAGCCAGGCACCCCTAAAACAGCACCCGACAACTCTGAGCGCTCATTTGGCGCGAGGCATTTTGCTAAGAGCTTCATCTGTAGTCTCCTTTAGCTATTTTGCAGGCGTGCGTTCCTTCCATTAACCAAGAGCACAGCACTGCCAGAATGTGTTAATTTATGAAGCAAAGTACTTCAGTGAATTTCTCACATTCCTGAATAGATAAAAGATGATCAAAATATTAATAATTGTTGAAACTGGGGGGATCCATGCATAGGGTTTCATCATACTCTTCTACTTTGGGGAACTCTTCCCAAGATCAGCCGTCCTGTCTATGTTCCTTTCTGGACGTTTCCAGCTGAGGGTAACAGTGGCTTACTTGCGGGGATGAATGTGTCTGCAGCCGGGGACAGAAAGATTGGTGGCATTTATGCTGCACCCCCCCACCCAGTTCTTCCAAACGCACACAGGAATTTTCTTCTCTCTCTCTCTCTCTCTCTCTCTCTCTCTTTATATAAATCTCTGTCATACGCATAGAAATCTGTGCAAAGGTGTTCAGGGCTTTCTTTGGTGGCAGGTTCAGGAGGTGGCACCGTTGGGGACCCTTGCTCTTTTTATCTCCCAGACTCCACTGCTACCTTCATTTGGGAAGAGCAGCTTCCTTCCTATGGGGGCCAGATCCTCCCTAACTCCACACAGTTCTGGGGGGGCTGCTACCCCAAGTGCCCCAGCTCCTGGCCGTAGGGCTGGGTGTGTAATCAGAGACTGGCCACACATATACTCTACTTGGTGTTGACCGCCTTCGTTGACCTGTGGATGGACACGTGACCTGAACCAGGTCAGTTAGGATCATTTCCTACAATCGTATTTACAGATGGTAAAATCAAAAAACAAAACAACAAGACACCCCCCCCCCCCACCAAAACCAACACCACCATCCCCTCCCCACCGCCACCACAAGGCCTCTCCCCTGGGATCACGAGCTGAGGTCATGGAGCTGTCCCTGGTAACGCTCTCTCCACCCACCGGCCTGTGGAAAAGCTCATCTATAATAGGAAAGAATAAGGTCAAAACATTGACAAAACCAGGGAGAAAAAGAGTAGGCTCAAGAGTGAGAATGAATGTGGGAAAGCAACGATGATGGTGCTTGGCTGAAGCACTGATCCTCTCCTCTCTGTTGCAAGATGGGAGTCAGTCCCCGGGCGCTTCCTCAAGTGAGTGGGTTGCGGTTCTGTTATTTGTATCTTGTTTGTATTTGTATTTTGTTATTTGTAAAGGTGGGCCCGAAGGAGAGGACAGCTACTGCTCGGTGCATCGGGGGTACCGGGTGAGCCCCAGCTGGGACTTACCATCGCGCAGTGTCTGGAACATGCAAGTGCTCACGAAATATGTGCAGAGAGAGAGAGAGAGAGAGAGAGAACTCCGCCTCTGTCCCCGTTAAGCCCTTTGGTGGTTTTACCTGACTTGTTGGTGCATCGATTGAAATAGAATATTTATCTCCTTCGCCCGCTTGACGGATGGGACTTGCAGATGGTTGCTGATTCCATCTCAGTGTGTCCAGTACGACTGTATTTGCAACTGAAAGCCCCGTTTTTGTACCGCCAGAAACATCAGCTTTCAACCCAGATTCCTAAGAATCTGGTTCTCCAAGAAGCCCTTGATGCCGCGCAGCACACGGGCCCGCCTCCGAGCACAGCCGTGGCTTACCCTTGCCAGCTCTCGGGCACCTTTACGGGAGTTGCCGTGATCCTGTGTCAGGCGCCCTGGTGATCAGGGCAGGGGTGACGGGTGGAAGTCGGGCAGCGATTTAGAAGGGCGGCCAGGCCGTGCTGTGCCAGTATAATTAATGAGAGTCATCGCTCTGGAAGCCAGAGGAGAGTGGGGGTGGGGAAGGAGGTCTCTCACCAGTAAATGGCATTTAAGAAAAATCGGTGCTTTCATGGCCCTTTTACTGCACAGACGAGGTTAAGTCAAAGGACCGCTGTAAAGGGCCTTGGGGAACTCTCTGCACGGAGGGGGGTCCCCGAGCCGCCGCCTGGGGAAGCCAGGAGGGTTGAACCCCAGGCTTTCCAGCGGGTCTGATTTCAACCTTGAATTGAGCTGCCAGCAGGAGTCCCTTATACTCCTGGAGTAGGAAAAGGGGTGAGTCCTTAAAAAAACGCCTGTAGTTTGGGTGACCCAGAGACCACCCAAAAAAGGTACTACACTATAAGACCTGCCCAAAGAAGTGTGAATCCCAATCCCATTGTTTTCCCCAGTTCCCTTGTAACGGGTGAAGGAAGGGGGTGTTATTTGTTTTGTTTTTCTATTGACTATTCGGTAACCATGGAAGGGTTTGGGTAGCCTGGAGAGGCTGCGTACTACCCACTGTCTAATCCCTTTGTTATCATTCCCTGGGATAGTCACCGGCGGGGAAAAGTAGTTCTTGTCTGGCTCCCAAACACTTAGCAGTGTGACAATATTTTCTTGGTTTTAGTTAGTGATTTTTCTCTGATTGATGGTGTTTAAAAAAAAAAACCTCAGAGGGAGAAGCTACATGAAAAGATTTATGGATATCTTCATGTGTCTTCAACACTTAAGACCATGATTAAGTATGATTCACACGAAGGGAGGGAGAAGGGCCAGCAGATGGGGTTTGGGCTGTTATCTCCAATGCTCGATTTGAAAAAGAAGGGGTGGGGAGCGGGAGTGTTGGGTGGTATTTGCCTCGATTTCGGTAGGTCTGAAGTATTGCCTAGAGAGAAAGTTTTGAAGCTCGTAAAATTGCGGACATCGATTAACACTTTCAAAATAAAGACTCTGACAAACAAGTGCTCCTGCTGTGAATTTTGTGTCTGGGCTTATTTTAAGGCGCGCATCTGTGGATTTTCAGGGATAAGAAAGACAAGACGGGAGGCTTGGAGTGGGTAACCTCCGTGGTTGTGTGCGGGGTCGCCTTGGGGTGTGTGTGTGTGTGTGTGTGTGTGTGTCTTATTCTCTTTTTGGCCTTCCTGTTCACCATGGAGATGACCAGCAAAACAAACCTCTAAAAACCATCTATTTGTATGCAAAGCGAGAAGCAATTTGGGAGTAGGAGAGGAGTTACCTGTTTAATTTCTTATACATTGAGGATTTTCCTTTGGACATGTTAAAAAAAAAAAAAAAACGACTTAGGAAGTTTTCTTTCTTTGGAGCCAAGGAACCTTATATGTCTGTTTTCCAAATTGGATTTTTCTTGGTACCCTGGCATGAAGAAATTCAAGGGACTACTCTGGTGGCTTTCTCTCTCTCTCTCTCTCTTTTTTTTGAGAGTCCAGGATTGCTTTCAGGATAAAGTTTCTCCTCGCCCATGGTGCTTTGCTGTGACATTGTAATTGCCTCCGTTGAATTGAATAATACAAATGGGTTGTTTCTATGGCATCGGCTAAGTGGGATGAAAAGGTGAAACCCTAGATGTTGCGCTGGGAGGTCACGGTGCACCCCCCACCCCACCCCCACCCCCACCCCCCTGCACTAACCGCCCTGCTCTCCTCGCCCGGCCGCTCGCTTTGCAGCTTCCTGAGCAAATTCACGCATGAAAAAGAAAATGACTTTAGTTTATGTTGTCACTAAGCCCAGAAAAATCCCTGCGCACCCGGGGCTGCCAGCTTTCCTAGGACCTTCTTATTGGTGGAGAGTTTTAAATTGAAGGTGAGCGAGGAGCGGAGACTCCAAGTCCCTCCCAGCCAGGCTTTGAACTAACAATGGGGCAGGTTGAATGAAGGCTGAGAACTGCAAATCCTGGAATCCAGGGGCCGGATCCCCCCGCGGCTGCCGGGCCCGCGCTTCCTCGCTAGCTGCGCACCTACTGTGTGCCCGCTCCCCTCCGCCGCCGCTCTGGGCCTCCCGTCAATCCACTGAGTCACTGAGCCGTGTAGGAGAAGCGTCTGGAAGAAGAGATGTGCGGGGCACGGGGAGGGGAGCAAGAGTGCTGCCCACACTCCCTCTTAGGGCAGGTCTCCTCGGTCACAGCAGCTTCATCGATGCTATCTTCTTCTTCTTCTTTTTAAAAATTTTTTTAAAAATAAATATTTTTTATTGCTGTTCAATTTGCCAACATATAGCATAACACCCAGTGCTCATCCCGCCAAGCGCCCCCCTCAGTGCCCGCCACCCAGTCACCCCCACCCCCCACCTCCCTTTCTACCACCCCTAGTTCGTTCTTCTTCTTTTTTTTTTTTAAAGATTTTATTTATTTATAAGAAACACACACACACAGAGGCAGAGACGCAGGCAGAGGGAGGAGCAGGCTCCCTGCAGGGAGCCCGACGCGGGACTCGATCCCAGGACCCCGGGGTCACGGCCTGGGCCGAAGGCAGGCGCTAACCCGCCGAGCCACCCAGGGGCGCCCAGGCAGGTAAGCTCAGGTAAGCGCAGGTAAGGCCAGGTGGGCGGCCCGCGACGCCCTTCGCGGTGAGGCTCTGACCCTTGAGCTGCAGCTGCAAGCGGCGCCGCTCCCTGCGCTCCCGCTTCCGACCTGGCGTCCCCGAAGCCCCGCATCCTGCAGCCCCCGAGGCTCCAGACGGAGCCCCGAGGAGGTGTCCCCGCTTCGGGAGGCTTGGACCTGCGGGCGGGGCAGGGGGCCTCGCTGGCGGGCCGGGTGCCCCGGGGGCGCGGGGGGCGCGGGGGGCTGCGGCGCGGGGAGGCCCCGGGAGCTCCGGTCCGCGCTCCGCAGCTCCAGTTCCTGATTTGCCCGGGAGCTGCGGGCCGGGAGGGAGGGGGCTCCGGCGAGCGCGTCGGGATTTGAATGAGAAAGCAGGTCGCGGCGGCGGCGCCCCGCTCTGCCCGGGCGGCTCGGGGCTTCCGCGGGCGTCGGGGGGCTGTGCGCTTGTCGGTGCCCCCCGGCAGGGCCGCTCGGGCCGGGAGGACGGGCCCTCGACCCCCAGGCCGCCCCGTGCAGGCTGCTCCGGTGCCCGGGACCCCAGGAATCCTTCAACTGCTGAGCACTCGGAGTTGAGCAGGTCAGTGCTGGGGCGGGGGGGGGGGGGACCCCGGCGGCGAGCGGGGCTGCTGGCGGGCAGACCAGGTGTGCGGACGAGCAGGTGGCCCGAGCTCCGTCCGCAGCCCGGGCGGGACCCGGCGAGCCAGGGTTGCGGTGCGTGGGGATCCCCGAGCCCCCCCTGCAGGACGGGCCCTGCACCGGCTCGGTGGGGGGCTCAGAGGGGGGCCCCTGAGATGTGCCTGTGCGTGCGCCCGCGCCTGATCTCATTGTCGGGTCGCCCGTCGGAGGCTGGAGCTTTGCAGCGGGAGGCCTCCCCCACGCGGGGTCGCGGGGTCGCGGGGTCCCCGGGGTCGCGTCCCTGCACCCCCGACCCCCGGGCGGGCCCCCCTCTCCCAGCGCGCGGGGTGCACTGCCCGTTGCACCTGGGGGGGTCTCGCGGCTGCCCCTGCGCCCAGGGAGCCCACGCAGGACCCCTCGCGGTGGGTGGGGGAGCCCTGTAGGCTCAGCGCGGGGAGGAGGATTTACCCCATTACCCTCCCCGGGAGCGGACGGGAGCCCCGGAGCGGCCCGCCGGCGGGGGGCGGGGCCGGGAACGAGGGGGCGTGGCCACGGTGGGGGCGTGGCCAGGGCGGGGCGGGGCCCGGCTGCCGGCGCCGCTCTGCGCCTGCGCGCGGTTCCCATGGCGACGGCGCCGCCAGCCCGCGATGCCCCCGGCTCGCCCCTAAGCCGGGTCCCCCGCGCGGCGTCCGCGGCCCCCTCTCTCCTCCTCCTCCTCCTCCTCCTTTGTTGTCCGTACCTCGGGGCGAGCTTCCGACGGGGCTTTCACGGTAGCAGCTCGGCACTGGAGCCACGACCAAGCCCCCGGGGCAGAAGCCTGTCCCCAGCCCCGCCGCCGCGCTTTACTGATTTGAGCGCAGACGGGAAGGAAAGGCTGAGAGCTTGCTCGTTGGGGCGGCCGCGGGGACGCCCCCCGCCCCCCATACAGCTCATTTCCTTGGAGGTGAGGCATGAAAAAAAAACAATTGCAGCGCGGTGGCTGCCCCCAGCAGTGAGGCTGCAGAGCTGCGCCTCCCCTGCACCTGGCGAGGCGCGCGGCCCGGGCACCTGTGTCCCCCGAGCGGCCCGGGTCCGGGAGGCGCCGAGCTGCAGGACCCGCCCACGGAGATGCCAGCGCAGAGAAACAAAGGCTTTGCCAGAAGTGGGGAGGGGTGGTTTGCCCAGTTGCCCCAGCTGGTCACTTCTGGGGTTAATCTGCAGGGAATGTTTCCAGAAGCCTTGATGGGAACCAGTCCGAGTTCTCAAGCCTCCCGTTAAAAGTGTCACTTTTCCTTTTCTTGAAATCGTGAGTCCTGACAGCTCTGTCCCTTCCGAGGGGTGGGGGTGGTGGTGGTGGGGGATCTCGTTTGTTTAGCCCAGGTCAGCATTTGGCAGCGGGCACAGGCCTCACGGGGGATGCAGGAGCTGCGTGCATCATCTCAGTTGCTCGTCGGTGGTTAGCAGGGTTAACATATAAGCATGCATTAACATCAACATAACCAATAAAAGTTTGAAAATGGAGTTACCCCCCCTGGAATGAAGCGTGGCATAAAAATACAGGAGCTGAAGCACTAGGGGTTCCCTCCTGCTGTATCCTACTTTTAAACCATTTGCTTTCAAGAATAGCAAATGTTCATCAGCGGTGGAAGTTTTCAGCCAATGTCCTTCCCCCGCCGTCAGCCCACGAAGTCAACGTAATTCTACTTTTCAGATGATTAGCAAATAACACGCTGTTAAGGTTCTCTCTCCCATCCCATTCATTATAAATGCCTAGACATTATGCAATCCATCTAGCTCCCGCGTTAAAAAAAAAAAAAAAAAGTCCAATTAAGTTTTTTCCCCCCTCCCTTTTCTCACAATTTAAAAAAAAAAACAAACAGAAAAACTCTTTAATTTTCAGGTTCAGATACTTTGTGACCCTATTTGGTGGTTTGTAACTGGCTCCAATTCCCTAATTCTCAGTGACATGTGTTTCTGCTGGTTCCAGGAGGTAAACTGCAGTTTAGCAGATCATGGGATAATGAGATTGGGAGTGCTTGGGGGAAGGCTGGGGGAGAGGCATGGGAAGGAGACAAAGGGAGGGAAGGCTGATGGGCAGAGCCGGGATTTATAGCTGCACCAGGTTCTGCATAAAAGCGTAAAAGTCCTGGCTTCTGTTAGATACATTTTCTCACAGCATCAGTATCAATTAAACTTATTTTTAGAATCAGTCTTCTAAATAATTAGAAGGATAGAATTGTAAACATAGAATATTATAGTGGTGCTTTGTGTTAGTGTGCCATGATGTAATTGGGAAAACTCTTAATTAAATGTTTTCTGCTTAATTTATTCATTTAGTCAAATTTTTATTGAATACTATCTATAAGGCCAGATAAATCAATCCGGAGCCCTGCCTTCCATAAACTCAGAGTTGAGTTCTGAAATAATTCTCATGCTGTTTCAGGTTTTCAGAGCAGATAAGAGTACTCTAAATCAACTGTTCTCCCTAAGTGTTGAGCAGTCCTACATCTAGATTCAGAAACAAACGCTTAAACTGGGATTTAAAAAAATACCCCAAAGACTGCTTTTGAGTATTTTAGATTAAAAAAAAAAATACATGTATAGTGAGAAGCATTGTGTACACCAATTCTATTTAATTTTTTTTTTTTTTTTTTTTTTTTTTTACATTTTTGTAGTACAGACTGGGCCCTAACATTTGCTGTCTTCCGAAGTACAGTACTGAGTTTAGGAGGAACAGAAAAACCCTGTAATTCTCAGGTTTCTTAGATGAAGATAAGGTGAGTGATTCAGTAGTCCTTTGTTCTGGCTCCATGTTTCATGACATAATAAACCTCCTGCAGCTCCTTTCTAAGAATAGTGTTGGTCCGCATGCTTGAAGGATCATGACTATTATTTCTCTGTGGGGAGGAAAAAAAGGAAAATTATGATAGAAGGGGGGAAACGAATAAAGGAGTACAGTAGGGCATTTAAACATTTTAACTTTTGAGCTGGCCTAATTCTAGGCATTTTTAGTGAGTTTAGACTCTATTGAAATCCATTATGGCAATGACACCTCCCTTGGCGTAACACTGACCAAGGTTGAGAAGCCCTTCCTCTTTCGCAGAACATGGAAAGTTAGGGAGACAGGCGTCTCCTTTCTTCCCCCACCACCTCATGGGTTTAACAATTATCAGCTCAGAGAATCTTGCTGAAGAGCATCCCCATTTGGTTATTGCTCTTTGTCTAGGAAAATCAGACTCAGCTGTGGAGTGTGGACCAAGTGGTGCAGAACTCATTACTTTGAACAATGCCTCCTCTGCCTGGGAAGCATGTTTTCTCTTCTCACTCGTAGGGGCTTATTCCAGGCTGGCGTCGCTCACAAGGAAAATCATTTAGACACAGTTCAGTGGACACTCACTCACATCTCTTTGACACCCGTGACCATTTTTGTTTAAGGAGAAATCCAGTACTGCTGTGGTAGGGTGTGCCGAATTAGAAGTGCATTTTAAGAAGCCCACGAAGAAGTTTACACAGCTTGGTCTTATTATCATCAGGGTCTCTGTCTTCTGTGCTTCAAAGTAGAAGAGGACAGGGTGGGCGCAGAGGGGACAACCAGGAGAACCTTTATTACAGCCAGGTTAAAAACTTTCTCACCAACTCTGCATTTTGGATGCGCTAAGCTATGCACCTGCGCCCTCTTACAGTCAGAAAATTACAGGGATCCCTGGGTGGCGCAGCGGTTTAGCGCCTGCCTTTGGCCCAGGGCGCGATCCTGGGGACCCGGGATCGAATCCCACGTCGGGCTCCCGGTGCGTGGAGCCTGCTTCTCCCTCTGCCTGTGTCTCTGCCCCTCTCTCTCTCTCACTGTGTGCCTATCATAAGTAAATAAAAAAAAAAAAAAAAAAAAAAAAAAAAAAAAGAAAATTACAGGGCAAGGTTCTAACAGTCCTGCTGTTCCCCGAAAACCAAGGGCAGGCTCATAGGAAACCGCGCTCTAGACTTGAATTACTGTAGGTGTGGGCAGCAGCAGTGTCATATGATCTAATCTGATTTCATCAAGTGGGATCGACAGTGGGCACCTTCTGATTACATGTTTGATTATATACATGGACGTATCTGACGAACGCATGGTTTGCATATATGCAAAAGTCTTTTCTTCTATTTTTTTAGTCTGTTTTGGCCTGAGGAATTCTGACATCAATATGATTTAACGTAATGGGGAACACTTCTGGTTATTTAGTAAATATCTTAAGGAGTTCTGGAAGAAGAGGAGAAACTGAACATTAGCATGTTCCAACCACGGGCTTAGACATTTCCTGTCAGTCTTTTTATTTTATTATTTTTTTTTTAATTTTTTTTCTTAATTTTTATTTATTTATGATAGTCACACACAGAGAGAGAGAGAGAGGCAGAGACACAGGCAGAGGGAGAAGCAGGCTCCATGCACCGGGAACCCGATGTGGGATTCGATCCCGGGTCTCCGGGATCGCGCCCTGGGCCAGAGGCAGGCGCCAAACCGCTGCGCCACCCAGGGATCCCCTGTCAGTCTTTTTAAAGCCCACAATACGGCAGCCCTAGTGGCCCAGCGGTTTAGCGCCTGCCTTCAGCTCAGGGTGTGACCCCAGAGTCCTGGGATCGAGTCCTGGGATCGAGTCCTAGGATCAAGTCCTACGTTGGGCTCCCTGCATGGAGCCTGCTTCTCCCTCTGCCTGTGTCTCTGCCCCCACCCCCCTCTCTGTGACTCTTGTGAAAAAATAATAAAAATAAAATCTAAAAATAAATAAATAAATAAAAAATAAAGCCCACAATAACCCAGAGGCAGGAGTTCTCTCCCATCACTGATTTCTCAGCCCACGATCTAAGCCAGCCTGGAAGGGACATGGAATTTGCGGTCCTACTGCCCGTGTGGTCTATCATGTCACATTGCCACTCAGGAAACAAAGACATTTATTTATTTATTTATTTGTTTGTTTGTTTATTTATTTATTTATTTATTTATTTAACTCAATTTACAAAGAATATGGAGTTGGTTTTCTCTCCAGGCTCACCATTCTATCCAAAGTACAAATGGCTGGAAGTGTTTCTGATCTGCTTTTCGGTGAGCGGAGAAGCTGCATTCGCCATGTGGAGTTTAGAAGGTTATAAATTCAGGCCTGGCTCCAGAAAAACAGTCAAGACTTTGTTTATAAACCGTGTTGGCTATTTGTTTAGAAGCGACTGGTGGTCTTCTGCAAAGGCTTTTCCACATCAAAGCGGCCCGCTCTTTATCACTTCTAGATTGTTGTCGAATTGCGGTGGTCGAAGGTGGCCCCTCGTGATCTTAATGTGTGTTTTCTGGCCTCCCCAGACGTAGATGTTGACTTTATCGCATATAACCCTTGTGTCCTTATTTTCCTGAGATAGTATTGAGAGACTTACTGCTTGAATGGACCAGCGGGTGTCTTCCTGTAATGCCCTTCAAATTAGAGATCAGAATTATCTCGGATAGTTGCTGAAAATTTCTGGAGTCCAGCTGGAGTTTTGGTGCTCCCGAACAGCTCCGCATCGGGGTTGGGAACTTGAAACTGGATCGTACTGAGCTGGTTGCTGATTTGTAGTATTTTTGAGTTGGTTTCCCCAGGCAGACACTGGAGGTTAGGGATGTCCATACTTACAGGGCCCAGCTGGGACTTGAACCTCGGCCTCGCCGGCAGACCTCGGGTCCTGTGCTCTTGGTAGCAAACCGGGCTTCACAAGCAGACCCCTGTCCTGGGCCTTTACTCCCTGTGTCGGGCCCTAGAGGGAAAGAGAGGCTTGAGGGTTTCAGAAGACGGAAGGTGGATCCACTTGGGGAATCGGCCCTGGAGGGCTCTCTGGGTTCGCGTGTCTGGGGCCTGTCCGCCCAGGAGCCTCTGCTCTTTGCGGCTGGTTCTGTGCGCGCCAAGGGACTTGTGCACCTGCCCGGCCGTTCAGGTGCACATTAATTATCAATCCCCACCGAAAGCCAGAAGGATCTGGTTTAGGGCTGGCACAGCTTGGTTACTGATTAACAGACCTGAGGCAGTCTTGGTTTCTTTTCATCTGCCTTCACTTCCTTGTTGCTAATCCACAAGAACCAGACATTCAAATTCAGCTTCCTACTTCCCTCTTGAATTTCGCGGGAGGAGCCTTTGGACCGAGGAACGGGTCTCCGCGGGGTGTTAATGTCACCTCTGCACCACTGCCCTTGGTGGGAACTTTGAAGATCTATATACTGGTTTGGTTTTGTTTTGTTTTCAGGAATCAGAATCTTGGACCAGAAATTCAGTGAGTCGATTTTTGTCATGTAATTGGATGCAATTTAGTTCTGTAGATCTTTTTTTTTTTTTTTTCTTCTTCTTCCAAACAACTCTTTCTTAACCTTGAGTGATATGGGAGATATGGAAAAGAAACTTAGCTTTTTCGAAGACTTGTTGATAGAAAAGAGTAATGTGTTCATAGAAGGAGTTAATATTATGGAAAGATCCCTTGATTTTTATTTCAGTCTAAGGACTTGGTTCCATACAACCATTTGTGCAAAAGAGAAGAGGCGGGAAGGTGGAGGAAAGAAAAGGGAGGGTTTCCTCGTTGCATATAGAATATCTCTGGAAGAGAATATGCAAGAAACTAATGTCGGTTGCTGGAGACGGATAGGAGATAAACCATTATTGTAAATGCTTTTGTGCCTTTTGAATTTTGAAACGTAAACTTAATAAAGTTAAAAGAAAGAAAGAAAGAAAGAAAGAAAGAAAGAAAGAAAGAACGCCTGGGTTTCAGTAATAAAATAAATGAATAGTAATGACATTCTGACTCCTAACTGGGAGAAGTAGGAGACTGGGAAGAAATTTTAAAGAAAAGCAATTTTCTTTCTCACTATCTTTTTTTTTTTTTTTTTTAATTCCGGTGTAATTAGCATACAAGGTTATATTTGTTTCAGGTGTATAATGTAGTGATTCAGTAATTCGATACATTACTCAGTGCTCATCACGATAAGTGTACTCTCAATCCCCTTTATCTATTTCATCCATCCCCCCACCTACCTCCCTTCTGGTAACCCCCAGTTTATTCTTTTAAGAGTCAGTTTTCCAGTTTGTCTTTTTTTCTTTGTTGTTTTGTTTCTTAAATTCTATGTATGAGTGAAATTGTATAATATTTGTTTCCTTGACTTATTTCACTTAGTGTTATACCCGCTAGATCCGTCCATCGTTGCGGATGGAAAGATTCCTTCTTTTGTATGGAAGAGTAATATTCCCTTGTATATATAGATACCACATTTTCTTCATCTGTTCGTCTTTTGATGGGTACTTGGGTTACTTCCATAATTTGGCTATTGAAAATAATGCTGCAATAAACATAGGGTTGCATATATATTTTCGAATTTGTGTTTTTGTATTCTTCCTGTAAATACCCAGTAGTGGACCATCATATGGTAGTTCTGTTTGTAATTTTTCTTTTTAAGGATTTTATTTATTTATTCATGAGAAACAGTGGGACTCAATCCCAGGACCCCGGGGTCACAACCTGAGCTGAAGGCAGGTGCTCAACCACTGAGCCACCCAGGTGTCCCTGTTTGTAATTTTTTGGGGGAACCTCCACTTTGTTTTCCACAGTGGTTGCACCAGTTTGCATTCCCACCAGCAGTGCACAAGAGTTCCTTTTTCTCCACATCCTCATCAACACTTGTTGTTTCCTATGTTTTTGAGTTTAGCCATTCTGACAGGGGTGAGGTGATAGTTTGTGGGTTTATTTAATTTATTTTTATTTTTTTTTAGTTTGTGGTTTTGATTTGAATTCTTTCTTAGTATCTTTTCAAGTCTCACCAAAGTTCATATTTAGTAATTTGTAAAAGCAATTTTCCTTAAGCTCTTTTGGATTTCAATAACAGGGCTGGGGAAGTTTCTTTTCTTTTTTTTTAAGATTTTATTTATTTATTTATTCATGAAAGACACAGAGAGAGGCAGAGACCCAGGCAGAGGGAGAAGCAGGCTCCATGAACGGGAACATGGCCTGAGTCAAAGGCAGACAGACGCTCAACTGCTGAGCCACGCAGGTGCCCTGGAAGTTTCTGAAATTTGTGTGTGTGTGTGGTTTTCTTTCTTCTCATATAACATCACCTTTTGGCTGCAGCCAGACTCCCTGGACCATGGGAATCAGGCTTGTCCCACTCCTGACCAACTCAACGTCTCTTAGGCTGGTACCCTTCACCTCCTACTCTATTATTTTTCTCTCCTAGAGAAATCTCTGCAATGCGATTTTTTTTAAAGATTTTATTTATTTATTCATGAGAGACGCAGAGAGACAGAGAGAGAGAGAGAGAGAGAGAGAGAGGCAGAGACACAGGCAGAAGGAGAAGCAGGCTCCATGCAGGGAGCCTGACGGACTCGACCCCCGGTCTCCAGGATCACACCCTGGGCTGAACACGGCGCAAAACGCTGAGCCACCAGGGCTGCCCTGCAATGTGATTTTTAAAAAAATTTTTCTGAGCAGTGCCTAAATGTGAATGTAAGAGGAGTGTTTTCTTAAATTGGAAAGGGAAAAAAAAAAGCTTGTATACGGATGTTTTATTCGGAACCATAGCTTTCTTTGTTTATTTGTTTTAAATGAGTTGCGAATTGGAAGTATTTTTCTGTTTACTGGGTAAGTCATTAAAACACAGTCTTGGAAGAGAGTAAACACAAACTGTATGCAAACTTCTTTTTCACTTGTCAAAAGAGGGAAATGTGACGTCTATTATTTAGCGTCCAAGTTTCAGTCAAAAGCAAAAACACAAGTCAGGACCAGTTCTCAACAGATACATAAATTTCTCCTCTCAAATTTGGTGAAGTAAAATAGTATATATCTGACTACAAAATTCTTTTTTTTTTTCTTTTTTTTTTTTAAAGTCAATTATTTTTCTTTTTCTTTTCCTTTTTTTTTTTTTTTTTAAGTAGGCACCACATCCAACCGTGGAGCTCCACACAGGGTTTGAACTCATGACCCTGAGATTAAGACCTGAGCTGAGATCAAGAGTCAGACCCCCAGCTGACTGAGCCACCCAGATGCAGCCTACAAAATTTTAATTTTTAATTTTTATTTTTTTAAATATTTTATTTATTTACTCATGAGAGACACACACAGAGAGAGAGAGAGAGAGAGAAGCAGAGACATAGGCAGTGGGAGAAGCAGGCTCCATGCAGGGAGCCTGATGTGGGACTCGATCCCGGGTCTCCAAGATCATACCCCAGGCTGAAGGCGGTGCTAAACCGCTGAGCCACCCTGGCTGCCCCTCTTTTTTTTTTTAGATTTTATCTATTTATTTTAGAGAGAGAGAGAGAGAAAGAGCATGAGTAGGAGGAGGGGCAGAGGGAGAGCATCTCAAGCAGACTCCCCCACTGAGCACAGAGCCCCTTGATCTCAGGACCCTGAGATCATGACCTGAGCCCAAATCAAGAGTTGGCTGCTCCACCGAGTGAGCCACTAGGGCACATCCCCTCGGCCCCCACCCCCACCGCAATTCTCTTTGCTCTTGTTATTTTTTATTTGTTAGAAAAGAATAACTGGAAAAAAAAAAAAAAAAAAAAAAAAAAGAAAAGAATAACTGAATAGATCGTATGTTCTGATTCTTAGGAATTGAAAAAACTTAAAAGGGCTTTTACTGCAAATTCTCCCTCACGTCCGTCCGTCAGGCATCCAGCTATTTCTCTAATAGACCGACAGTGTTACTCATTTCTTGTATATTTTTTCTAAGCAACATATATGTGTAATCACGTACAGAATACATACAGTGTCCCCTGTCTGCGGTGTCGCTCTCTGCTGCTCCAGTCACTGGAAGCAGAAGATCCTGCTGACACATGGCCAGCAGGTCGGTCGCAGCCTAAGACTCCGTCACACTGCCTGTGTCACTCCCCTCTCCACCTCCTCGCAGGAAGGTGAGTGCAGTACCAGATAGTCTGAGAGAGAGACACATGTACCACACACGTGACTCTCATTACTGTATATTGTCCTAGTTATACTTTATTAGTTATTGTTGTTAGTTTCTTTTCTTTTTAAAGAGATTTTATGTATTTATTCATGAGAGACACAAAGAGAGTCAGGGACACAGGCAGAGGGAGAAGCAGGCTCCCTGTAGGGAGAC
Organism: Canis lupus baileyi; assembly: GCF_048164855.1. Classification (NCBI taxonomy): domain Eukaryota; kingdom Metazoa; phylum Chordata; class Mammalia; order Carnivora; family Canidae; genus Canis; species Canis lupus. Next base: position 3,100,871 of record NC_132859.1, read on the forward strand.
CAACGCGGGACTCGATCCCAGGACCCCGGGGTCACGCCCTGAATTACAGGCAGACGCTTGGCTGCTGAGCCTCCCAGGGGCCCCTGTTGTTAGTTTCTTACATGTCTAATCTATACCCTAAGCTTTATCATAGGTATGTATAGGAAAAAAACCAGCAGATAGAGAGCTCACAGTGTACCCACCGATTCAGGCATCCACTGGGGGACTTGGAACATATTTTGTGTGCAAAAGGGGGGACTACTATATACGCAAATATACATGGATGCTTTTTTTCCTTTTTATTTTTTAAATTTTATTTATTTATTCATGAGAGACACACAGAGAGAGGCAGAGACACAGGCAGAGGGAGAAGCAGGCTCCATGCAGGGAGCCGGGTGCGGGACTCGATCCCAGGACTCCAGGATCTCGCCCTGGGCCAAAGGCAGGCGCTAAACCGCTGAGCCACCCAGGGATCCCCCAATATTTTCACTGTTGTAAAAATCCTGTGCTCTCCACCACCTTTCAACTTCTGGCAAGCACCGATCTGATTTTTTTCCACTGTTCGGTCTTTTTCAGAATGCCCTATGGCTGAACTCCTATAATATGTAGCCTTTCAGACCGGATCTTTACTCAGTAATCTGCATTTGAGGGTCCTCCACGTTTTTTCAGGGCTTGACACCTCATTTCGTTTTAGCACCAAATAAAATTCCATTGTCTGAATGGACCACAGTGTATTTACCCATTTATTTACTGAAGGGCGTCTTGGTTGCTTCCAACTTTTGGCACGCGTGAATGCAGCTGCTATACACGTCTATGTGCAGGTTTTCCTGTGAACATAAGTTTTTAAATCCTTTAGGTAAATAGCAAGGAAATCATAACTGCAGAACTGTATGGTAAGAGTATGTTTAGTTTTGTAAGAAACCATCGCAACTGTTCCAAAGTGGCTGTACCCTGTCACTTTCCCCCCAGCAATGAATGAGGGCTCCTGAGTTCCATATCCTTGCCATCATGCGCTATTGTCAGTATTCTGGGGCTTGGCCCCTCTACTAGGTATGTAGTGGAATCTCATCATTATTCTCGTTTTCATTTTCTTGATGACATACGGGGATCATCTCTTCATAGGCCTGTTTGCCATCTGCATGTCTTCTTTGGCCAGTACCTGTTAAGATCTTTGGCCCATTTTTTTTTTTTAAAGATTTTATTTATTTATTCATGAGAGACACAGAGACAGAGGGAGAGACACAGACAGAGGGAGGAGCAGGCCCCATGCAGGGAGGCCGACGTGGGACTCGATCCCGGGTCTCCAGGATCACGCCCTGGGCTGAAGGTGGCGCTAAACCGCTGAGCCATCCGGGCAGCCCCCTTTGGCCCATTTTTAATTGGATTATTTTCTTGTTGAGTTTCAAGTGTTATGTATATTATAGGTAACAGTTCTCCTTTGGTTGTGCCTTCTACAAATATTTTCTCCCAGTCTGTGGCTCGTGTTCTCCTTCTCTTGTCACTGTGTTTCACAAAGCAGAAGTTTTTACTTTTAACGAAATCCAGCTTGTCAATTCGTTGTTTCGTGGGCAGTGCTTTTGCTGTTGCGTCTAAAACGTCATTGCCACACTCAAGGTGTGTCATCTGAGTTTTCTCCTGTGTTATCTTCTAGGAGTTTTATAGTCCTGCGTCTTACACTTAGATCTGTGATTCATTTTGAATTAAGTTTTGTGAAGGATGTAACATCTGTGTCTGGATTCATTTTTTTTGCATGTGGATGTTGTTCCAGCACCGTTTGTTGAAAAGACTGATTTTGCTCCATGGTATCGCCTTTATTCTTTGTCAAAGATCAGTTGATTCTATTTTTTTTTCCTTAGTGAACTCTACACCCAATGTGGGGCTTGAACACATGACCCCAAGATTGAGAGTCGCATGCTCTACTACTGAGCCAGCCAGGCGCCCCGATCAGTTCATTTTATTTATGTGGGTCTTTTTCTGCACAGTCTATTCTATTCTATTCTATTCTATTTTTTTTATTTATTTATTTATTTATTTATTTATTTATTTATTTATTTATTTATTTATTTAATTTATTGCCAATACCAGATAGTCTTTCTAAATTGTAGCTTTAGAATATGTCTTGAAGTTGGATAGTGTTAGTCTTCCAAATTTGTTCTTTTTTTTTTTTAAACATTTTATTTATTTATTCATGAAAGACACGCAGAGAGAGAGGCAGAGACAGGGAGAGAAGCAGGCTCCTCATGGGGAGCCTGATGTGGGATTCAATCCCGGGACTCCAGGATCACGCCCTGAGCTGAAGGCAGACACTCAACCGCTGAGCCACCCAGGTGTCCTGTAAATTTGTTCTTTTTAAATATCGTGTTGGATGTTCTAGGTTCTTTAAATTTTTTGACCCCTGCATATTTTCCACTGAATGGATATACTGAAATTTTAAGAAATATTTTAAGTAATCTCTATACACAATATCTCAGAACCCTGAGATAAAGAATCGTGTGCTCCATGGAGTGAGCCAGCCAGGTGCCTCTGGATGTACTGAGACTTAACCAGATTAATGGGCAGTTAGGTTGCTTCTGATATTTTGAAAACAGAGGTGCAATTATTAGCCTTAAATATACACATATTACGTACATCTAAGTACAGCTACAGGATATATATATATTTTTAAGATTTTTAATTTATTTATTCATAGACACAGAGAGAGAGAGGCAGAGACACAGGCAAAGGGAGAAGCAGGCTCCATGCAGGGAGCCCGATGTGGGACTTGATCCCGGGTCTCCAGCATCACACCCCAGGCTGCAGGCGGCGCCAAACCGCTGTGCCACCAGGGCTGCCCCTACAGGATATATTTTTGGAAGTAGAATTGCTAAGTTAAAAATGTGTACACTTATAATTTTGCTTTTTCTTTTCACTTGTAATTTTGATAAAAATTGCCAAATTGGACTCCACAGACTTTGTATGTTATTTACTCCTATCAGTAATGTAGGATAGTAGCACCGTCTCCACATTCTTATCAACAGTGTCAACAGTTTTTCACCAACTGTTTGTCACCAACGGTTTGATTTTTGTTAATCTGATAGGTAAAAAATAGCATCTTGGTATAGATGAAACTTGCTTTTCTCTTACTCACTTGTGGGTGAGCGGAGTGTCAGAGTAAAAGGCGTCACTTCATTCTTTCCAGTATAGATCAAAAGATCAACTTTGAAAAAGAAATGAAGAGTTTTTTGACCAAAAAAACTAACTTCAGACAAGCTGGTTGTTGGACTTTTAAAAGAAGGAAGACCTTGCAAGCTTGAAGAGATCAGTTACTGCAAAGTTCAGTAGATGTATTTCTCTTGCAGTACCTCCACCAGCTTCCTATTTTTTCCCGGAGCTGGTATTTAAAATTTTTTTTTTAAAGCTTTATTTACTGGGGCATTTGGGTGGCTCAGCTGAGCGACTAATTCCTGATTTCAGCGAGGGGTGTGATCCTCAGAGTCCTGGGACTGAGCCCACCTCGGGCTCCGCACTGAGCATGCGGCCTCCTTGGTGTTCTCTCTTTTCTTCTCCCTCTGTCCCTCCAGGCTTGTGCACATTCTCTCTCTAAAACAAAATAAATAAATGACAAATTAAAATAAAAAAGTTTCATTTATTTTAGAGAGAGAGAGAGAGCGAGAGAGAGCACACTGTGCACACAGGCATGCGTGGGAGAAGGGCAGAGAGAATCCCAGGCAGAGCGTGGAGCCCCTCACTGGGGATTGATCCCATGACCCTGAGATCACAACCTGAGTCTAAATCAAGAGTCCCGGTGCTCAAGTGACTGAGCCACCAGGCGCCCTCCAAGAACTTCTTAAGGATTAAGATTTCAGCACATGAAAAACAAAGCTGATTTTCCACAACTTTAAAAATATTTGACTAGATTTTTTTTTTTTTTCCCTGCTCTCTTGAGCTTAACATTTCTTATGACCACCTCAGGTTTACTATCCCATCTCCTTCGGTAACTATTGCTTTGAGGACCTTTTATATGTCCTTCTTATAATTTCTGATATATATATATATATTTTTTTAAATATTTTATTCACTTATTCATGAGAGAGAGAGAGAGAGGCAGAGACCCAGGCAGATGGAGAAGCAGGCTCCATGCAGGGAGCCTGATGCAGGACTCGATCCCAGGACCCTGGGATCACTCCCTGAGCCAAAGGTAGACGCTCAGCTGCTGAGCCACCCAGGCGTCCCTATCACATTGCACTTACACAGCATACTAATAATGCATGTTAGTAATTTTTACCTTGATAACAGCAGTATTTTGGACACCTACCATTCCTTTCTACTACGATGTCCTTCCCACCTAACTAACCCTCCCTTCGCTTCTTCCTTCTTTTATTATTATGAAGTTATTTTTTAAAGTAAGCTCTACATCCAGTGTGGCATTTGAGTTCAAGCCCCCCAAATCAGGAATCCCATACTTTACCACCTAAGCCAGTGAGGTACCTCTCCTCTTCCCCTCTTTTATTTATTTATTAAAAAAAATTTTTTTTTAAAAAATTTTTATTTATTTATTCATGGCAGACACAGAGAGAGAGAGGCAGAGAGGGAGAAGCAGGCTTCCCTGCAGGGAGCCTGACATGGGACTCGATCCCGGGTCTCCAGGATTGCGCCCTGGGCCAAAGGCAGGCGCCAAACCGCTGTACCACCCAGGGATCCCTGTTTTCTTTTCTTTCTTTTCTTTTCTTTTCTTTTCTTTTCTTTTTCTTTTCTTTTCTTTCTTTTCTTTTCAACTTTTAATGTTATTTTAAAGTGATCTCTAATGTCAAAGTAGGGCTTGAATTCCTGGCCTCCAGGATCAAGGATTGCATACTCTACCAACTAGGCCCCCCCTAGATTGTTCATTTCCTGATGACTGGTACTATGTTTAGGCATCTCTCCATCCCCTCAGGAACCATAGTGCCCATAGTAGGGTCCAGAGCATACTTGTGGGTTATTTGATTCGTAAATTGGGGGCAGTTTACAGCCTTTTACAACTCAAAGGCTCCTGGACTTCTATATTTGGGCACAAAAAGGGGATGCACTTCCCTACTTGCCTTGCTGTCTAGTTGGGAAGGAGAGGGGATGTTGACTGGAGGTTTAATTGACCAGTTGAAGGTAGATCTCTTGTTGGAAGTGAAATCCTTGCTGGGTGGAAGCGGTAGGGAAAGCAGGCAAATAGAATCCAACACATTCCCTGTGATAAGTAAGCTTCCTTCTTCCATTGTTGAGTAGAGAAGTGGACAGAAGAAGAGGGTAAGGTGAACTCAGGAAAGCTGGGAGATCTGTCTTTCTTTGGGGATGCCTTTTCTAAGACTGAATTTTGGAAGTCCATTTTTGATACATATATATATATATGTGTATCAAAATATATATCCTTCCCTTTTCAATATTTAAAAAGTTTGGAGGGACGCCTGAGTGGCTCAGTGGTTGAGTGTCTGCCCTCAGCCCAGGGTGTGACCCCGGGGTCCCGGGATCGAGTCCCACATCGAGTTCCCTGCATGGAGCCTGCTTCTCCCTCTGCCTGTGTCTCTGCCTCTTTCTCTCTCTGTGTCTCTCATGAATAAATAAAAACTTAAAAAAATTTTTGGAAATTTCTGGTTTAGAGACTATTAGAATGAATCAAGGTTTTTTTGGATGTTAGACCTACACATAGAAGATGAAATTAGAATTGTAAAAAAAAAATCTGTTAGAGTATCCTCAGCAAGAGTCTTCAGATTTGATCAGAGGCGTTAATATTGGGCTAGATTGCAGAATTGATGACCACTGGTGTTGCAGTCTGGTTACCAGTCCTCCCTTTGGGTGTTGTTTTATCAATGTAGTCTTCATTTCCAATCAGCACTTTGTGCCTACTTTTAAAATTCTGGAATATATAAAAAATGATGGAAATATGCCATCCCTGACTTGAGCAGAAGTGGAAAGGATTAAAAATAGGAAAGTCTGTATTTCATTGGTGACTCAGTCATACCTGGTTAATATGTGCTCTTTCTCTCTCTCCCTCTCTTACGTTATTTATTGAGAAGCAAAATTACATGGATCTTAAGAGTGTTATCTTTTTTTTTTTTTTGAGGGGGGTGGAGTCTGATCTTTGGAGTTAGATTTTTTTTGAGTATAAATCACACTTGATAGTTGTGGACCTTAGGTAATTAGTTATCTCTGTGCTTCTGTAAAACGGGGATAGTAAGTATACCTGGCTCTTAGGATCATTGTAAGGATTAAATAAAATAAAATATTTACCACAATACCTGGCCCATAGGAAGTGTTAAAATATCAGCACTTATTACAAAGTGACAGGCAGTGAACTGATAGATTTTTGGGCCAGATCATGTCCTGATTTGGCTGTCAAACTGCAAGGATCTGTGGCTTTATTTATTTTTTATCTTATTAAAGATTTTTATTTATTTATTCTTGAGAGACACAGAGAGAGAGAGAGACAGACACAGGCAGAGGGAGAAGCAGGCTCCGTGCAGGGAGGACTCCAGGATTAGGCCCTGAGCCCAGGACTCCAGGATTAGAACCTGGGCCGAAGGCGGCGCCAAACCACTGAGCTACCCGGGCTGCCTGGCTCTGTGGCTTTAAATATGAATTCCCAGGGTTGAATTCTGTTTCCAGCAATACAGTTTACCAGTACTCTAGTTGAAATAATTTAACGATGTTGGATACAATGGGATATTAAATGCAATGAACCAGTATGGAAGTGATGAATATTCAGGCCAAAAGCTAAGTGAAAGGGGTCTGTTGCAATGAAGCTGGCTTTTTCCTTGAGGGCATTTGCCAAACAAGTTTAACCTGTACTTCTTTTTTTCCATGGTCTTGAGGACACAAGGGATAAGAGACAAACTAAGACATCTGAGTGGGACCCTTTAGCCATAAAGCTGGGACTTCAGAAGTCTTCTCCCTCAATATAAGGGTGATTAGGAAAAAACAAAACAAAACAAAACAAAACAAAAAAAACCAAAACCCGAAAAATTCCTCTCTCTTTCAAACTGTTTGAGACTGTAAGAAAAATCAAATCTCAAAAATTGTGGTTCTGAACAAATGCTTGGTATTTGGTCCTGAGAATTAGTGAACCAAAACCAGTTCTAATACAGATGTGCATCTAGAATCACAATAACTGGGTGGTCAGAAAAAGCGCAAGATGAAAATTTGATTTAGAGTTCCTACGGGTGGGTGGGGGGTAGTTCCTACAGGGCAACTGGCTGGTTTAGTCTGTAAAGCATGCAGCTCTTAATATCAGGGTTTTGAGTTCAAGCTCCATGCTGGGCATGGGGCCTACTTTAAAAAAATAAAAAAGTTCCTACATTGGAAGTGTCCCTGCACAAAAGCCAATTTCTACCTGTCTTTTGGATGAATCTATGTTTGTCTTAGACCTCAGAGAATCCCCATCAATATAATTTGAATGAAAATAAGGATTGCATAGTTAAAAAAAAAAGACTAAACAAGGTGTAAGCTGCAAATAAGAAACTGTAAAGGTGAACCAACCTGATTTGAAAAAGAACCACACAGAGCTTGAAAAAATACAGAGTAATTGAAAATCAGAACTCAGTGAATGGATTGATTTAACAACAGATTAATCCAAACCAAAATAAGGAAATAGTTAACTGAATGATCCATCTGAAAAAAATTTTCAGTGGCAACACAGAGAGGCAAAGACATGAAAACCTCGAAAGAGAGATTAATCGTTGTGGAAGTTGGAGAATTCAGATCCAACTTAACTTTATAGTTTCAGAAAGACAAGAGAGAAAATGAGAGTAAGCCACATTTAAAGAGATAATGCTGAGAATTTTCAAGGACCCAGAAAAAACATCATGAAGTCCTATGAATCCCTATCATGAGTAAAAAGACATCCACACGTTGATAAAAATGTAATTAAATCGTATAATACAAAAGGTACAGAAAATCTTAAGCAAGGTCAGGAAGGAGAGGCAGTTTATCTTTAAAGACGTGATAAATTATCCTGATAGTGCCACAACAGAAGATAGAAGAGACTAAAATATTATCTTTCTTGTACTGACAGAGATAACTGTCAGCTTAGAATTTTATTTTCATTAAAAACATCTTTAAAAAATGAGAGCAGAGACTTTGCAGACTTCACAAAAACTGAGAGTTTGTTCTAGCGGATTGTCACTAAAAGGGTACACTTCAGGGAGAGGAAAATGGTTCCCGGATGGAAGCAAAAAAGTAATGGAGAGAAAAGAAAGGGAAAAATTTCTAAGTTAAAGCACATACTGACTGGGTAAGATAACAGTGTCTTCAGGGGGAATTAGATAAGTGACAAGTTGGAGAAGCAAAAGGAGTTAATAGCTTAAAAAGTTCCTGCATGGTTTGGGAGGGAGTTAAAGATACTGGTTACATCTAGATTTTGGTTAGAAAGTGTGTGTTTTAAAATTTCTGAAGCAACCACTAAAAATGACTGAACGACTTTCTAGCTAATGGGGAAAATTAAAATGAGGAAACTAATTCTCGAAGTTAAAAAAAGCTGAGAAAAGAAATATAGAATAAGACAGATAATTTGCAAGTACAAAAAGAAATAGAAATAAACCTAGCAGTAATTCTAAGCTGAAGGAACCAAAGATTGTTACACTGGATGAAAAATGAATTCAGCTATTTGCTGTTTATAGAAGATATGTCTGAAACATAAGGATACAGAGAAGTTAAAAGTGGAAGACTAGAGAAAGCTAAATGGATGATTAAAAACCAAAAGAAAGCTTGTGATATTGACATTGGGCAAAATAGACTTTATTTTTTATTTTTTTAAATTTTTTTTTAAAAATTTATTTATGATAGTCAGAGAGAGAGAGAGAGAGAGAGAGAAAGAGAGAGGCAGAGACACAGGCAGAGGGAGAAGCAGGCCCCATGCACCGGGAGCCCGACGTGGGACTCGATCCCGGGTCTCCAGGATCGTGCCCTGGGCCAAAGGCAGGCGCTAAACCGCTGCGCCACCCAGGGATCCCAAAATAGACTTTAAATTCTGGAAAAAGCGTTTTTAGAAACGAAAATGATCATATTGGTTAAAAAGTTTCAACTCATCAGAATGATGAACCCTTAGAAATTTTATTTTAGTTCAGTATAGACAGCATGCAGTGTTAAGTTTCAGGTGTAAAATATAGGGATTCAACAAATCCATATGTTAGTGCTATCATGGTAAGTGTACTCTTCATCCCCGGCACCGATTTCCCACCCTCCCCCCCACCTCCCCTTTGGTAACCATCAGTTTGTTCTAGGTAAGAGTCTGTTTCTTGGTTTGTCTTGGTTTGTCTCTTTTTCCCCCCTTTGTTTCTTAAATTCCACATATGAGTGAAATCCTATATTTGTCTTTCTCTGACTTACTCCGTTTAGCACAAAATGATAAACTTGTATGCTCAATATAAAGCAAAACTTGAGAAGACTTTTAATGAGAAACATATGCAGTTGACCCTTGAACAACACAAGTTCCAACTACACAGGTCCACTATACACGGATTATTTTTTTCAAGAAGTGCAGTATTGTAGATATATTTTCTCTTATGATTTTATTAATATTTTGTCTTCTTAGCTTTATTGTAAGAACACAGTATATAATATGTATAACATACAAAATATATATTGACTTTTTATGTCATCCATAAGGCTGCTGGTGAGCAGCAGACTGTTTTTGGGGAGTCATAAGTTCTATGTAGATTTTCAAGTGTGTGGGGTGTTGACATCCCTAATCCCCCATATTATTTGGGGGTCAGCTGTATTACTAGTGAGATTTTAATATATTTCCTTGGTACTTGATAAAGTGGGGAAAAGCTCGGTGACCATATACAAGATTTGAGCAGTATACTTTGAATAAGTTTGAGCTGTAGACATAACGACCACTGTATCTCAAAACTGCAGAATGTGCATTTTTTTTTTCCTAAACGCACACGGAACATGTATAAAAAGTGACTTCAAACTTTGGTACCAGGCAAGTTTTAACAATTATGAAATAATTGGTATCATGCAGGCCAGATCTGTGACCACAATGCAATTAAGCTAGAAACAGATAAAAATGTAATTATGAATAATCATAGAAATCCTTCAAAATGACCTTTGCAGCAAAGAAGAAATGGTAGTGGAAATCAAAGTTTTAAACTGGAAGATAAGGAGAATACTATGAGTCAAAATTTGGAGTTGGGGAAAGCAGCTAAAACATGTATAAATGCTTATGTTAGAAAGCCTGAAGATTAGCTAGCTAACTGTTGAAGTTGGAAGATTCAAAAAAGGCGCAGGATAGAAACAAAGAAGATAGAATAATAGTAATAATTTCATGGTATTCATTAGGATCAATAATGACAAATTTTGGCTCTTTGTAAAAGCTAGTAATGTTGATAAACATATGGTGAGGTTGACTTAAATAGAACAGTACAAATAATAGTAGGAATGGAAAAGCAGATGTTTTAGATACTAAAAAGACTATTATGAACTAATTTATGCTAAAACATTTGAAAACTTAGAGGAAATTAATTACTAGACAAATATAACTTACCAAAACTAAATTTGAAAAAAAGTAGAAAAGCTAAATAATCCTAGAATTTCTAAGTAAAATAAACCAGTAGCCAAATATTTCTCTTTAAAGGAAGGTCTAGGGGCGCCTGGGTGGCTCAGTGGTTGAGCATCTGCCTCTGGCTCAGGTTGTGACCCCGGAGTCCTGGGATCGAGTCCCACATCGGGCTCCCTGCATGGAGCCTGCTTCTCCCTCTGCCTGCGTCTCTGCCTCTCTCTCTGAGTCTCTCAGGAATAAACAGATAAAATCTTAAAAAGAAAAAAAAAAATAAAGGAGGGTCTAGGCTGACATGGATTTCTGAGCAAATTCTATGAAATGTTTATGAAAAAGATAATTTCAAACTTACATAAATCCTTCTACGGAGTAGAATGTATCTCATAAAGCTGTAAAAACCTCAATACAAAATGTGTTGAGAACAATATGAGAAGTGGAAATTATAGGCCAACCTTAGGAACATACATGTAAAAATCATAAACATGAGCAAGCAAAATCATGAATGTATGAAAAAGCCCATACATTGTGAACAGATTGGATTCATCCTGGAATTGCTGGGTTGATTTAACATCAGAAAATTCACCATGTTTAACAGATTAATGGTGAAAGATCATATCACATTCAGGGAAAGTATGTTAAAATGTTTAATGTCGTGTAAAAAACTGTTTAAGAAATTGAAATAGAAGGGAGCTTTCTAAATATGATAAAATTTACAAATAACATACAACAAACGTCACTGTTAATGATGAAACATTGAAGTATTTTGTTTGTTATTAAGATCAGGATCTGTTATTATTATTATTTTTATTTCTTCATTTGAAGGGAGGGTGCGAGGAGAGGGACAAGCTGACTTGGCTCAGAGTGCGCAGTCCAACTTGGGGCTTGATCCCATGACCCCGAGATCAGGACCTGAGCCAAAATCATGACTTGGAGACCCAACTGACTGACCCACCCAGGCACCCCAGGATCCCTTATTCTATGCAATATTGTTTTTCATAGTTGGTGTTTTTTTTTTTTTAATCAGACAAAAAAAAATCACATTTATTTCAGTTGTTCATAGTTGGTGTTTTATATCCTGTTTTTTTTTCACACAGCATTATATCATGAGCATTTTTCTACACTCATTTACGAAGTCTTTGCGAACACGATTGTTAACTATCTCCACGACTGTCCGTGCTAACCCAATAGTTGGATATTTACAGTTCTGATTTTTCTGTGTCCTAAAAAATGATGCAGTGAACATTTTTTATTTTATTTTTATTTTTATTTTATAAAGATTTTATTTATTCATGAGAGACAGAGAGAGGCAGAGACAGGCAGAGGGAGAAGCAGGCTCCATGCAGGGAGCCCGATGCAGGACTCGATCCAGGGACTCTTGATCCAGGGACATCAGGATCAGGCCCTGAACCGAAGGCAGATGCCCAACTGCTGAGCCACCCAGGGATCCCTGAACATTTTTTATGTATATGGTTTAGTCTGAATCTTTATTTATTTATTTTTTTCTGATGTGTTTGCAGAAGACTGATTACTGAACCAAAAGGTAGGGCCTCTGTCAAGTGCTGAATGCAGTATATTTAAACCAGTCTTCGGGGCGCCTGGGTGGCTCAGTGGGTTAAGCATCTGTCTTCCGCTCAGGCATGATCCTGGGGTCCTGGGATGGAGCCCTGGGTCGGGCCCACTGCTCCTTGGAGAGCCTGCATCTCCCTCCCTCTGCCTGCTGCTCCCCTTGCTTGTTGCTCTCCCTCTCACTGTCAAGTAAATAAAATCTTAAAAAATTCTTTTTAAAAATGAAAGAAATAAAAATAAACCAATCTTTTTAAATGAAGCACCCATGTGTCTTTGGAGGGTGGATTGTATCTCATTGCTCAACTAGCTCAGAGCACTTTCAGCTCCTGATCGCTGTAAAGAAATAAAACACACCAGGAACTTAGGGTTTAGTGGTATCCTCTGAGAGCCTTAAAAAATGAACAAAGTACCCTTTTATTTCTTTCCCTTTGTGTACATAGCTGGGAGGGGGCTAGCTATGGAATTAGGCTGTTTGTAGAGCCCTTTAACAACCAGTTTGGCAGTGCTTGGAAACCTGGGGAAAGTGGGGGAGGGAGCCTGTGGCGAGGGGGTGTGTGGGGGGGTGTAGCAGCAGAGATGGGCAGTGGCTGGCCAGCTGAGAAGTGGAGAGGGGTACCTCTGACCAGGGCCCGCCACGCCTCAGCCAGGCGGGGTTCTCAACTGCTTTATTTTAATATATTTTTTATTTTTTAAAAAGATATTATTTATTCATGAGAGACACAGAGAGAGGGGCAGAGGGAGAAGCAGGCTCCCCACAGGGAGCCCAGTGCAGGATTCGATCCCAGGACCCCAGGGTCAGGGTCACGCCCTGAGCCAAAGGCAGATGCTCGACCACAGAGCCACCCGGGCGTCCCTCTGAACTGTTTTAAAAGCTGTCAGTCTGGGTCTGGTCCAGAGGAAGAGCTGCGGCCCTTCATTCCCCGTCCCTGCCCTGTGTAGTGGGGAAATGCAAAAGGAGCATCTTTCTTTGAAATCTTAGGTTTTTAACTGGGTTTGGTTTGAATTCTCAACTTGTAAGGATACAGAAATTCCCAAATGCATTGTTAAAGGCCATGGGGTACAGGATGCAGTTTGGGGAAGTTTTCCCCCTATGCGTTCTTGGGTTTGTTTGTTTGTTTTTTTAAGATTTATTTGCTTTAGAGAGAATCCCAAGCAGACTCCCTGCTGAGCGCGGAGCCCCGCGTGGGGCCCTGAGATGCGACCTGAGCTGAAACCAAGAGTCAGACCCTTAACCGAGCTACCAAGGCACACCTAGGCCTTCTTGTTTCTAAGCACTTATTATTTTATGGATATTACTGTCAGAGCCTATTAATTATGGTTTTTATCGCTCAGTAAGGCTGAAAGAGAAAAAAGGAAATCAGTACTTCTCCATATAACTTAAATGCTATACTACTAACGGGAATTAACTCGGCGCTTTCGCAGGGCTCGCTTAATTCATAATTAAAGGGCTTGGTTTATCAGGGAAGGGCTGCCCATAATCCCTATTAGTAGAGTGTGCAATATTAAGGGTTGGAAGCTCTGAGAGAGAATCTCATTCACCCCTTTTTTTGTTGCACAGATGAGGCAGCTGAAGTGTAGGGGTATGAAGAGGTTTACCTGACAGCTTAGTTGGGGGTCGGACGGGTTTGCACCTCTTACCTCTTAACTAGTGAATTAGTTCTTTCTTTTCCAAGAGCACGATGAGTTTATGCATCATGTTTTAACTTCTGGCTCCAGCCTTCTTCCCTGTCAGCGATTTGGAGGATACACGGGTCCCTCACATGGTTTTTGTAAACTGGGCCTTGGTGCTTCTGACCTCGGTCCAAGGAGCTCACCCAGATTTCATTGCAAAGAAACCCCCCACCACTTACTAATCAGAGGACGGACACCTTACCCTGCTGCCTTGCAGCCTAGGCTCCTGGCTGGAGGGACAAGGTAGGCGGGCTTTCGAAGTAACGTTTCATTTGAGCCTCTCCTCCTGCCTCTTCTCCTTCATTGGTCCCTGGTGGAACTGGATTGAAGGGCTGGGGGTGGGTGGGTGGGGCAGCAGCCCTGCTGGCCAGGAGGATGAACACAGCTGTGGGTCTTTCCGTGGGGAAGCAGAGTGTCGGGGAGGCAGCGGTGCTGGACGGAGGAGAGCCTCGCACTGGAGGCCGTGGCTTTGGGGTCAGAAGACCTGGGTTTGTAAGCTCTTGTTTCCTATTTACCTCTTTGATCTTATTTTCTTTAATTTTTTTTTAATTTTTTAAAAAATTTATTTATGATAGGCACACAGTGAGAGAGAGAGAGAGAGAGAGAGAGGCAGAGACACAGGCAGAGGGAGAAGCAGGCTCCATGCACCAGGAGCCCGACGTGGGATTTGATCCCGGGTCTCCAGGATCGCGGCCTGGGCCAAAGGCAGGCGCTAAACCGCTGCGCCACCCAGGGATCCCCCCTATTTACCTCTTTGAACTCATGCTTAATAATCCATAACTCAGAGGGCTATTCCAAGTGTCAGTTTTTTTTTTCAATTTTATTATTTTTAAAATATTTATTTACTTTAGAGAAGGAGAGAGTGGACAGTGCACTGAGCACGGAGCTGGCTGTGGGGATCCGTCCCAGGACCCTGAGATCATGACCCGAGCTGAAAGCAAGAGCTGGATGATTAACCGGCTGAGCCACCCGGCTGCCCTAATGGGTGTCCGCTTTTTTAAAAAGGCGCTGTATACATATTATGTAGACCATAAAGTGATTTGCAAATAATCTATCACTAAGAGAGAACGGGAGGAATGAGAGTGGGAACGGTGGCAGCTCTTATGCAGAGGGGTTGCCAAAGGAGAAGGGGCTGTGGTGGTAGTGGTTGCAGTGGGTGAAGAGGTAGGGGTAGTAGTCAGCATGTGGTAGGCAAATCCCTCTCCTTAACGGAGGAAAAAAAAGAAAAGCAACGACATGGATGAAGCTACAGAGTATGATACTAAGTGAAATAAGCCAGTGAGAGAAAGACAGATGCTATATGATTCCACTCCGATGTAGGACTTAAGAAACATGGGCAGCCCGGGTGGCCCAGCGGTTTAGCACCGCCTTTGACCCAGAGTGTGATCCTGGAGACCCGGGATCGAGTCCGACATCGGGCTCCCTGCGTGGAGCCTGCTTCTCCCTCTACCTCTCTCTCTCTCTCTCTCTCTCTCTGTGTCTCTGATAAATAATTAAAATCTTAAAAAAAAAGAGGACTTAAGAAATAGATGATCAGAGAATTAAAGAGACAAACAAAAAACCCTACTGTTAGCTATTAAGAGAACCAACTGCTGGTTACCAGAGGGGCTGGGGTGGGTGGGGAGATGAGTGAAACAGGTGATGGGGATGGAGAGCACATGTAACCTTGATGAGCACTGAGCAATACGTGGACTCGAGGCACCACGTTATAGACCCATAACTAAATACTGCGTGTTAACTCTACTGGAATTTAAAAAGTCTAAAAATCATATACGTATGTGTTTGCCTATGTATGTGTACATGTGCACCTCCACCCTGCAGAGTACTTTTATTTATTTATTTATTTATTTATTTATTTATTTATTTATTGCATTCCTATACTTTATCTTCTTTTTTTTAATAAATTTATTTTTTATTGGTGTTCAATTTGCCAACATATGGAATAACACCCAGTGCTCATCCCGTCAAGTGCCCCCCTCAGTGCCCATCACCCAGTCACCCCCACCCTCCGCCAACCTCCCCTTCCACCACCCCTAGTCGCAAAGTACTTTTAAAGGTTTTCCCGTTTCCTCTGATTCCCTTAGCACAGTGTTAGAACTCTGATTTCCGCCTGTGAACTCGAAGAGTCATCTGTTATTAAGCCATCCGAGTGACCTGAGTAGATCTGTAGCGTTTCATAAAATCCATGTTAAAGCAGCGATACAGGTTCGCCTCGCATTGGAAAGCCACTAAGGGAATGTGGAAGCTGAAGAAGAAGTTTCAGATTTTGCTCTGCCTCATATACCTTCAAGGGGTGTGTGGGGAGTCCTTTTCTACCAGGACAAAGGCCTTGCACGGGGTATGTCTCTAAGGAAATCTTTTTTTTTTTTTTTTTTAATTTTTAAAATTTATTTATGATAGTCACAGATAGAGAGAGAGAGAGGCAGAGACACAGGCAGAGGGAGAAGCAGGCTCCATGCACCGGGAGCCCGACGTGGGATTCAATCCCAGGTCTCCAGGATCGCGCCCTGGGCCAAAGGCAGGCGCTAAACCCCTGCGCCACCCAGGGATCCCTCTCTAAGGAAATCTTAAGAAAACACAGAATTGTATTTTGAAGCTCAGGACCCGTCAAAAAGAACTTGCCCAGGGTCACCCCTGGATCGGGGATGAAACTGGAATAGTGTGCTTGCGGCTGCCAGGCGGGGTCTCTTTCCATTTTGCTTTGCCGACAGACTTCGCCAGTCAAGGCTCCTTGGTTGCAAGTGACAGAAAGCTCAACTCAACGTGGCCTGAACACAACTAAACAAAAAAGGGGAATATCCCGTCTCGTTTAACTAAAAAAGGGCAGGGGTAGATCCAGCTTCAGGTGTGACCTAAATGGCATCAATAGGACTTAGAGTTTCTTTCCATTCCCCTGGGTGGGATCCAGCCTTACAAGACCCTCTAGTGACGGGATGGGTGCCAGGAACTTTAGGTTTCGAGGCCTCACAACTTCAAGTCCCACAGAAAAGTTTCTTCTTCGCAGCGGCCCAAGCAGAAGCCTATGCCTGACTCTCCGTGGTCCGGAAAGGTGCGCACCTCCTGTCTCGGGCCTGGAGGATGCAGCTCCCACCTGACGGCCCTAAGCCACATGGTCCCCCGAGTCAGGGGCTAAGCCTGACACCAGCTAATCTGTGGACATGGTGGGGTGTCCTGGAGGAGAGCTGGGGGGGGGGGGCATGGCAGCCAGCAGATGCCGGCCGCCCTGGAGCTTTGTCTTAGGAGACTTTAGTGAAGCAGTTGTTTGTGTGAAGGATTTCTTTTTCCCTTGTAGGTGCTAAAACCGTTTCTAAACATCTTTGCTTGTTACTGAATATACTTCCTGCTTTTCTTACAGGTGTCGCCCTGGCGTTTCTAATGTTTTCGCTGGTGGCGGTATCCTACAGCCGTAGCTTTCCAGCCGCCCTATAGTTTGACATTGGCCGTTTGAGTCACGAACCTACAGATAAAATGGCAAAAATAAACACACGTAGAGCGATTATAAAAGTGACTGATCATCCAACAAAACTTTGGGGCACTTAAACTTTGTGGGTACTTATAATCCATCTGGCCTTTGACTCGCCTCTGCATGCGTACGTGGGTTCTTCCCATTTCTTACGGCTGCCTCCTATTTCTTGCTGAGTTTTTTGGAGTATGGAGTCTTTGAGCAGAGTTGGTTACAATTTCTTTTTCAAATTATATTTATTTTACAGAAATATGTGGATATGGCTTGAGCATCATGATCTATTAGTAAGTTACTAAATAAAAAGTAGACTGCAAAATAGTAGGATCTGATTTGTGTTTTATTTTATTTTTTAAAGATTTTATTTATTTATTCATGAGAGACAGAGAGAGGGAGTCAGAGACCCAGGCAGAGGGAGAAGCAGGCTCCATGCAGGGAGCCCGACACAGGACTCGATTCCGGGTCTCCAGGATCATGCCCTGGGCCGAAGGCAGGTGCTAAACCGCTGAGCCACCCAGATGTCTGTGTGTTTTATTTTAATTTAATTAATTTATTTGAGAGACAGAAAGAGAGAGCACAGGAGCAGGGGTCAGAGAGGGAGAGGGAGAAACAGGCTCCTTGCTGAGCAGAGAGTTTGATGTAGGGCTGGATCCCTAGGACCCCAGGATCATGACCTGAGCTGAAGGCGGATGCTTACCTGTCTGAGCCACCCAGGCGCTCCTGATTTGTGTTTTAAAAAAAGAAAATAGGCCACGGTGTCCATGGCAGTTGTCTCTGAGGGGGTGAGTGATATCACTATCTATGTTTTTTGAGCTTTTCTGTGTGTTTCAAGCTCTAAAAATGGATAAAAATAAATTGTTAAAGATACATGCATTTATATAGCATTTCCTATAACTTTACCATCCACTAAAAAAAAAAAAAAAATGTATTGACCTTGCTTTGGAGGCAGAATCTGAAGCTAGTTTTAATAACAATGAGTTACTTCCCCATATAATGTTTCTTAGTCACTGTTATCAATTTTGTGAATCATTTCAAGGATTGGGGATCTATATGTTCTATAAGAACATGTATATTCCGTAGACCTGAGGTGGAGGGCAATGAGTGTTTTATAAGTCTGAAAAGAAAATTGAATCAGGATCCTTGGGTAGCTCGTGGGGGTTTAGCGCCTGCCTTCGGCCCAGGGTGTGATCCTGGGGTCCCGGGATCGAGTCGCACGTCGGGCTCCCTGCATGGAGCCCGACGTGCAACTTTAAAAAAAAATTGAATCAATTTTTAAGCATCTCTGCTTTTACTTGGATATTGGCCACACCACTTCAAATTGAGTACATGGTGCGATGGAAGCACATCTCTAATGTAATCTACATTGGTATTTTTTTTGAAAAATCAATGAAAAGTATGTTCTAGTAGATATTTTTATGCATTGTGTTCACACAAATGGGACCATGAAGTACTCAAGGGATCCCCGCCTTGAGACTCCTGACGCCGGGTTTCCCACCAGCTTTATGTAAAGGATGCATTGCAAGGTATGCATCCTTTTGGGGCCTCGGATTTTTTTCTGGCTTCACCAGGACAAGTTTAGCTTAGGCGATTTCTGAGGTTCCTTTCAGTGACTTCCCCTTAGTGAGCACTGGGCCTTGGGATCACCTAAATCTGGTGGAAGCCGAGATTGGGTTTATCGCCCAACTCTCTCCCTGCCCCAGTCCTACTAATTCCATTAGTCTCCACCTCCATCATCTCTGAATTTTGAAATCATTTGCTCTGATTCTGGAGGCCAGAGAGAGCCCTTCCTTCGGTCTCCAAAGGACAGGAATCCAGGAAATGGGGCATATAAGGGAGGCGCCACTGACGTTTTCTAAGGGCCTGCAGCGTGTGCAGGGCTGAGGGCTGGCACTGAGAGGCAGCATACAGTCTTCCGTTGCCCTCCAGCAGCAAGCAGATGCCAGGAGAGAGAGGTAGGACGTGAAAGCAATGAAGCAAAGTAGGGAGGCGTACAGCCTGGAAGCCATAGGGCTCAATTACTTAATACCTTTGTGCTCTAGCTCAGCTGTTTACATTCTCTGAACCTCCTTTTCCTAAAACTACCCACCCAGAGGAGTTTCTTCAAGGAGTAGAGACAATATCCATAAAGAGTGGTCTGGGGTGCGGCCTGGGAGCCAGGATTCTATGGGTTCCCAAGCGATTGGTTTTATTTATTTATTTTTATTTATTAATTATTTTTTAAGCGATTGGCTTTAATGTGTAGTCAAGGTTGAGACCCATGATGTTAAAGCCTTATCGCAGTTCCTGATACAGAGCAGATAATCAATAATTGGTGTGTAGGATTATGGTAGTTCAGAGCATGAGACAGTTTTAGGTAAATGGGAGGGTGAGACCCTAGTGAAATTTCAGGAAGGTGGTATCATTTTTTTTTTTTTTAGGATTTTTTTTTTAAGTAATCTCTACATCCAACATGGGGCTTGAACTCATGCCCCCGAGATCAAGAGTTGTATGCTTCACTGACTGAACCGGCCAGGCGCCCCAGGAAGGCAGTGGTATTTTAACCAGCTCTTAAAAGAAAAGGTCAACAATTACAGTGTGAACAAAAAGATCTGGAAGTTGGAAAGGTGGGTCCATCGAGGACCAGAACTCAGGTGTCTCAGTATTACATACATCTGTGTGAGTTTGCATTTCTGTCCTCAAAGAGTCGAAGGTCTCACTCCTCACTGAACGTATCCAAGGATGTCACCTGTGTTCATTATCTATTGCTTTGTAACCAAATTAGCCCAAATCTTCGTGTCTGAGGCAACAATAGTTATTGTCTTTCATTGTTTCTGTGTGTCAGAAATATAGATGAGGTACAAAGAGGATGGCTTATCTCTTTCCCTCTGTATCCAGAGCTTCATCTAGAAGACGTGAAGACTGGAGATAGGATAGAGTGGCCTATAGATTCATTCACTCACATGTCTCTGGTCGGTGTTGGGTGTTGGCTGAGGGCCTAGCTGGTGCTATCAGTTGGAACACTCGTATCCGGGCTTCCTTACATCAGGGTGAGTGTCCTGAGAGAGATAGGGAGCCAGACAGAAGCTGTATCCTTTGTATGATCTCGTTTTGGAAGACTCATAGCATCAATTACGACTGATTTTGTTAGAAATGAGCCACTGAGTCCAGCCCATATTCAAAGGAAGGAGAATTAGATTCCCCTTAGATTCCACCATTTGAAGGGTGGGAGGAATGTACAAGGATTTATAGGATTTATTTATTTATTTATTTATTTATTTATTTATTTATTTATTTATTTAAGATTTTATTTATTTATTCATGAGAGACACAGAGAGAGAGAGAGAGAGAGGCAGACACAGGCAGAGGGAGAAGCAGGCTCCATGCAGGGAGCCTGATGAGGGACTTGATACCGGGTCCCCAGGATCACGCCCTGGGCTGAAGGCGGCTAAACCTCTAAGCCACCAGGGCTGCCCTATAGGACATATTTATAACCCACCATATTAGGGCATCTGGGTGGCTCAGTCCGTTAAGCACATGACTCTGATTTCAGCTCAGCGCATGATTTTAGGGTCATGGGATTGAGCCCCGAGGTGGGCTCTGTGCTCCGTGGGGGAGTCTGCTGAAAATTCTCTCTTCCTCTCCCTCTGCCCTTCCCCTCTGCTTGCATGCATGCACCCTCTGTCACTCTCTCTCCTCTCTCTGTCTCTCATATAAATAAATCTTAAAAAACCCCAAAACAAACCCACCATAGTATGGAATAGCCTAATTCCTTCTAGCCTGTCATGGCTAGAATCTTGGGTTTGGAATACGAAGATGTGACTTCAAGTCTGGTTGCTACCCTTAGAGGAAGGCAAGTGAGAGTCAGGTATGTTCTTATGTTTTGCTCACGATACACAAATGCACATTATTCTTTCATCTTCTGATTCCACTAACCTTCCCTGGATTGAGAATGAAACAAGGGGGCAAAAGAAAGAACGACAAAGGTAAACCGTAAGATCAAGTGAGCAAGAAAAAATGAGCGTGAATAGAAACAGGGTTCTCTTTTATCCCGTGTAACCCCAAATATTTCTAATATGAAAAATCAATACAATTTTATAGGCAATAGGTACTACTGATAATACAGAAATTATTTCCAATTCATGCTAAAAGGTACTATTAAAAAAAAATATAGATGTCTTTGAGGTGCCTGGCTGGCTCAGTCAGCTGAGCGTCTGACTCTTGATTGCGGCTCAGGTCATGATCTCAGGGCGTGGGATCGAGGCCTGTGTCAGGCTCTGTGCTCAGTGGGAGTCTGCTTGAGATTCTCTGTCCCTATTCCTGCTTGTGCATGCACACTCTCTTGAATAGATATTTAAAAAAAAAAAACACATAGATATCTTTAAAATTGCACGTATGTGTAGGTATTTTATATACATATTTACTTACATATATATATGTAAATGCGTAGAAAAAGAACTGGAATGATACCCACCAAACAAAGGGGTCATTCCACGAGAGGGACATGAATGAGGGAAGAGGGATCTCTATCTATCTATTTATTTATTTATTTATTTATTTATTTATTTATTTATCTATCTATTTATTTATTTATTTAAAATTTACATGGTTATTGTGTTTTATTTTTATTTATTTATTATTAATTTATAAGAGGGGTGTTTAAATGTTTAAGGATTTTTGATGATTTTCAGTGATGACTTTAAAAAAATTAATGAGCACATACAACTACCTTACTCACATTAACTAAAAATACTTTCTTAAGGAAGATCTGTGTGTAATATTGAGCACTGGGTAGGAGGGGATATTGTCTGCAGTAACCAGTTGCCTGCTGTCGTCTCTTACAGCTGGACCCGTGGGTGATTTTAACTTGAGAGTAGTGGGACTCATCGTTAGCCTGAGGGGGTAGGAGTGACAGCCTGACTTAGCCGGGTGGGGAGGAGGCCGGAGGACCCGGGAGGTGAGGCATGGAGCCCGAAGAAAGGTGAGGTAGCTGGAGTCCGGTAGCATTGCCGTCGGAGGGGCTTCAGCATGAGCCTTTGAGCCCAGGAGGAGCCCAGGCCAGAGCTTCAGGAGCCCTCACCAGTTGTTCCACTGATGAACAGACAAAGCTCCGAGCGGTAGTTTTTGTCACCAAGTGTCCGACTTCATCCTGGAGTATCTTTGCAAGACTCTAGATTGTTCCAGGAGGACCGATAACGACTCGTTCCCCAGCTGTGGGTCTTCCTCCCTGCCAGCCCTGCGTGGGGTTGCCCGGCCTTACTCTGTGAGGAAGAGAAGCTGGCGTTCTGCAGAGTTGCCTTAGCCAGATCCCGTGAACAACGGGGGCCTTGCTCAGGGTCACGCACACCAGCTTCTGGAGGCGTCTCATCCATCAGCTCCGATCGCGGCCTTTCCAGCCCCTGCCCTAGCTAGCGTTGCGGTTCCCCGGGGCGGGGCAAGCCGTGGCCAGGGCTGGACACCGCTGCTCATGCACCCTGCTCGAGGCCTGTGACCAGTTCTACTCACCCCCGCGGGTTCCCTGAGGGCCCACCTAGGCCTCAGTGGTCCTGAACGGCCAGTGCAGCGGGAAGAGGGAGCAGGCTCCGGGACTGTGGCCGGCCTACCCGTGGCTCCCTGGACACCGTCCGGGTTTCTGAGGCTCCTGGGGGTTGATGGTGGAGGCTGCCCGGGGGGTGCGGGGACAGAACTCGGGAACGGAGAATGAGGGTCCGCTCCAGATTCCTGAGACGTTCGGGCCTTGGCCGGTTTGGGTCCTGGCCGCCCGGGGGTGAGGCCCGGAGCGTGTAGACCAGGCCCGAAACGTACTCCCCGCCGGGAGGCCCCGGGACAGCAGTCCCCGAGGCCCGAAGGGTGCCGTTCGTTGGCCAAAGCTACGGTTTTGGCGTCTGAAGTGACCTCCTGCCCCCCGGGGAGGCTTGTGGGAGACTCCTGAGGCCGGGGGTTGGGGGCCGCGTGTGGACAGCTTGCGAGCGGCCCGTGCGCCCCGGAGCGCTGGGAGACCGGCCCCGCGCGACCTGGGCCCCGAGCGTGCGGCTGCCACCGTCTTCATGTTTGTCGCATCGTTTCCCCGACAGACTCGGCGTTGATGCTGTGCCGGACGCCCCCCGACCATGAGCTACTGGGACGCGGAGGGAAGGAGCCGCGTGCAGTACCGGCGGCATTTCCTGGTGGACAACAGCGTGTTTCACGGTGAGCGGCCTCTCGTGCCTCGGGGACCTGGGGTCCTGTCCCGCCTCCCACGGCGCCGTGTGGCCAGCGGGGCCGTCGGCGGGACCCCGGGCTTCAGGGACCTCGCTGGTGGCCAAGCTGCCCTGGAGCCCCGCGGCCGTAAGCGGCTGCCCCCTCCAGGGCCTCACGCGGGCTCAGCTCGGTGTCCCCGGGCCCGCTCGGGACGGCCACCGTCCCCGCCGCCACGTGCTGGCCCAGTGACCGGGCCAGGGCTGGGGGCCTCGGCAGTCCTGCTGTGCCCCGAGTGGCATTTAGGAGCCCAGGCTGTGCGGGGGCCCGGGGTGTCGGGGGCCCTCTCCAGCAGGGGCCGCGGGCTGCGTGGGGCCCAGGGGGAGCCCCGGGCTCGGTGGGCCGCGTCCCCATCCCGCCAGCCGGGCCTCTGACCCTCCCCGGTTACTGTTGCCTCCCAGTCGGTGACAGTGGTGACAGTCCCGCGCTTTACTACCGCTTTACATTACGTTTAAGAGGAACGTGGCCTGACCTGCCTTATGGAAGGACACGACGTGTGTTTGTGTTCGTTCTCTGCGTCCGGCTCCCCGGCCCTCGGGCATCACCAGGTGAGGGGCCCCTCACCTCCAGGTCCCTCCCCGGGACGGGAGCGGGGCCAGGTGACCTGCCCGCGTGGACCCAGGTAACCCCGGCAAGGTCGGGGCCCAGGCCCGGCGTCTCCTCGGCCAAGGGCGGCGGGGCTGTGACCCTCAGGGTGGCCCTGAGCTGTCGCCGGGCTCCTGGGAACTGCACGCGCGGCTCCTGCTCGCTGCCGCACCTGTCACGGAGGTGCCGTGGGGTCTTTTCCGCTACGGCTCTGTATTTGTAATAAGAAGGAATAGATATGATGGCTGAGGAAACCAGGCGTCAGGAAAACTAGCTTTATTTTTTTTTCAAGTCTTGCCTTGTGCCCGACGAGACAAAGTGCAGATTCAAAGGCCTCCACAGCCTCGTCCGGAGATCTCAAAAGCTACAACGACCTAAACACCATTTTCTACGCATTTTTTACAGTCGTGTTGTCGCTTAGCAGGTTGCCATCTCGGGCCGCGGCCTTGACGAACCCGGCGGCCTGCATTCTCTGACACCATCGCGATGCCCATTATTTATCCTGTTTCGTGCAGAGGAAGCGGAGGCTCCGCGACGTCGTGAAGCGGGAGCTAAATTTCAAACTCTGATCTTTTCGAACCCCCAAACCCCATCGTTTCTCTCCTCCCAGTCTGCTCATCCCCATTGCAAGAGAGAAACGGAGGCTAAAAGTTCTATCACAGGCTAAAGTCCTGTCCAGCAGTATTTGCTCCTCTACTAACTAGCCAGGCTGTGGTCTGGAGCAACTGGTACCATCCTTTTTATTATTATTATTATTATTATTATTATTATTATTATTATTATTATTTTTAAATTTTTATTTATTTATGATAGTCACAGAGAGATTGAGAGAGAGGCAGAGACACAGGCAGAGGGAGAAGCAGGCTCCATGCACCGGGAGCCCGACGTGGGATTTGATCCCGGGTCTCCGGGATCGCGCCCTGGGCCAAAGGCAGGCGCTAAACCGCTGCACCACCCAGGGATCCCAAGTACCATCCTTTTTAAATTTAAAAAAAAAATTTTTTTTTTTTGAAGATTTTATTTATTTATTATTTATTTTATTTATTCCTGAGAGACACAGAGAGAGAGGCAGAGACACAGGCAGAGAGAGAAGCAGGCTCCATGCAGGGAGCCCGATGCAGGACTCGATCCCAGGACCCCAGGGTCACGCCCTGAGCCGAAGGCAGACACCCAACTGCTGAGCCCCCCGGGCGTCCCCAATACCATCGTTCAAGAGCTCCGTTCTCTCCTTGCGAAGTGCACATGCTGGTCTTGATGATTTCGAGGTTGTCTCTAGTCCTATTACCTGAGATCCTACTGAAGCACTTCTGAGAGTTAAGATCACGGTGTTCTGTGAGCTGCCTTTTTGCTGAACACGAGATACACAAGGGGGCAGTACAACACCTAAAATATGGTTTGGTTGCTCGCATTTTTAGGATTCTTCTGGAAGGAATTAGAGATACCAGATCTTCCCAAGGTTAAAAGCACTAAAGCCCATTAGAATCGTGATGTTATTCATTTACAAGAAAGCAAAAGCTTTACGGAGCTCAGGTAGTATTATGGATTTCTACGCCTAAGGATGTGTAATTCTGTAAAGAGTGAGGCCTCTACTCTTCCTCTTTACTTACCTCTGCAAACAGGAATATCAAGACAGGAACCTGTTTGACTTAAGGGAGACTTGGGAGGCCAGGGGAGCTCTAGTGATAACATCTTTGTAGAGGATTTCAGAACGTGCCTGAGACGAGAGCGAAGGCAGGACACCACGTTGGGTCAGAGATGTCAGATATCTTCTGGAAGGGGGCTTCTGGAATACGGGATGAGCATTTGGAGGCGTTTTGTCCACTAGCTTGGCTTCTCCTTGTCTATGTTGATAACTTTTCTTATATAACCAAATCAATCAAAACAAAGAAAATCTCTTCCATTATAAACAGGAAAAAAAAAAAAACCACCCCACTTCCTCCGCAAGATAATAGACTTGGACTATGTAGACTTTACTGTGTAAATGGTGCTGGTCACTCTTTACATGTAGTTTTTTTTTTTTTTAATTAAGATTTTATTTATTTATTCATGAGAGACACAGAGAAAGAGAGAGAGACAGACAGAGAGAAGCAGGCTCCATGCAGGGAGCCCGACGCGAGACTTGATCCCGGGTCTCCAGGATCACACCCTGGGCTGAAGGTAGCGCTAAACCGCTGAGCCACCCGGGCTGCCCTTTATTTATTTATTTATTTTTTATTATTTTTTAAAATTTTTAAAAATTTTTATTTATTTATGATAGTCACAGAGAGAGAGAGAGAGGCAGAGACACAGGCAGAGGGAGAAGCAGGCTCCATGCACCGGGAGCCCGACGTGGGATTCGATCCCGGGTCTCCAGGATCGCGCCCTGGGCCAAAGGCAGGCGCCAAACCGCTGCGCCACCCAGGGATCCCCCGGGCTGTCCTTTACATACAGTTTTAATCAGTAGCTCCAGGAGAAAAGAACTACATTAAAAAGAGGACTATTTGGGCTACAATGGGCCAATAAAAGTAAAAAAAAAAAAAAAAAAAAGGTAGCCCTTGTATGTTGTTTCACAGTTCCTAAAGCATACTTATAGCCTCATTTTCTGAGTATGGAGGGTGATATGTTCTCATTACCCACAATCCCACAACCCAAAGGAAAACACTGCTAAGAGTCTGTTTTTGTTCAGTGTTTTATCTTCTCTTTCATCTTTGCAACAATCCTAATGGTAGGAACGAAATAGCTGGGAAAGTTAGGAAATGATCTAAATTAGCTGACAAAAATGACCCAGTTAAATCGACATAATTCTGTGTTCAGTGATGAGAGGAACCCTGATAGGAATTACAAAAAGCTGTGTTTTCTCGTTTCCCACTCCTCCGTCCTTTGCCCAGATTTTTAGGGAATCTGTTGATCCAAAAGGGATTGTGTTTTTGCCGAAGAAGCCCATTGCTGAGTTTTTTTTTTTTTTTTTTTGCTTGGCATTTATTCACTTGGTATTTGTGTAGTATGAATCTTGTTTGTTTGTTTTTAAGATTTTATTTTAAAGCAACCTCTACACCCAATGTGCGGCTCAAATTTATAACCCTGAGATCGAGAGTCACATGCTCTACCAACTGAGCCAGTCAGGGGCCTCTAACATGTTTTAATAGACTGTACGTGCATGAAATATTCTTATTTGAAAATTGCCTTCACTGTCTGCTGTTTCTCTTGGTTGTAGTGAATTGTGGCATTTTTTTTTTTCTGACCTGAAACAGATCCTTATGTATTTATTCATGAGAGACCCAGGCAGAGGGAGAAGCAGGCTCCATGCAGGGAGCCCGACGCGGGACTCGATCCCGGGACCCCGGGGTCACGGCCTGGGCCCAAGGCAGATGCTCAACTGCTGAGCCACCCGGGCGCCCCTGAGACAGATTCTTAAACCAATAATCAGTGTATTTGCAATATATATATATGTATATATATTTTGCACATAAGGTTTTCCACACATTTGAGTCCCTTAAGAGAATAAATTGAGAGGTGACTTAATTTTTGTTTTCATGCACCATTATACTTGTGATGTTGGAAAGAATTATTAATTGCTTTCCTTTAAGTTATTATGGTATCATTTCAGCTTATATTGAAATTTATTTCTGTTGCTATGATGTTATATTGAATGTTTCTGAATGACCATCACAAATCTACAGTCGAAAGGTTTTGGACTCTATTAGGAGTCTCTCTTGCTACCTAGGGATAAGGTGACAGTTCTCTTATTATTAAGTGCGTAATATGTCTTCTCAAAAAGTGCCTTATATGTACTTTCACTTTGCCTCAAGCAACCCTCTAATGCAACTAATTAATTTAGTTAATTAATTTAATGGGTTACTTTTCACCTACCCTCCTTTTCGTGGCCAGAGGCCTACTCAGTGACGTGAATTTAGAGACTCGACTATTAGTTGTAAGAGAAGGTGGGCTCGGGTGGGATCCTGGAGACTAGTTCTATTCCTATTTTCACTACTAACTTGTGTTGCCTTTGTCACCTTTGGGGAGCCTCAGTTTCTCTCTCTCTCTCCAAAACGAGGGTTTGGCCAGCTTCCAGAGTTCCCACTAGCAGTAACGCTTGAGGTCTCCGTGTAGTCAGACGTCAGGACGGGTATGTGGTGAATGCGAGTGTCCTACAGGCCGGGATGTGGGAAGGTAAGGCTGGCAAGATGGTGATCAAGACACAGTAAGATGCTCTTTTGACTGTAAAGTTTGTAGTTAGCTTTGCACTGGCAGAAAGTTATGTTTCCCGGGACCCCTGGGGGCTCTGGGGTTGAGCGTCTGCCTCCGGCCCAGGGCGTGATCCTGGGTTCCTGGGATCGAGTCCCATGTCGGGTTCCCTGCATGGAGCCTGCTTCTCCCTCTGCCTGTGACTCTGCCCCTCTCTCTCTGTCTCCCATGAATAAATAAATAAAATCTTAAAAAAAAAAAAAGAAGAAAGTTATATTTCTCTTTTGGGAGGAGGGGTGTGTGTGTATACACGTGTGTGCACACGTGTGTGCACGCACCTACAGGTGCTCCTGAGTTCCCTTGACCATGGAGAGACCAGGAATTAGGACTGAGAGGAGAGCTTTCAGGACAAACGTCATTATATTCAAAAAAGCAGAGTGGAGAAGTTCCCTCCCCTTACACGGAATTCCATCTTTCCTGGAAAAAGAAGGAAGAATGCCAGGAATGAATTATGGTTCTCGTTAATGAGGCTGTTTTATTAACATGCTACGACTTCAGCAGCAGCTTTAGGGGTTTGGGGCATTACTAGATCTTATATTAGTTTCATTGCTGAGGCAAATGACGCTTTTTCCATCCAACAATTGTATAAACATCTTCCAGGTCCAGAAAATACGAGTACGCATAGAATTACTCAATGCAGCGACGGTCAAGTTTTGTGAGCATCATTAAGATCAAAAGCATCATCTCCTGAGAGCACCTGGCTGGCTCAGTCGGTAGAGCGTGCGACTCTTGATCCTGGGGTCATGAGTTCAAGCCCCACATTGGGCACAGAGATTACTTAAAAAAAAAAAAAAAGTATTATCTCTTGGGGAGTAACACTGCATGCAAAAAATTGCAAGCACAAGTTGAGAAAGAGGGTGGAAAAAAAAAGGAAGGTAGACGGTAAGGGAGAAAATGTATTGAGTGCTTTAAATTTTATAAATTGGGGCAGCCCGGGTGGCTCAGAGGTTTAGCGCCGCCTTCAGCCCAGGGTGTGATCCTGGAGACCCGGGATCGAGTCCCACATCGGGCTCCCTGTGTGGAGCCTGCTTCTCCCTCTGCCTGTTTCTTGGCCTCTCTCTCTCTCTCTTTGTATCTCTCATAAATAAATAGATAAAATCTTAAAAAAAATAAATTTTATAAATTGTAATACAAGTGATCCTGGAAGCGGCCTTGCCCAGTGAATTCCTCTTTAGCCCTCTCCTCATGTCTCCCCCCGCCCCTACCCCTAAAGGATGGCCACTGAGGCACAAAGCATCTAGTGAGGTCTTCTTTCAGGCCTGTGGTGTTCAGGCGCACCTTGCAGCCATGCCAGTGGCAGCGGAGGCCTAGGCGGTGGCAGGCGCGGCCTGATCCAGGCGTGGCCCCTTATGGGTGCTGCCCTCCAGCTGGGTTGCTCTGGGTGAGTTGTTCCCCGTGGGATCAAGCTGTCATGTCAGCAAAATGCTGTGATTCAGGACAAGTTCTTTCCAAGGGCTTGTTTTATTTAAAAAATTTTTAAATTTTATTTTATTATTTTATTTTATTAAAAACATTTTATTTTATTTTTAACCTTCTCTCCTCATCCCACTTTTAACAGAGGGTGATTGGAGAATTTGCTGTGGATGAATGCACTGGATGTATGCACTTCCCTCTTCCCACTGTCTGAGACCAATTGCAGCCAGCCTTACAAATACTTACGTGCTAGTTACAACACCAAGGAAATGACCTTTTATATGAGCTCGTATGAAACAGAATGATTCTATAGCTTTTTGGGAACAGGTGCTCTTCCTTCATTTCTCGGAATTACAAAAAATTCTCAATGAAATGCTATTTATTTTATATTTTAAAAGGTGAGGTTAATTTCTGTCTTTCTTAATGATGGGCATTTCATCCGCGGCTTGTTTATTGGGTATTCTCAACTTAGTGTAGCACATACAAGAACTTGTTGAATTTTTCTCCAACTGATGCCTTTAAAAGCACTCTTTGCAACATCTTTGGCAGATTCTATACTTTCTGGCTACTTTTTGGTTATTGAAGGTCTAATCCTATTTATTTATTTATTTATTTATAGATTTTTTTTTTTTTTTTTTAAGGAATGGCTTTGTTTTCTTTTTTTTCTTTTTTCTTTTTTTATTTTTATGATAGTCACAGAGAGAGAGAGAGAGAGAGGCAGAGACACAGGCAGAGGGAGAAGCAGGCTCCATGCACCGGGAGCTCGACGTGGGATTCGATCCCGGGTCTCCAGGATCGCGCCCTGGGCCAAAGGCAGGCGCCAAACCGCTGCGCCACCCAGGGATCCCTTATTTATAGATTTTATTTATTTATTTGAGAGAGAGGGGGGTGGGCAGAGACACAGGCAGAGGGAGTAGCAGGCTCCATGCAGGGAGCCCGATGAGGGACTTGATCCCAGGTCTCCAGGATCACACCCTGGGCTGAAGCTGGCGCTAAACCGCTGAGCCACTCGGGCTGCCCTCTAATCCTATTTATTTATTTATTTATTTATTTATTTATTTATTTATTCATTAGAGACACACAGAGAGAGGTGGAGACCCAGGCAGAGGGTGAAGCAGGCCCCATGCAGGGAGCCCGATGCCGGACTCCATCCCAGGACTGCAGGATCACGCCCTGAGCCAAAGGCAGATGCTCAACCGCTGAGCCACTGGGGCTGCCCTGTAATCCAATTTAAAACATTAATCTCAAACTCCTTTATGTCCCGTCTCCTTCCTGAACCCCCAACACAGGCCTGAGGGTGGAGGTTCGCATGACTCGGCTCTGAACATCCTCCCCTTGAAGAAGGGTTGAGGCTCAGCTCCTTAGATTTGGGCCGAGATGGATGAGAGATGGGGAAGCAAAGTTCCTGGCACCTGGCTTGTGGGGCAGTGGGTGTGCGGTGATCAAGAGCCCCTCTGGGTCCATCCTCTGTGAGTGTTGAATTTCACCTGGCTCCTCACCAGGGGCTCCTTCAGCGAGCCCCCCCCCCCCCCCCCAGCCCCACCCCTGGTCCCTTCCTGATTCCCTCTGGCTGAGGCCTGGCTTGCCTTGCCCTGAGGACGCTGCCCAGCCCCTGCCCTTAGATCTCCACGCAGACTGCTGCAGGCTGAGGAGGAGGAGGGGGGTCCTGAAGTTACCGCCTGCCTTCCCCAGACCTCCTGGCTGTGGTTTCCCTTGCCCCTTCTCACCCTGTTATAGGGGCGACTCCCACAAGCCTCAAGAAACCGGACTCACTCTTTGGCAGCTCTTCCCCTGCGTGTCTCGGGGGGTGAGGGTACTGCCTCCGATTTCCTTCCTCGGACTGCCATCCTGCCTCTCCAGGCTCTCGGCTCTGCACGTCATAGGGGGCTGCGAAGGGGACTTCGACTGGATGCCATGCCATCCCCCAGCCCCTGATAATTCTCCTTGGACCCCCCCCTCCCAGAGACACTCCACTCTGGTTCTTGCCCGCTAAGATTTTGAATTAGGGTGACCGAACTTCCCCCAAGGTTCTGGTGTTCACTGTGCTTGCTTTTTGTGCAAGGTTATGTCACTGGGTTGACCAGAGCCAAGCGACGATCTAGAACCACGAGCGTCCCCGCCGAGACGTGTTAGTCTCTTTTCCCCCATCCCGGAATCCAACGACGGGGAGATTTCTCTGGGGAGCTGAGTCCTCTGTGATCTTGCTGGTCATGTTTTCTATGTCGAGGCCACTCACATTCTGTAAGGACCGAGGGGATGAGAAGATCCAGGTAGAGTGCAAAGCGGCCAATAGAAGGTCTGGATGTTTGGGAAGCCCAGGTGCGTGAGCAGCAACAACGGTCAAGCTTTAGTTGTTAGAAGCCACGGGCCTGGTGCTGAGAAGTGAGACCCGGCAGGCCTTTGCTGTTGGACTCCAGCTCTTTCTCCTCAACCATGGCCACTGGGAGTCCAGCCAGGCAGAAAGGCCCTTGCTTGTTTTATTCCTTTATGCTTGGGAATACCAATTTTCTGATTACTAAATTGGAAAGAAGAAATAACACGTCTAATAAACAGTCAACGTTTCCTTCAGATTTGCAGACTTCTCACATTTTAAATGGCTGCTTATGAGAATTATTTCCCCTTAGACCTGTGTTACAAATTTAAGCCTTTGTTCTTTAAGCTGCATTTCCATAATTATAATTAATTTTCCCCTGCTCCCTCATTTTCCCAATTGTCGTTTTCTACTCTGTGCCTCATGTATGCACAGAGATTGATGGGAGGATGAAATATCTTTCCGTGAGTAGATTCAGGGTTCTTTCAGGGCAACGTGATTATTTAGTTGCACAAAAGATCCAGGTTTTTTTTTTTTTTTTTTTTTTTCTTGGACCCACAGTAATGATTATTAGTGATTATTAGTGATTGCATTAGTGGTCACAAAAACTTCCTATTTCACATCCATCAAAACAGAGGTTAAAAAACTGCAGTTTGTCCGTTTATATTGTATAAATGGAAAGTCATCCCAATGGACCTGCGATACTTTATATTTTGCAAGCCCTGGGTGTCAAAGGGATAGATAATTTGATTTCAGAGTTAAGGCTGGTGGCCTGGTGTGAAGCGGTTTCACCCTCCCTCCACCTCAGCTCCTGTGCACACGCTGGTGACTCCCACCCGCACACCCTGGCTTAGAGGGTCCCGACCCAGATGTCCACCCTCTCCCCCATCACTCCACAGATGGGCCCCCAGGCTCATCATACCTGAAGCGGAACTCCCTCTTCCGACTGACAGATCAGCCTCGCCAGCCTCAACTTGTCCTCCCCCTCCCTCATTATGCCCCAGCTGTGCTGACCTTTGCATTCCTCGCTCCCACAACTTCACTTCTTCACTCGTCTAGCTTTCAACTCATCCTTCAGACCCCAGAGTAAAGGTTCCTTCTGCAGCGAAGCGGAAGTCTGACTTCCCAGACTAGGTCGGGCCCCTGGTTTAGGCCGTCCTGTCCCCCAGCACGGCCGCCTCACTGCATTATCACTGTTATGATAGAACAGTTTCCTGAAAACCAGTTTGATTTCTGTCTCCCTCCCCATTCCTTCTGTGTTCCAGGAGAACAGAGACTTTTCTGACTTCTCTCCCCAGTGCGTTGCATGCATTATAGTAGGTGCTCAGTGAACCACTACTGAATGACGTTACTCACTCAATAGGGGAGATAAGAACCCTTTACTGTTTCATTATTTTTGCACTCCGAGTTTGGCTTTTAGTCTTTTTGCCGTTGGATGCATCGGTTCTCCGGCTGCAGACCCTCTTCTTTCCTTCACTTAGGTTTTTGCCTTGGAGAACAAAAGAATACCCATAACACATTCCTTCCTGAGACTGAGGAGGAAAAGGCCACTTCTGCTGAGAATCCTGGTGTGCTTTATTTTTTTTTATTTTATTTTACTTTTTTTTCTGGTGTGCTTTAGAAAAGATTACTACAACCGTATGGTGCCTTGAAATGGAAAAGGACAAACTCTTACATTCTTTAAAAGAACTTTAGACTTCTTGAATTCATTTAATATCACTTTCCAGAATTTCCATGTTGGTTAGACGTGTGTTTATTTTATTCAGCTCTGAATATGGAGGTTTCACTCGTTAAAATCACACTATCAGTAAGACCTGCTTAATTGCAGTGTTTTGCATGTTATTAAAATTCTCTGCTGCTTGTGTCTGAAGAATCTTCAGCCCGCAGAAGTAAGTGTTGTCTGTGGGCTAATTCTTACCCCAGAGAGCATAGAATAGACCTGCACCAAAACAAAAGCACCAGTTTCCTCTGTAAAGGAGGAGAATAGGAGGGCTGGGGCTACATGAGAAGAATAACCAAACAGCATAGGGCCTCTTTAAAACTTAAGAAGATGCACTCTTATTCCAGATTTGCAAATAAGAAAAAATGGTCAGCATCTAGGCCTTTCATCTGAGAATCCCAAGCGATGCAAGAGTACACTCCTGACTTCAGGTAGCAAAGTCACTCAGAAATAATAATAATAATAATAATAATAATAATAATAATAATAATAATAATAATAATATCTTACCTACCCGGGTAAGGTAAATGTGGAATTTGTGAAAACATTTTTTGTCCAATTCTGTTTTGCCTATTCCATATCCTGGTCAGAATATGTGACCATGTCACAGCCTGCTCAGATTGTTTTTCGTACTTAGATATCAACGATGCTGACTTACGCCCAATTAAAAGGGAGAACAGTGAACGCATTTATTAATCAAGTGCCTATTTTTATTCCTTGCCGACGCGGAATTGAACATCGGTGTATATTCACAAATGAGCATTCTTGGAAATTACCGCCAGTGCCAGAGTTTCAAGGCCATGTGCTTTTTTTAAGCTCACAGGAGCTTATCCCTGGATGTGGAGACTTGTATCCGGTACCTCTCAGGGCCTGTGGTTCCAGCCTCTGCTGCACTTCGGAATCGCCTGGGATATGGAGTTGTTGCGTGTGTCCCCCTCAGAGATTCCGACCTAATTGGTCTGGGGTGTGGCCAGGGCGTGAGAGAAGTTTTAGATCTCTCCAGGAGATGCCACTGGGCAGCCAGTTAGATTCTGGTGGGTTGAAAACCCCAGACTTAAGGTGACAAATACGTGTTGTCTCAACAGAGCCACAGAACTCATGAGTTTGGTAATGGGTATTTTCTGTGATAGCCTGCATTGTACTAAATCTTAAAAGCATGGGAAGAGGAGCATCTAATAAGAAGGATCTGGATACAAAAGCGTGAGCGTAGAGACAGGAAAATGCAGAAGGGTCATTTATGATTGGGATCCTGTGGATACTGGTTTTCTTTCTTTCTTTCTCTTTCTTTCTTTCTTTCTTTCTTTCTTTCTTTCTTTCTTTCTTTCTTTCTTTCTTTCTTTTCTTTCTTTCTTTTTCTTTCTTTCTTTCTTTCTTTCTTTCTTTCTTCTTTTTCTTCTTTCTTTCTTTCTTTCTTTCTTTCTTTCTTCTTCTTTCTTTTTCTTTCTTTCTTTCTTTCTTTCTTTCTTTCTTTCTTTCTTTCTTTTCTTTCTTTCTCTTTCTTTCTTTCTTTCTTTCTTTCTTTCTTTCTTTCTTTCTTCTTTTTCTTCTTTCTTTCTTTCTTTCTTTCTTTCTTTCTTCTTCTTTCTTTTTCTTCTTTCTTTCTTTCTTTCTTTCTTTCTTTCTTTCTTTTCTTTTCTTTCTTTTTTTTTAAGATTTTATTTATTTGAGAGACAGCAGGCGTGTGAGAGAAAGAGAGAAGAGAGCATGAGCAGGGGGAGAAGAAGAAGCAGGCTCCCCGCTGAGCAGGGAGCCCCATGCTCCACGAGGCTCAATCCCAGGACCCTGGCATCACAACCCCAGCCCAGCGAAGGCAGACGCTTAACTGACTGAGCCACCCAGCCGCCCCGATGCTGGTTTTCTTTAAAAAAATGTTTTCACTTGATTTTTCTGATGATAGCAATACAGGCTCAGGTTAAAAAGTTGGAGAGTACAGAAAAGACCAAAGAAACAGTGAAAACAATAGATAATCTCAGTATATGTCTTATTTTAAGCAAGCACTATGCCCAACACAGGGCTTGAACTCACAACCCTGAGGTCAAGAGTCCCATGCATGCTGTACCGGCTGAGCCTGCCTGGTGCCCCTCAGTATGTGTTTTACTTATAGCCTGCACTTTTTTTTTTTTAAAGATTTTATTTATTCATGAGAGACCCAGAGAAAGAGACACAGGCAGAGGGAGAAGCAGGCTCCCTGCGGGGACCCCGATGAGGGACTCAATCCAGGGACTCCAGGATCACGCCCTGGGCCAAAGGCAGACGCTAAACTGCTGCGCCACCCGGGCATCCCATAGCCTGCACTTTCTTAAAATGATTTAACAACCAAAGATTAAGTAGCAATTCTCAACTCTGGTTCTACATTAGAACCTTCTGGGGTGCTTAAAAAATACTGATGGTTGGGGTTCTACTCCAGTCCAGTAGAATAATCTCTTAGGTGTGAGACCCACATGTCTTCCTCATTCACTCATTCCTTATAGCTCCATTTTTGTCTCTCTATACCTCTGTATCTCTATGTAGTTATCTTTAAGTGATTTTGATGCGCTGGCAGGGGTGAGACTCCGTGGACTAGGGCAGCCTGGGTGGCTCAGCGGTTTAGCCGGTGCCTTCAGCCCAGCTCCCCGCAGGGAGCCTGCTTCTCCCTCTGCCTGTGTCTCTGCCTCTCTCTCTCTCTCTCTCTCTCTGTCTCTCATGAATAAATAAAGTCTTAAAAAAAAGAATCCATGGACTAAGGTTGTTGATTGACTCAAACATCGATCAGTAAACTAAATCAGGCGTTAGTTTACTGATTTAATTCAGTATGTAATCAGCTATTCTTCAGTTTGGGCAAAAGGGATACGTGAAAATCTTGTATTTTATGCAGATGGGGGAGCAGGTGATATGCTCACTGTTTTCTTTCCTAACAGATGTATTTCATGCTCTTTTTAACACCTCACTTTCTGAGTGTCCTTAAAATGTGGTTCGTCTCACCGCCAATAGATCCGTTACATGACACAAAAATAAACCTTTGCGCATTCACCGATCTCACAATGTCATCCATGGCCTCCTGGTGGTGAACAGAAATGCTTCGGGAAGGTTCTTAAGAACAGGCAACAAAGGACGTAAAAATAGTGTTTTGTTTTGATTAACCCATGATTAGGACTCTGCAGTTCGCGGCACGACAATTTGAGGGTTGATACAGAAATAAATAGGAACCCCAGGCGCCGGGGGAGCAGGACCATCACTGGAGTACATCACGAGGAACCGTGACATCATCAGAGTTGTTTGCCTGTCTGCCTTGGTGAAAGGGCTACCTAGAGGCTGAGAGGAGCACACACGTTTTATTGTGGAAGGCCGACTTCGTTAGACGCGTGTTGTACCCCCATCACCCTGCGTGTGAGCAAACCAATGCCCAGGACCCCTTTGTTATTCCTGGAAGTTTCAGACTTAGAGAGGAGAAATCTTGTCTCAGGTTGCTCTTGTGTTGCATGTGACCTCCTTCTTTGCGCGTGGGGCCGTAGGGGGGACACAGAGAGGAATTTGGGGCTGATGTTAAGATAAGTAAATTGAGACCTAGTCGGGAGGAATCCGTGGATTCTACGTTAGCGTATTCTTGGGGCCCCGTCAGGAAATCTTAGGGGTGATATGGAATCGAAGTTGCCACTAGCCTTGGCGATGGTGGTTGCTTTACCCGCTCATCTCTCTTGAGTCCTTCAGTGAGACGGTTTTACAGATGAAACTTAGAGAGGTAAACAATTTGCCTACAAAACACATGGTTAGATTATGGTGTCCAAACCTAGGTTTTCTCCATTGTGATGCGATGATGTGTTAAACAAACTTGCTTCTTTTAAAGCGATTGAGGGTGTGGGTTGAGTGTTTTAAAAGAGCTTCAAATGGCTTTAGAGGCCACTAAAGGACTCCACGGAGGGGTCTGTAGGGAACCGGGTGTGGGGGCTGGGAACTGTATCATCTGGAGTGGTCCTCCGGCCTCCCTCGATCCTCCATCCTCCATCCTCCATCCTTTATCCTCCATCCTCCTTCATCTGCCTCAGCATGTTGGAAATGCAGACTCTGAGTCGCACCTGGTACCTACTGAATTAGAATCTTCATTTAAAAAAGATTCCCAGTTGATTTGCATACAACACTTCCTTTTTTTTTTTTTTTTTAAAGATTTTATTCATTTATTCATGAGAGACAGAGAGAGAGAGAGGCAGGTAGAGGGAGAAGCAGGCTCCATGCAGGGAGCCCGATGCGGGACTCGATCCCGGGACTCCAGGATCAAGCTCTGGGCCAAAGGCAGGAGCCAAACCACTGAGCCACCCAGGCTCAGTCATGACTCAGAAGTCATACAACACTTCTCTGAAAGATCCACTGGGCTTGGGTGCGAGCCCCTGAGCATGAGGGATTAGGTCCTACTTCCAAGGAACAGATGGGAGAGAGAGGAGCTGGGGGAAGGGAGGAACTTTCCCATCAAACAACACATTTAGAGGGTGGAAACTTGTGAGGGGGGCAGCTAAAGATGGAGACCAATGCTCAGATTTCCAAGTGGGAGACATGAAGGCTATTAACGCCCAGCTAATTTTCGTTGTAGAATGGATTTAAAAATGTGAACCTCCTGGGATGCCTGAGTGGCTCCGGCTCAGGGAATGATCTGGGGGTCCTGGGATCGAGTCCAGCATCAGGCTCCCTGACTATGTCTCTGCCTCTCTCTCTGTGTCTCTCATGAATAAATACATAAAATCTTTTTTTTTTTTTTTTTTTTTTTTAAATGTGAACCTCTTGTGTCTAAAACCTAGGAAGGTACAGCTCAGGGTATAAGCAGTACCCTGGTCTGCAATGATGCCTGACGTATCCGAACTAGAAAGGACTTGGAAGCCATCTGATTGAAGGATGCCAAACAGAACCCGTAACTGGGCTTTAGGACATCAGTGAAATCACTGACCATTATTCGAAACACTCTTATGTATGTACACGTACACTTGTGCATCCTTCTGTGAACACAGTCCTTAGTTTTTTTTTTTTTTTTTAATCACATTTTAAAGTAATCTGATATAAACCTCTGACTAAGACCAGTCTCCCCTTACAGATAAGGAGGTGACTGGTCCATATTCATGCCAATCAGCTACTGGCAGAGTTAATTCTAAATGCCAATCTTTGGCCATTCCAGCTCAACTGGCCTTTATGATCTGAGCTAAATATTATGCAATGCTAAGTGGATTTTCTGTGGGATAAATCTTACACATCTCTGCGTTTTCTGATTATTGGAAATGGTTGGATCTTTTTTTTTTTTAAAGCTTTTATTTATTCATGAGAGACAGAGAGAGAGAGAGAGAGGCAGAGACAGAGTCAGAGGGAGAAGCAGGTTCCATGCAGGGAGCCCGATGTGGGACTTGATCCCGGGTCTCTGGGATCGCGCCCTGGGCCGAAGGCAGGCGCCCAACCTCTGAGCCACCCGGGCTGCCCAAGGTTGGATCTTTATAGCATCGGAATATTGTTGACACAAAAGGAATTTTACCCGAAAGCATTTCAAAGTGTGTTGGCCACGCGAGCATGAAGATACTCACTGCAGAGCTGCCACGGGGCGGAGAGTCCTGGGAAGTGGCCCCGTTTCGTCCACCCCCGAGGGCAGCAGGGTTCCACGAGACCGGGCTCCCCCCGCCTGGTGGCATCCAAGTGACTTGTGTGCGTGTCTTCATAAGTGATTATGAACTCTCTATGGGGAGCCAGATGCTGAACTTTGCAAACAGTAATATAATCCGTGTAGCACTTGGATCAAGTAATGATTTCACTGTCTGGTAACTTGCTACCCGGTGAAGTGTTGACTCCGTGGATCCAAAGGACACTTAGGACGTTTTTCATTTCTAAGGAGAAAGCGGATGCCGCCCCGTAAAACCACAGCTGAATGGCGTTTAGTTATGGAAGTTACCTTGTGAAAGTGGGCCCTCTGCTCCCACCAGGAAATAGCTGGAGTATCCAGGTCTTTGTGAATGATGTCAGGAGGATGGTTTTTGAAGGACAAATACTTAGAACCTCAATTTGCAGCCTGTGATTGAGACCGACTTTCATGGATGCGTGTTCCTATTTTAGCTCCTGAGAATCCCCCCGGGAAATAATATTCTCATATGCCTCTTATGTTGAATCTTTAATTATATTTTTGATCCCCTCTCCCCTATCATTTATCCTAAATTATATAAATCAGTGCAGATGTTTAATATCTGGCAACTATAGGTGCCACGATACTAGTCCTATAACATCGTTTCTCGGATGCATAACACGTTCTGCATAAAGCCTAGTACTAACTTATTTCTAAATTAGATTAATTCGTATAAAGTGATAAAATGTTATTGGTTTCTTATTTTATCATCTTTAGTATTCATGAAGGAGCAGTTCCTTCCTCTCCAAGGTCTTTAACAAAATTAGCCTTTGTAACCATTTTTGTGCTAGTTGACTCTGAATGAGGAGGACTAATGAAGCAGAAAATTAAAATACTTTTGATGTTTTAATTTTAATACTGATCATTAATCTACACTTCATAGTTATTTTTCTCATTCATAAATTTATTGCTTTACAGAGTATTTCTATTTTTTATAATTATTATTATTATTTTTTAGCTTCAGAGCTTTGTTAGATTTTTGAAATTCCTAGTATTTGTATACCTTGTCAAGGAACAAGAATTTTGGCAGCTGAAAATGAACCTGATTATTGGCAGAAGGCTTAATTGCATGTGCCCTCAAGCATTTCACTGCCCATGTGTCCATTTTTTTTTTTTTTGAAAAAGTTAAACACAGGCCATCTTGACTATATTTTCACCTTTAGGAGAGTCTGCGTATTTTCTAGGAGTACTTTAGAGAGTGGCTATACCATAATATTCATGCTGTTTTTGAAGTTAAAAAAAAAATCCACAGAGTTGTCATATAGAATTTTCAGGGCTGGAAGAGATCTCCAGAAAATTAACACAGCCAGTTTGCGAGATCCTTCTAGAACGAAAGCTCTAGAGGACAGGGAACGTGACATTAGGGCCTGGGATGTGAGAGTTGTCCGGGGAGTGAATGAATGAGCTGAATGTGATGTCCAGCAGGTGAGTGAACCTCCTGCATTCGGTCAGCGAGGACCCTAAGGCATGGGAAGGTGAAAAGGGCCCGGGGGGAGCTTGCCCGAGCCCTTAGCAGGTGCTGGGAGCGGAGTCCCTGGGCAGAGCGGTGCCGGGTGGTACAGGCCCCGCCGCACAGTCTGCGGCCTCAGACTAAGGCAGGAGGCTCCTTGCTGCTTCCTGAGGGTTGGTGTCACTGTCAACCATGTGTCCCCGCCGCCGGGTCCTTGTTCCCCGATATAGTGGGAACACAGGGTGCTGCTCCCCTTTCTGCTTCCTGCCTGAAATGTGTGCTGGCCTAGGTGCCCTGCTGGGGATTCAGCAGGTAAGGGGGGGGCGGTCCCTGAGTGTACACAGCTGGCAGCCTTGCCTCTCCTTCTCTCTGCTCCTCCCAAGCTCACATGGGAGGACCTTTGCGTGATGGCTGTTTTGAAATGATTTTATCCTCAAAGAAAAATTGCAAGGCTAAGAATATAACAAAGAAACTCCCCCCCCCCTTTTTTTTTAAGATTTTATTTATTTATTCATGAGAGACACAGAGAGAGAGGCAGAGACACAGGCAGAGGGAGAAGCAGGCTCCTGACGTGGGACTCGATCTCGGGCCTCCAGGATCACGCCCTGGGCCCAAGGCAGGTGCTAAACCACTGGGCCACCCGGGCTGCCCACAAAGAAACTTCTTAGTCTCTCCACCTAGATTTACTTACTGTTCACCTTTACACCATTTGCTTTCTCATTACAAACTTGCACACGCACTCCTTACACACACACACACACACACACACACACACAATTATTTTTTCCAAATAATTTGAGAATAAGTTTCAGACCTCGTGGTCCTCTGCCCCTAAATACCTCAGTGCATATGTCCTCAGAATAGGGATATTACCTCATAGAATCCTGGCACAGTTACCAACTTGCATAAATTTAAAATTGATAAGGCCCTTCACATTTTTTTGAGGTCCTTATTTTTGGATTCTCTCTCTCTCTCTCTCTCTCTCTAGGGAATCAGGTCTGGGGGAAGGAAACTAATAAACATCATCAAAACTAGAGCTGGGACTGGCCTGATGTGTGCGTGGGACTTGTGCTTGTTTCCTGCTCTGCTGCTGCCACCTGGAGATCCTTTATTTTTGAAAAAAAAAAGCCTCATATTTTCTTTTGCATTGACCCGGAGACGACGTAGCTGGTCCCGCTCTGCGTGCTTACGCGGTGGGCTGGGAACCTCATCCTGTGGGCAGTGTGGTAGAGAGGGAAACTGAGGCTTAGCGGGATTTAGAACAGTTTGGCTCAGGTTGCTGAGCTACCTGTGGGGCCGGATCTGGACTTGGGTCCTCTGGTTCCACACCTGACGGCCGTCCCCCCACTCAGTTGTCGGGGCCCGGCCTCCCCGCGCTTGCTGCTCCCCCTAAGGAGCTCTACCTCCTCTGGTCACCGCAGGCTGTCTGTGTCTCTCGTCCTAAATCGCTGGGCCAAGGTGCCACTAGCCGGCCACTTGGGAAACCGCAGTGAGCTCAGGGAACTGGCCGCGAGCAGTTCCATCTCCGTCTCCTCCCGGGTTTATGGGGCGCTGCGCCCCCGCCGCGCCCTCCCTCGCCGCCTGCATCCCCACCGCAGCGGCCGGTTTCTGCCCTTCCCAGCTTTCGGGGTCCTCCTGTCGTCCTTTGGCACCCGAGGTCCTGCTTTATTCCCAGAGTCTTCAGCTGGGAGTTGGGGAGCTCTGGACACTCGCAGTTCCTGTGTTCGG
Organism: Canis lupus baileyi; assembly: GCF_048164855.1. Taxonomy (NCBI): domain Eukaryota; kingdom Metazoa; phylum Chordata; class Mammalia; order Carnivora; family Canidae; genus Canis; species Canis lupus. Next base: position 3,143,318 of record NC_132859.1, read on the forward strand.
GGGTCTTCTGCCGTCAGACCTCCTCGGTGCTCAGTGCTGGCCGATGCTTTCCAGGCGCCACCAAGGCATCCGCCCACGGACACTGTTACTAGGCTTTCGTTTGGTTTTTTAAAAGAGTCTGTTTATTCGAGAGCGAGAGGGAGACGCAGCCTCCCCACTGAGCGGGGAGACCGACCTGGGGCTCCCTCCCGGCTCCCTGGGATCGTGACCTGAGCTGAAGGTGGACACGACCCACCGAGCCACCTGGGCGCCCCACACCGTTACTGTCCTCCCGGTGGCCACGTCCCGTCTACATGGAAAGGCGAGGGGGCAGAAGCAAGACTGGTGAACCAGCTTGCTGTTGGGGGCTGCGGAGGATAAGATGAGGAGGAAGGCTAAGGAAAGTGGGGTCCCAGGGCACCTGCGCGCCTGGGCCAGTTCAGCGTCTGCCTTCAGCTCAGGTCATGATCTCAGGGTCCCGGGATCCAGCCCCGCATCATCGGGCTCCCTGCTCAGCGGGGAGCCTGCTTCTCCCTCTGCCTCGCCCCCTGCTCGTGCTCACTCTCAAATAAATAAATAAAATCCTAAAAAAAAAAAAAAAAAAAAAAAGTGAAGTCACTAGATTCGGGGAAGAGGAACTGCAAAAGAATATGCGGAAAACGCACTATCGAATTTGCGGAGGACGACCCCTTTCTGTCTCATCCAGAAAGTGACAAAGGACTCGATTTTTCACTTCTGTCGAGTAATTTATTTTATTTATTTTATTTTTTATTTTTTTCTGTCGAGTCATTTAGGTTATTAGGACCTTAGACTGTTGTGATAGTGCTCGCTCGCACAGGGGACATATCGAGAATCGTTACAAGTCAGCACAATCCCTTTTCCTTGGTTTTCTTCCGGAAAGAGGGCCAGTATCTCCCTGCCTGGGTCCTTGAAGGTCATCCTTGCCCTCAAGGTCATCTTTTGTTATTAAAATGCCCTCCCCAGACACTAGAAGTTTAGATGGTGCTAGAAGGTTAGATGGTGCTAGAAGGTTAGATGGTCCGAGGACCCCTCTCCTCTCCGTCCTTCAGGGGTTTATGGCCCCCAGTTCTCCCTGAAAGCTGCCTCCTGTTCTCAGGAGAGGCTGATCAGCTGCACGACGGCCAAGGGCCTTGAAGGCGGCTGGGGCCAGCTGGCCGTGAGGGAGGAGCCGGGTAGCCTGGTCCCTCCTTGCCAGGCCTTGGCGTTGCTGGCCTGTGACTTCTCCAGAGAAGTGGCCGCTGTCTCTTTGGCAGGAGCCGTCGTGGCTCCTTGACTTCAGACAGTCGGGGGATGGGAGTTGTTCTCCACTCTGTGCCCGGCAGGGCTGTTTATTTTATTTATTTACTTTAATCATCTAGACTCTCCTTCTCCCCTTTCCCTCTCCCTTCCCTCCCTTGGTTATCTCGGTGTTTGCACTCCTCGTGGGACCACCCTGTGGGCGGAGGGTTGGGGCCTTCGCTGTGGCCAGATAAGGGGGTTCGCCCTATGATAACCGCCTGGCCCGCCTGGCTTCCCACTTGAACGCGTGTATTGTAATTCTCGTTCAACTGACTGTAAGCCAAGCCATGCCTGGGCAGATAATATCATTGCCTTTTTTTTTTTTTTTTTTTTATTAAACCCAGAGATGTCAGATTAAGGCATGTAAAATGCCGTCCACTGGAATATCCGATCTGCACAGCATGGTTATTATCTAAGCAAGCAGTCCTGCTCTGGCCGGCGTGCTGGAGAGTACAAGTCCATGTGGTTTATTCTGGACTCTTCTGCTCCATCTGTCCAGCCCCAGCTCCCCAAGGGGGGAAGGTAAAGGGGCTTCTCTCTTCAAGGGTCTACAAGTGCCTCCTGAGTGCTCCGGGGGAGTTTGAATATGTCACTACTTAAGTTTTGAGTATTTAATTAAAGCTTCAGCCCCGAGAGAAGATTCTTGTTTTAATATATGTCATTGTCAACAACTATTAGAGATTCCCATGCGCCTACCTCTAGTTAAATCTCCTCTGTTGATGTTATAATTAACACTGATCGGAGCTGATGGCAGATCTCTAAAACGACTGATGGCGATTTATAAAGTCTGGGTACCTTTATTTTATTTCATTTTATTTTATTTTATTTTATTTTATTTTATTTTATTTTATTTTATTTTATTTTATTTTACTTTATTTTATTTATTTTATTTTACTTTATTTATTTTATTATTTTATTTTATTTTTGGGGGGGTACCTTTATTTTTATCTGGATATGAGTTCACAAAACTCACATGTCGATTGAATTTTCACATCCTCCAAGGTCTCTACCAAAGGCATTTCAAGTGCTGTATGTGTTCACTGGCTGCCAGCTCCTGGGTTTCTTACAGGGCCTGCGCATAAAATCTTGCCCGTGAGGTCTCCGTTGTTTTTGCGGGTAGCTCAAGCTGACATCAAGCCCTGAGCCTACCACGGATTTGATTTTGAATTTATCGACATCTTCATCAAACTGATAGTGATGTGCCCGTAAATTTTTATGCTAACCTATAAAATTTGAAGCGACGTGTCCGATAGTCATCTTTCAAAAAAAAAAAAAAGAGGATTTTTAATTTTAACGCCAAGAGTCTTGAAGGGGAGATGAATAAATCATCAAGGAAGCATCATTTCAAAGAGGCTGTCGGGCCAAAGGGGGCTCATCTTTGTCCTGTGGAACATAGCAATGTTTAATATGGATAATACTTTGTTTGTTTTGGGATTCAGATGCTTAAAAATGCGTAGCAATTACTGCCCACTGATGCATGTCAGGTTTTTAATGAAGGAGAAGTCTAAACTGGTTGACTTGACGAGCCTGTGTGATCTATAGGGCATGTTCCATATCATTGGAATATGTAGTTCTGGCTCTCCAGTGATGAATAAACAGCCCCGCTACGCCTGCTGTCTGCCTAGAACCCTTGTTTCTGCCATTCTCAGCATAGTTGAGCAGTCATTGGACTCTCCCTGGGCTCTCAGGTGACATTTTTGCGGTTTACAGCTCCTGGGTGTACTCTGTTGTCTAGCAATTGGTTTTTGCTGGCAATAATGTTGATTAACCGTGTTTCCATGGTATGTGAGAAGAACACTGTTTGGATGAGAAAAGCCCGGGTTCGGGTTATCCCCACCCCCCCAACCCCATCCCACCTCCGTTAGCCTTGTGATCTTGGGCAAATCACGAAGAGTCTCTGAGGCTCAGCTTCCTCGCCCGTGAAGGCGAGATGATCATGGTGCCTTTGCGCACTTCATGTAGTTGATGTCAAGTTCACTGGGGACTTTGTAAGGGGCAGAATGTAGTACCATGCCGGAGTGGCAGGGCTACCGTGATTTCTGCCACTGAGCATTTAAGTACAGCTTGGCAGAAAGAGCCGTGCTAGGGAACGACCAGATTTCCAACGTAAAGGTTACTGCTCTGTGCATTCGTAATGATCTTGCTTATAGTAATGCCAAGTATAATTGGAGCCTTTGGAAACTGACCCGTGCCCCTAATAACGGGCGCACCAGCTATAGCATTCCCCCGAATGAACGCTATAAGCTTCCGACCTCTTGCTCCACCTTACCTTCTTCTACTTGTGTCCTCTAGAGTGGAAGCAGGTGCCGCTGTGGACGCCGTTCAGGAGCACTTCACTTTCTCTTTGAAAATGAACTCATGGTGTGTTCCATTGTGGTCCGTGGAACTTGATGCAACAGTTCTAGCCGTTTGGTGGGATAGTCCTTGACGGGGCTTCCTGAGCTTCATATAATAGTGATCTCCTTAAATACATTGGTGATGAATAGGCTGTAGGTGTGTACTGTGCTGGTTTGTTTGAGTTGTTCTATGAACCTTACTGTCGTTAATCCATTTAACTTCAAATCTGCAATGACTGCAGCAGCTTTAACCTAGTGAGTTGAGTCCATTGTAAATATGACCCGAGGGCTATCCCATAGATTAATGGACGCTCAGAGGCAAAAGTCTCCACCCTTCAGTTAGCTGGTCTTCTTTCGTCTCTGTGATTTGCGTAGACCAAGTTGTTGGATGGGGCTGTGCCTACTTCAGAGCCAGCTGTCACTCAGGAGGGCCAGTACGTTCAGACAGCCCTAGTGGTGAGGGCATTTCGGTGAAGGACTGGTGTCCAGCGTCCCCAGAGTGGCCTGAACCAGCTTGGGGTGAGGACAGGAGGCTTCGAACAGTGCCACAGTGGATAGGGGGATACCCTCTGTTTTATGAAAGCCACTGTGCTTGCTCATCCTGGGAGCATCGACATGGGAGTTTCCTGAAATTGAGCTCTTTGATTTTGTATGTATGTATAGGATCCTTGTTGGGGTTTCATCTGTCTGTGTAGTTATATTGGCGATTTTTCTCTAGGATATTGAGGGTTTGGGGTTTGCTGTGTAGTTGAGTGCACAGTGAAATTTCATAAAAGGAATTAAGCTCTAACAGTTCTGCTTGTTGCTCTATGAGGCTTTCAGATGAAAAAATAGATTACAGGATATAAATAACATGCTCAAGATCTCCATACTACCTTATTTGGTGAAGAGCACTGGCCCTGAAGACTGTGGAGATTCAGATCTCAGGTCTATCACTCATTTGCTGGGCCAGCTTGAGGAAGTTACTTGACTTCTCTCTGTCTCAGTTTCCACATCTGAAACTAGAGAAAGGATTATACTTAATTCACGCATACAGGCATTGTAAAGATTACATAAGGTCCGTACGATGGCAGGAGAGGTATCTGAAATATAGTCAGTGCTTCATAAATGTCAGTAATTCTCAAAGAAAGTTCTCCATCATTTCAGTACACCAATGGGAAGGGATTATTTCCTCTCTAGTTGAGAATTACTCAACTGGCTAGACTTTAAAAATGTTATATTTTTTTCTAAATAAAAGAAGGAAATGCTGTTTCTAAAAAATTAAAATGTAGTTAAATTGCAGAAGAAAAATACCTAGAGATCTCATTGTTAATCTTTTCCATATATTTTTCTAGTTCTTCATTCTGTTTCTATAAACACATATTTTACATAATTAAAATCATTGTCTATTTAGATTGTATGCTTTTTTGTCTTCATATAGTATGTCAGACATTCCTCAGATAATGGCGATGTCTCAAACATTGTTCATGGCTAGATAGTATTTTAAAATATGAATGCTTATTTTATTTTTTTATTTTATTTTATTTATTTTATTTTATTAAGATTTTATTTATTTATTCATGAGAGACAGAGAGAGAGAGGCAGAGACACAGGCAGAGGGAAAAGCAGGCTCCCTGAAGGAGCCTGATGTGGGACTCGATCCCGGGACCCAGGATCATGCCCTGGGTCCAAGGCAGACGCTCAACCACTGAGCCACCCAGGCATCCCGAATGCATATTTTATTAATCATTCCCTTGTTGATTGGCATTTAGATTGTTGGCAGTTTTTGTAATAATTGGTACTAATGAAATATCTGTGTATGTTGATTTTTATAGTTTTGATAGCTTTATTAAAATTTATGCTCTTAATCTACAGTTTATCAGCAGTGTGTGAGAAGGCCCGAGAAATCAACCCCTCCCTGAATGATCTAGGTGCTTTGAGTGCAGGGCTTGGGGGACAGGGTCTGTGGAGGGGTGTGGTGTGGTTGGCTACCACCCAGAGGCTCCTTCACTGTGAAGATCCTGCTTCTCTCCATTTGTTTTTGTACTGCTTTGAATGCACATAAAACTGTGAATATGCTTTAAAAATGGAACGGCTAATTTGAGATTATGGTTTTCCGGATAATTTTACTTACTAGGATCTCTATGTTCCCAAGCCGGAGGCCCCAACCAGCTTCTGCCATTGTGGGAATATCCTCTGACTGGGAAGAGTGAGGAATTCTCAAGTTAGGCCTGGAATCTTGTAGACGGTTTCCATGACCTGAAGCTTGGAGCCAGTGGGAAGGGTCTAGACCTGGAGTTAGCTCGGGTTTGAATCCTGGTTCTAGCACAGCTGTGCAGTCTTGGACATCTTGTCCAGCTTGAATCTGTTTCCTTAGCTAAATTTAAAATAAGACTACTGATTTATCTCCTTGCAGAATTTTCATGAAGATTAGAGAAGGTAACGTTTATGGTGTTTGGTGAATGGTAGCTTTGTTTGTTTGTTTGTTTGTTTTTTTAATGGTAGCTTTTATAATAATTGCCTCACAAAGTGATGTGGCTCCCATGTTTGTGTCAGTAGGTTTTCTAATTGGACTTGGGGGTGTCAGGGCAGATATGTGCCACGCTGTTGCCCTGAGTTGATCTCCATTTGGAGTTATGTGACTGGTGAGATTGAGGTATGTGTGGAGACCGGATAGTGTAAAACCTCATCAGCATGTGACTTGATTAAATAAAGTTATGTCCAACCAGCGATGAGAGTGGCCATTCCCGTAACTTCTGGATATTGAATACTTATTTGTCCAAGCGCTGGGAGGTGGCTCTTGGCCCACACTAGTTTATTTACTCTTCGGAAATACCCTGTGAGGTGGGTCCTACAGTCTCCACGTGAGGATATTTAGCTTTCGAGAGGCTCCCTTCAGTTGGGTTGTCAGATTTAACAAAAATATAGTAATATAAATATATATTATATATAGTAATATATAAAAATATAGTGCATGAGATCTGAAATTCAAATTTAACTGGGTACTCTGTTTTATTTGGCCACCCTACCCATAACTTCCCCAAGATGATGCAGTGAATGGACGGAGCTGGGACCTAGATTTTCCTCCACCTGACCCTGAAGCCCATTCTGTAGGCTGTTACTCTGTGATGTGTCTTTGAGAAAGCAGAGAACTCAGGTGTGAAAAGTAAGGAAATTGTCGTCAGATGAGGTTTAAAGTCGGGATCCCTGGGTGGCGCAGCGGTTTGGCGCCTGCCTTTGGCCCAGGGCGCGATCCTGGAGACCCGGGATCGAATCCCACATCGGGCTCCCGGTGCATGGAGCCTGCTTCTCCCTCTGCCTGTGTCTCTGCCTCTCTCTCTCTCTCTCTCTGTGTGTGTGACTATCATAAATAAATAAGTAAATAAAATTAAAAAAAAAAAAAAAAAAAAAAAAAAAAAAGAAGAGGTTTAAAGTCCTTTCGCTGGTAAATTGAGAAGCTGAACTCAGAGACACTTTACTCTTTTACCTGATTGGTGGAAGATAATTCCCTGTTAGGTCTAATGGTTAGAAATAGAGACAGCTAATGAGAGGTTATAAGATACCTATTATATATGCCAAGTACGGTGCTAGAACTACTTGGGAAAAAGCCCAATCTTTTCAAATGAGGATTTCAGTCTAAAGTTAAAAATTCTAAAGCTGTGTGGTTGTAGAGGTGCCTGTTGACCTAAACTTGACATAATACCTGACCTTCTGCTGGGAGAACTCCAGGGAGGAACTAGGGGCAATGTGTCAGTCGTCCAGTGTCTCTGCGGACCCTAGAATAGTTTCAGTCTAAGTCTTTCCAAGGGGCTGCACAGAGAATTATTTTCTGCTGCTAAAGAATTGGATGCCATAAGAATATCATAAGGTGTAGATATTTCTGGCCTCTTGAAAATCCATGTTTTCCTTGGCGGTTGAATGCATACTCATGGGCCATGCCTGCTTTCTAAAAGCTCGCCCTCCTGCTTGCTCACCCTGCCCTTCTGGATAAGCCCGAGGCATTGCCCATTGCCGAGGTGTCGGGCTTCATGTGGAGCCATAGGTCAGCCTTTCCAGGAAGGAGCCCTTTGAGGGCTAGAGGGCAAGAAGCATGAAGAACCTACTGGGAGAAGACTCCTGTGGTTGAGGAGGGGGAGGAGCAGTTTGCTCCCTTCCTCTCTCCTGACTCTCCCAGGGTCCTGTTATGGAAACTTTGGAAGAAAAGGGAAGTGGAAATTTGCCAGTCTCACTTGGGAGCACTTTGGTCTCCATCTCTTTTCTGGAATGAGTGAGAAGTTGACCTAAAGATGCCTTTTGTTTTTCAGATAGCTTTGGTTCTGGCAAGTCAGAGGAACTAGAAACCCATCATTTGGCACCAGTTTTGTGTTCTGGGAACTCTATTGTCTTTTTGTATGAGATTATCTGGGAGTGTGAATCATTTGAATTATTTAACAGGACTGGGTATTCCTGAGATACCTCCAATTTGGGGGTATCACTCTACATTTTTAAAGTACTGGTTCACTCAGATTAAACAATGAACTCCACTGCACTTCTAGGTTGATGTAAAGGATTTCAAGACTAATAACCATCGTTATAATAATAATATAAAATAGTTGATTCTGGGATCCCTGGGGTGGCGCAGTGGTTTAGCACCTGCCTTTGGCCCAGGGCGCGATCCTGGAGACCCAGGATCGAATCCCACATCGGGCTCCCGGTGCATGGAGCCTGCTTCTCCCTCTGCCTGTGTCTCTGCCTCTCTCTCTTTCTCTCTGTGTGACTATCATAAATAAATTAAAAATTAAAAAAAAATTCCTTTCTGTTTAAAAAAAATAAAATAGTTGATTCTAAGCACTTTATGTGTATTAAATTCTTGCAATAGCATTTGAAGTGGGAACTATTGTTATGCCTGTTGTATAAATAAGGAAACCAAAGATCAGACCATTTCAAGTAACTTGCTTGAGGTCACACAGATTGTTGGTGGCAGAGGCAGGATTTGAACCCAGGCAGATGCACTCCTAGCTCTTTTTTTTTTTTTTTTTTAAGATTTTACTTATTTATTCATGAGAGACACAGAGACAGAGAGAGGCAGAGACACAGGCAGAGGGAGAAGCAGGCTCCATGCAGGGAGCCTGACGTGGGACTCGATCCTGGGTCTCCAGGACCACACCCTGGGCCGAAGGCAGTGCTAAACCGCTGAGCCACCCAGGCTGCCCAACTCCTAAGCTCTTAACTGCTATTTTGTGTAGTTGTGTGTGTGTATGTCAGATATCTATCTCCTTGCAAGAAGGATGTCCTAATTATGTGTACTTGCACACACATCTTCTTAACATTCAGATTTCTCAGAGTAAGTAGTGGGGTTTGCAAATTGGATGAGGGCCATGCCAATTGGGAAACGGGTGAATGGGAAGTGGGGGAGAGCATGATACCTCAGAGGAGAGGGATGGGTTAGTGATCTGGGCTGGGTGGTCCTGATGGGAGTGGAGTAGAGCGGCTGATGCTGACACTTACAGAAAAGGTGGTGCTGGGAGTCTTGGGGGGCCCCGTGGAAGCTGGGGAGAAGGCAACGGCAAGAGGCACTGATGTTAGAGAATTCTGGGAGGAAGGGAGTTAATGCTCAGGATGGAGAGACCTCGTTACAACTCTTAAATGCAAGACTCCAGTAAATTGCCTGTGAAAGACCTGGCTGCCCCTTTGTCTGGCTACCTAGCCCTGTAAAGAAGTTGATAAAACATGCAAATAATGCTCATGTATATTTCAGGGAAAATCGTACTTTAATCATATGCTGGTTCGTTCATGAAAAACTGGCTTTTTCAGACCCGTTCTTGCTCTCTACCTTGCCCCCTGGGCTGTGATTTTTACCTGAAAGGTAACCGTCACTGCCCAGGTATTTTGAAACTGGAGCCTCTTTCATTCTAAGTTGGCAACCTGCCAGTCTCCTCTAATCATTGCTATGTTTGCGTGTGGAATCAGGACAAGAATCAAGGGAGCGCTTCAACGCTGTCAATAATGTGTGCTTAACACGCCTGGCACTAACGTGGTGTACGGTGCAGAGGACCGCAGACAGCTTATTTCCTGACGGATTGTTTTTGCCTCACATGGAGTGATGTTTGCTCCCGAGAGTGTGCGTGTCTGTGTGTGTGCTTCTGTGTGTCTGGGTGTGTGTGTGCATGTTCATTTTCTGCATTCAGCCTGCGTCACTACCACGGTAATCAGTGTTTCTCAGTGGCCTCTGTAGGTGAGGAGGGTTTCTTTGATGGCTAAAGACCTCCACTTCCCAGACATTAAATGTGCATAATGCCTTGAGGGTTTTAAGCCCTGCACTAAGCATGCTTGTCTCATACCCAAAGTAGCCACAGCGCCTGCATTCCCACAATAGCGGCAGCCCTGAGCAGATGCTTCCAGTGTTCTTATCTGGCTGTGCTTTTCACTTTGGGACAAAGTTCTATAATCATTCCTCATGGATTTATTTTCTCCACACTGTAAAGCCTGAATTGTGAAGATCTCATCATGCCATAAAGGGCAGCATGAGCCAAGTTCTTGGGGGCTGCTGAGGATTTCTTTGCCTTTTTTTTTTTTTTTTTCCTCCTTTTCCTTTTTGGAGATGTGTATCAGAAAAAGGCTCTGCCTTTAGAGAGAAATTTTACTGCTCTTGCCAATAATGTGTAACAATATTAAATTTAATGGCAGACCTTGAAGTGTATAAAAACTTAAGTCCAGAAAAAGGTAAGAGCCATACTACTGATTTTAAGGTAAGTGTAATAGTCCTGGTGAAAGATGGTATGCATTTCGTATTTTATTTTGTATTTAGTTGAGTTCAAATATTTATTTGAACTCTTGACAACATATTTGAGGTATTATATTTCAGTCTGAGATGAAAAGGTAAAGTATTTTTGATTAGGCAAAAAGTGTTTTTTTTTTTTTTTTTTTTTTTTTCCTAGCAAATGTGTACTCTTGTGACAGTAGAATTTGCATGCTGATGAATTGGAAGTGCCTTGTAATAAAGTGGTCAGTGACAAAACCATTGTATTCTTAGGTTGCAAGTCAAGTATATAGACGTGCTTAAAAATTTTGTCTGACACCCATGACCAGTGAATTTAAATGTAAACATTTCAAGTCTGATTCAGTTTGAATAATGAGTAAAGCTGTATTTTAACTTTCTACCATAATCTGGACAGAATGATTCCCAATCTGCACCAATTAAAGACAGCCACGGACAGTGAAAATAATTAGCTTCACAAAATGAAATGGAATAAGTATTCAGCATAGATAAAATGGAGGCAGATGCATGTATCATGTTCTTGGAATCTGTCAGCTTCTGTGGCATGACAGAGACATTCGGGAGTCTGAGTTAGGAGATCAGAAATTGAAAATATATGGAGATTGTTCTTGTATTATAAGAAATAGTCCTGCCTGGTCAGACAGAAGAAATGGCATGTCAAGAAATGTCTTCTAAACTTGTCCTCAAACTGAAACTCGCCTGTCATTTCAGATTATTCATGCGTGTCTACTCAAATGTAACTTTATCATGCCAGTGCTCCTCCTGAGAGCCTGTCTTGAGATCGTTGCTAGTTTATGGTATCAACTTCAACGTGTCACGGTCACAGCACCAGCATCGAAGCCTGCCTTTTATTCAAAATATAAATTAGACCATGGATGAGATTTCCCGAGCACAACCGAATTTTGTAAGCCCGGGATGGACCTTTTACATAGAAATAGGGTAGGGTTTGGGGATTTGGTTATTAGCCCGATGGGCAGTTTGTCAGAAGGATTTTCCATTTAGAGTTTTGTCTTAATGTGCTTGGAAACTCTTCTGTATGTTGAATATAAGAGTAAGTTGGAATTGCATAGCCTACTGTCCGGATTGTCTTGCTTTTTGCACATCGTGGAAGTAATGGTGAAAATGACTTCCATTACTTTGACCATATATGTGATCTTTAAGATTGAATTAACGTTAAAATGAAACATCTTGGGAGTCTGAATGAATTTTTCTACTCATCTAGGCTTTTAGACTGGATGAATGGAAGGTATCTTGTTTCAGGGAGGATGTTTTCATATATACAGATGGTCTTACCAGAGATTTTCTTTTTCATGAGCATATATTTCATATTTTACTTATTTTCAGTTGTTTTAATGATTCATTTGGCTGAGTGAAACATTTTCTTTTCTGACTGCCCATCTTGGTATTAATCTCAGTGGATGGCAAGAGCATTTTTAAAGAAATCTTTCTTCTGAATTCCAGAACAGTTTTAAGTGAAATACCTTAAGTTATACAGATCATTTCAGAGGGCATAAAATTAGTTGATTCTAATTTTCATCAAACCTGGGTTGTATTTATTATTAAACAGTGTTAGTGGAAGTGGTTTCAGTTGACGGGGATATAAAAATGTTCACTCAGAACCAGACCAGACCAAAGAGAAGAAACCTGAGTTTTGATGGTACAGAACTGTGTATTACGTGTAAAACCCATGTTTGCTCCTACACTGTGTATTTATGCACATACATAGAAAAATGTTATTAGCCTCAGAATTTAGTATAATATGCTAAGCCCCGGAGTTGGCAGTCATCTCAGTGATTCTTGTAACACTCGATACTCTAAGGTACTTGAATTGCAACATAAAAACAGAAGTCAGAGGAAGCTTCAAGGCATGTAAGGCAAACATTCTCATAATCTGGTTATGTCTATGAACCCCAGCCTCCTTTTAGCACCAGGAGGGCATGCTCCTACCCCTTACCTCACAGGGTTGTTGTAAGAATTACTGATATACTGCCTCTTAAAGCATTTAGGAGATGAAAGGATCACAGAAATGTAAAATGACACAATTCTAGAAATAAGGGTAATACACATTTCCTCTATTTTAATTGAAGGGAAGTTGTATTTGTTCTAGAGTGCAAATAAAAAACACGTTGACCTAGAACCTTGGTAGCATCTGCTACTGATTTTCCCCTTGGCTTAGTGTAACCTCCATGAGAGCTGTGTGCACCCTGTGTATTGAACGCCCTATGCTGATGTCGGTGTAGGAGTGAGTCCTAGATTTCCGGAGCAAGAAGAAACCATAGCCATCTTCCTCTCTTAAGGAGGAAACAACAACAACAACATAGGCTGCACATTTTCTCTAAGGCATAGACTGGATCTGTGGCTGGAATTGAGCCCTCCAGTTCCCACATCATGATGGCCAAATCTACTCTTTTTGATCATACAGATTTTTGCTTTGAGGAGATGCTAAGCATTTTAGATACATGTGATTTCTCTCTTGATGTCATTTGAATTCTCTGCACAAGGGAGGGGAAAATTGAGAATTTCCTTTCCTCTTTTTAAGATTATTATTTTTTCATGAGAGATACACAGAGAGAGAGGCAGAGACACAGGCAGAAGGAGAAGCAGGCTCCCTGCGGGGAGCCCGGCGCGGGACTCGATCCCAGGACCCCAGGGTCACGCCCTGAGCCAAAGGCAGATGCTCAACAGCTGAGCCTCCCAGGGGCCCTGAGAGCTTCCTGTGGAATCCGTAACTGTTGATAATGACTTGGTACAGTCAAAGATATATTGCATGCTTCATATACAAAGTACTGGTGGGGGATATGAAAG